>NW_022900931.1:46930174-46935123 GCF_012274545.1 Fukomys damarensis
TTTTTTTTTTTTTTTTTTTTTGAGACAGGGTCTCACTGTGTGGTTGAGACTTCCCTGGAACTCACTAAGTAGCCCAGGCTGGTCTTGAACTCACAGCGATCCTCCTGCCTCAGCCTCCTGAGGGCTAATATTACAGGCCACCACACCCAGCTTTAGGTGTCATTTGCGTGCCAAGAGAAAACCACATTGTCCGTAGAGGCAAATGAAAAAAGATTTTGCTAAATATTTAAATCCTTCCCCTTCTAGGTATCTCCCCAAAAGAGAAAAAGTCATCATATTACAATGATGTATGCACACTAATGTTTACAGCACAATTCATAATAGCTAAATCTTGGAAGCAGTCTGTATGTCCATCAGCAGATGAAGAAAATGTGGTGTTTATTACACAATGAAGTACTACTCTGCCATTAAGGATAAATTTGAGTCATTTGTAAGAAAATGGATGCACCTTGAGACCTTTAGTTAAGTGAAATAAATCAGACAGCTTAAATATCAAATGGTTTCTCTTACATGACAAACCCAAGGTATAAGTAAGTTAAAGAGATAGGTAATAAGAAACAGAAATAGAGCTTTTGCAAAAGGGAAAGGAACCAGGAGATGGGGAGGGATGAAAAAGGAATTAAAATATGTTATGTACATGTACCAACTTCCCATGATGAATGTAAACAAGTACTAAGGAAAATTTAAAAAAAAAAGTTTTTAATGAAAAAAAATTAAACCTGGGGATTTAACTAGGGACCTTTTGGTATTGGCTGGGACCAACTCTTTCTTTTTTTCTGGAGGCTTTCTGTCTTTCACCTGACAAGTATCTGTTATTATTGATTTTACTGTACTATGTTCATTGTATGGTAAAAGAAGCAAGGGGAGGGGTAGGGGCTATAAAACTTGCTTCAGGCAAAGGGTTCAAATGCAATTAGAAATCAGTGTAGGGCCAGCGATTTAGCTCAGTGGTTCTGCTGCCTGACTTACAAGCACAAGCCCCAAGTTCGATCCCTTGTACCAATAAAAAATAAAATAAAATAAATCAGCTTGGAGCAGGGATGGGTTTGGTTTGAGACAGCAGCTCTGGACACTCACCATTCCAAGGTGGAGGTTTCCAGTGGGCTGTTTCCTTGGTGGGGTACATGACAGCACCCCCAAACTGCTCTGCCCATTCCACATCGGGTTGCCACTGCCGAGCACCTCTAAGGAGTTAAAGACAGATCTAAGAAAAAGGGACTGAACAATGCTTGGTTCCTCCACTCCCATTTACTGTCAAGAGGTTTCAATGAAGGATGTCCTGCATTCATCAATGCCAAGTTACTAACAGTCAAAATAAGCCGGAACTCTAGAGGTTCAACCCTACTACCAACTCATTTCAGGATTCACTTCACCCATCACCCTTGTGCATGTAAGTTTGGGGATCCTAGCTCCTTCATATTTTTTTATCATAATCCAGGTGAATATGAATGTGAAAAAGGTGTTTATTTAAAGGCAACTTAAGAAAGAAAGAGAATGAATGGGGAAATTCTAGCTCCTCTACTGAGCTCTTGAGGAAAGGTGCACATAAATCACTAAAGTTGAAGGGCAGGGTCTCTCACTCCACTAATTTCACGTTTGCAAAACGGGCTCAAAACCCTCTTCCCTTTTTCGGCCGCAGTGGGCGCCACAGCGTTTTGGAACGTGAAAAATCAGGCCTGGTGAGAGGGTTACAGGCCTGGGTCATTCGGTCACAGGGCCCACGGAGTGTCCTCAGGTTCGAGAAACTCTACCCTTGGGAAAAACGCATAAAGGGCTACCTTCGGTCTCACCTGCTGGGCTGAACAGGCAGTCGGACCCCAGGCCCGAGCCGGAGCACTTGGGCCCCGACGCCACGGAGGGTACAAAGAGCCCTCAGCGCCGCCATCTTGCCCCGGCTGCAGCCTGCGGGAAGGAGAAGCGGGCGGAAGCGACTCCTGCGCGCCTCCTTGTGGGCTTCCCGTAGAACATGGGAACGCAATACTGGAAGCCGGCAGAGCCGTCAATCAGAACCTGAAAATTTCCGGGTTCTGCGTCTCGGCTTCACTTACTCTTAGATAACGGTAACTGCCGTCATCTTTACTGAGGGCAAGTGGTCTCTCCAGCCCCTCCTCGACGCCTACTTAGGAGATTCCTTCCCACTCTCTTCTGCCTTGGCTGCTTCCAGCCGTAGTTGTGCTCTGCGAAAATCGTGTCTGAGCCTTTCCCTTGCCAATTACCTCCCTAAGAGGGAATACAAAAGATTTGGAGCAGCTAAAGCCAGCTAATTTCCAGATGCCACGAATGGGGATTAAGGAAAAGGGGCTCAACTGCGGCTGGGCGGGTCTGAGCGCTCCTGCCAAACCAAACCAAACCAAACCAAGACAAAACAACAACAACAAAAAAGACAAAGATGCCGTGCTTGGTGGCACATGCCTGCCTGTAATCCCTGCTGCTCTCAAGAGGCTGGAAGATCACCATGTGTTCGAGGCCAGCCTGGACTACATAGGGAGTTCAAGACCAGCCTGAACGATACAGCGAGATCCTGGAGAGAGAGTCTAAGGCCACCAGCTTGGCGGCGAGGGGTGCGGATGGGGTGAGGTGGGGGGGGGTGCTGGAGTGTGAAGAGCTACCTCATCCCAGACCCGGGGGGTGGGTGTCTGTGGGGGAAGGGAGGTCTTCTGTGGGTGACCCTGACATCCTCAGAGCTTCCTGAATCACAGGCCAGGTCAGCGCCCTCAGAAATGCCTCATGCTCCAAGTCTATCCTGACCAGTCTTTTCCCTCATGTCTCTCCCGTCCTGCCACAGTCCTTCCCGGTAGTGGCCAACAGCATAAAAGTGTAAGGGTACCAGGGCTCTGAACCCAATCCACACGGATGAAGATTTTATCTGCTTTGAAGGCCAGTTCCTGTCTTTCCCTCTGCCTCCAACCCAGCTCCAGCTGGCCCACCCACCCATCAAGTTTATACAACTTTCCCACCCTGAGATTGGAAAGAAGCCTTTTCTAGGTCTCCCCTAGACAGGGTCCCTGGGACACAGCCCACCAGCAGTGTAGCAGGGTGGAACAGACAGGCCAGGGGAGTGGCAACGACAGAGAATTCTTTGCGGCAGAGAAAGAGCAGAAAGCCAGACTTCTACCCTGAGAATTGACCTAATGGGAACCATACCAATGGGTGGGGCCACATCCCTGTCTGTGGGAAATGACCAGGACCTGCGAGCCCCCAGAGCGAGGGCAGAGGCTTAGTCCCTTACCCTCCACATTCCTCACCCTTTCCTTGGCTTTCTGTCTCCTTCTATAGTTGAAACACAGTAAATGGGATGATAGGATCGGGGTGGGAGGGGCTGCATTTATTTGATTTAATCCAGCCTAGAAATCAGGATAGACTCTGAGCTGTGTGGCCTCAGGGGGCAGCTTCAGTGAGGGTTCCTGGGGGGCTGCTTAGGACACTGCGTCTTTTGTGCCTTCTCCCTGCCATACCCCCCCACACACAAGGGCTGGGGCTGCTCCTCTAAGGCCCTTTGTCTTTCTCTGCTTAGTCACCCGCATTGTCCTCATCTCAGATGGGGGGATGGAAAGGGGCAGTAAGAGCCCTCTGGTGATAGCTCCTCTTGCCCCTGCCCCTCTGGCCCCCATCCCTTGTGTGATCCTACAGCCCAGCCCCAGCCCTCTCCACTTAGGACCAGAGAGGGTTAGGGTGTGTAGTGGGTCAAAAGTGGGTGTAGCAATCGCAATGGGTAGGTGATCCAGGAAGTGATGGGCACCAGGGCAGGTTTTAGTGACCTGATCAGGAAGGGAGGAGGAGAGGAAGTATTCTGGTGGATATGATGTGGGGAACAGGAGGTGACTAGGCAGAGAATGAACAAGGGGATGGGTCAGGGGGAGGTGGTCCCTCTCTGGGAAGGGGAAGTGACTGCTGACTACATTCTCCTTCCTGGGGATTTCCTGGGGAAACAGTATCCATGGAATGGTGTGAGTAGAAACTGCCCCAGACTTCTGAACCCTTGACTTCTTTGTCTTGAGAGTCTACCCTAAGACCTCTTTTCTGAGTCCTCTCCATTCCAGAACCAAAGGAATCATTTGCTCAGTTTCTCTGACAGCAACTGTGCTTCCTAGGCAATTTCCCCACCCCAAGGAGAATGAGAAATCAAAGATTACTAGATATTCCAGGAACTATTAGGTTTTCAGGGCACAACAGGGACAAGGAGGGAGCCAGGTGGGGATTCCCTCCACTGGGTAATTCTTGGTTCTTGAGAGCAAGTCCTTGCCTATGCCGGGTTCTAGCTGACTTGAGGCCAGGGAAGGGTTTAGGACAGTTGTGAGTGGGTAGCAGCAGGGCCAAGAGCCTGGGGAAAACTGCTGGGAGCTGTGCCAGGGAAATGGGGAGTCAAGAAGTGGGGGTAGGGTGGGAAATGGAGGCTGGGATGGCTATTGGGGCTCCAGAGGGGACAAAAAGGCTGGAGGTGGGTAATTTAGGAAGGAGAAGCCTGTTATTCTGGAGCCTCCTATAAAAAGAAGTCATTAACCTTCCTGATTGCCTGCCTCCTTGGTGCATGGATTCCAGCAGAACCAGCCTACCTTTGGGCAATGAATTTCCTGATTACTGTCTCTTGCCTCCCCAGTTTGTCTCTCTAGCCCTCTCCCGCTGCTTGGTCTCATCCGAGCTACGCTGAGCTACCTCCTTCTCAGTTCTTCCTTACCTGTCCCCACCTTCTTGTCCCTAGGTGGCCCACTTTGTCCTGGGAATCAGCCTCTGGGGGCAGAGGGCAGCATGAAGGAGCCTTGCGAAAGGAGAGGCCATGAAGGGTTAGACAGGAGCAGAAATTCCCCCGGGACCTGATCTGCGTTGGCCAGGCCCTTTCCCTGACTCCCCGCCTCCCCTGGGCCTCTGTCCCACCAAAAAGAAAAAGAGACAGCTGAGGGTTCCTTCTGGGGTTCGCAGAAAAAAAAAAAAAAAAAAAAAAAAAAAAAAAA
>NW_022900931.1:46935283-46951137 GCF_012274545.1 Fukomys damarensis
AAAAAAAAAAAAAAAAAAAAAAAAAAAAAAAAAAAACCTATGTCATCAGCTGGCCCAGTGCCTTTGAAATTCATCCAGCTGCTAGAGTCCCCTCCCCTGGGCAAGTCCCGTTTTTTTTTTTAATTAAGAAAATAAAAACTAGGATTTTGGGAAGCAATGAGACACCCTTCCACCCACCGACAGAACCCCAGACTGAGTGGCTTACAGATCAGCCAATCAATCGCAGAGCTCTGAATGCTTAAAAGAGCTGGCGGGGAGAGAGGCTGGGAGAGCCCACGGGGAGACCCACAGACTCATAGATACAGAGAGATAGAGGAGGAGATAGACTGAGACAAAGGCACAGCAGGAGAGACAAAGAGGAGGCGCAGGAGGAGAGTTTGGAGGAGCGACCCCTGAGCAGCTTTCCTAAGTCAAAGGGTTAAGTTTTCTTCATCTCCTGTGAAGGTCCTCAGGCCCTCTGAAAACTGCCCGTGGCCTTGGCACGGGGGAACCCTAAACTTTAGACAGGAGCTTTATATCTGGGGGTGTGGAGGACTTAGTGCCCCCAGATGGCCTCTGTCCCTGCCAGCGGCAGCACCCGTGCCAGGTCTCTGACAGGCTCGCGTCCCGAGAGGGGCCTGGCCAGGAGTGGGCTGTGGAAAGTCCAACCCCGCCTGCTGCCCTCCGCTGCACCTCTCTCAGGACTGGTGTGGCTGCTTCTGCTGCTGGTGTCCCTCCTGCCCTCAGCCTGGCCAGCCAGCCCCCTCCCTCGGGAGGAGGAGATCGTGTTTCCAGAGAAGCTCAACGGCAGCGTCCTGCCTGGCTCCGGCGCCCCAGCCAGACTCTTGTATCGTTTGCCAGCCTTTGGGGAGACGCTGCTGCTAGAGCTGGAGCAGGATCCCGGCGTGCGGGTCGAGGGGCTGACTGTGCAGTACCTGGGCCAGGCGCCTGAGCTGCTGGGAGGAGCGGAGCCGGGCACCTACCTGACTGGCACCATCAATGGAGATCCGGAGTCCGTAGCATCTCTGCACTGGGACGGGGGAGCCCTATTAGGGGTGTTGCAGTACCGAGGGGCTGAACTCCACCTCCAGCCCCTGGAAGGGGGCACTCTTAACTCTGCTGGAGGGCCTGGGGCTCACATCCTTCGCCGGAAGAGTCCTGCCAGCGGCCAGGGTCCCATGTGCAACGTCAAGTCTCCTCCTAGGAGTCCCCATCCCAGCCCCCGAAGAGCTAAGGTAGGCACCCAAGAGTGTGACCCGCAGTGTCTTCCGGCCATGTCTGTCCCACTGACCCCTATTCACCCTCTCTCCACCCACTTCCACTTCTGGCCTTTCTGCTCCTTGTCTTCTGTCTGCCTCTCTCCTTCCTCTCCATTGGCCTCCTGTGTCAGGAAAGCTCTGGCTTCTCTGCACAGCCCTTCTTCTAACCAGACCTCCGATCCACTCTGAGGGTTCCGGAAGGTGAGTTGCCTATGCTAGGCTGAGAATGACGGTTCCCCCTCCTTTCTTCCCCAGCCTGGCCATGGCGTCCCCTGCTGGCACCGTCCCCAGCAATAAAGCTCTAACAGCCCCTTGGCCTTGGCTCTTTTCTCTGCCCCAATAATTTTCACCCCCACCCCCAGTTAAAGGAGTGAGGTTTGAGGCCAGGCCAGAGGGATTGGCCTCTGGCTCTTGATGCTACCTTCAAAACTCTTCTGGCAAACTGCAAACTAGGGCAGGAATGGGCAGGGGAGGGAAGGATCCCATACCTCCTCCTGGTCAGTTGCCATCCAACACTGTAGAGTGACTGTTGAGGCTGTCTGGGGTTCCATCCTTTCCCTCTTCCCTTTCCCTTACTTCCTCCCCCCTCCTTAGTTTTAATGCAGACCAGACCTCCCTCCACACCCGCCACGCTGAGCTCTGGCCCCAGCCCTAGCTGCTGACTGAATTGTTCCTCCAACCGCACAGGGCAGACACGTTGCAGCCCAGCCTTCCAGCCCTAGTCCCACAGGCCCCAGCCATACATACTCAGGCCTGGGGGTCCCCAAAGCTCCTCCCAGAGGCAACCCAGTGGCTTTTCGCCTCAGGGCCCACACAGCCCTGGGACGTGGCATCTCTATCTTCCCTTGTTCAGAATCAACAGCTGATTCCTCAGCATTACCACAAAAGCCCTGGGATTTGGGGTTGAGGGGAGGGCCCAACCCAGACCGGCAGGAATCCCATGGGGTATGCAGGGTCCAGCTGGCTCAGCTTATTTCCAGGCCCAGGAAGTGAGGGAGGGGAGAAGCAAAACCGGGTCTGGGAAGCTATTTCAGGATCCTGCTGTCCCTCTTCTTCTCCAGCGCTTTGCATCACTGAGTAGATTTGTGGAGACCCTGGTGGTGGCCGATGACAAGATGGCAGCATTCCACGGCGCAGGCCTAAAGCGCTATCTGCTCACAGTTATGGCAGCAGCAGCCAAGGCCTTCAAGCACCCAAGCATCCGCAATCCTGTCAGCTTGGTGGTGACTCGACTAGTGATTCTGGGGTCAGGCCAGGAGGGCCCTCAAGTGGGGCCCAGTGCCGCCCAGACGCTACGCAGCTTCTGTGCCTGGCAGCGAGGCCTCAACACCCCCGAGGACTCAGACCCTGACCACTTTGATACAGCCATTTTGTTTACCCGTCAGGTGAGGCCCCAATCCTTACCACAGGCTGGGCACTGCACAACCAAGAGGCATCACTCTATGAATTGTGATGGAAATGGCACCTGGCCCCAGCCACGCTGCCATGTGGGGCTCTCTGGGTCCTGACAGTGCTGGATCCTCAGAGCCCAGGCCCCACCACTAATCCAGGTTTCACCCTCTTGGGCCTGCATGTTTTGGCTCTCTCCATGCATCTTCTGCGATCCCTCTCCACAGGACCTGTGTGGGGTCTCCACTTGCGACACACTGGGCATGGCTGATGTGGGGACTGTGTGTGACCCAGCTCGGAGCTGTGCTATTGTGGAGGACGACGGGCTCCAGTCAGCCTTCACTGCTGCTCATGAACTAGGTAAGTGGGGCCTGGGAGAAGGGGGCCCCTGGGTTGGGTGGACGAGGTGTTGTAAATGAGTTGAAGGGATTGTGAGCACCAGGGGCAAATGGGGGTCGCAAGGTATCTTCCTACTTCCTAGGCCTAGAGCCAGGACCATAATTCTCTGTTCTGGGTAGAGACAAACATAAATTTTCCTATTAAATAGAGAATATATGGAAACCTACCATAAAGGGTATGTGTGTAAATGTGTGTGTGTGTGTGTGTGTGTGTGTGTGAGAGAGAGAGAGAGAGAGAGAGAGAGAGAGAGGGAGGAGAGAGAGAGGGAGGGAGGGAGAGAGGGAGAGGGAGAGAGAATGTGTGTTTGGAGGAGGAGACAGTGAGGAAACATTTGAAATTTGGGACTGGGAGTGTTGACTCCAGTGAAAATGAGCAAAGAAAGGTCTTTCCTTTGAGGAAGGGGAGTCAAAGCAGTGGGGGCTCCATGTGAGGAGCTGTCAGCATCAGCGGGAGACTGGGGGGTAGGGTGGGAACGGCATCCCCACCTATAATCAGACTCATGCGTCTGGGCACAGGCATGGGCCCCTGGACACTAGCAGGACCTCTGCCCTCCCAGGCCATGTCTTCAACATGCTTCATGACAACTCCAAGCCGTGCATTAGTTTGAATGGGCAGGGAAGCACCTCCCACCATGTCATGGCCCCTGTGATGGCCCATGTGGACCCCGAGGAGCCCTGGTCCCCCTGCAGTGCCCGCTTCATCACTGACTTCCTGGACAATGGCTATGGTAAGCAGATGGCAGGACTCTGGTAGGACTCAAATGGAGTCCCTGGGTAGGACCCAGTGCATCACAGCAACTCCTCCAAGTGCTTCCTCTGCATGTGGAGGGTATGAGAAACTGCCCTCTCTGCGTGCTTCCCATTTCCTACCAAAATAGACAGCAGAGTAAGGGGAGCAAAGTTTTGGCTCGAGAGAATTAGAACTGACCTTCTAAGGGCCAGGACCGTCTGGATGTAAAGGAGGTGACTACCTTGACACCCAGTGCGTAGCATGGCTGTCACTAGGCAGAGCTGTCAAGGAGAAGCAGACACGAGGATTCAGGTCAGGTAGGAAGACTTAGTGCTTTGGGTTCCTATTCTGATTCTGTTCTTAGGTGTATGCAGATGGGTAACTGTCGATTACTTTACCTCTTGCTGCTTGTAGCTGATATATAAACTAGGTATAATAATGGTAATGGCCACCTAGGTATTTACCACGATTAAATACCGCTGGTCACACACTTAGCCTGTGCTCACCACATAATAAGCATCCAATCAAGTGTAGCTACTGTTTAAAGCCTCCTATAGCTCTAGGATTCCCCCGCCCCCAGGCCTCAGCAAGCCTAAGATTTCAGCTGAGAAGCCTGAGTGCTCCCCTCAGCTCCTTGCTGACCTTGTGCCTCTACTTCCTCCCAGGACACTGTCTCTTAGACAAGCCAGAGGCTCCCCTGAATCTGCCTGTGACTTTTCCTGGCAAGGACTATGACGCTGACCGCCAGTGCCAGCTGACCTTTGGGCCCGACTCGCACCACTGTCCACAGCTGCCACCACCCTGTGCCGCTCTCTGGTGCTCTGGCCACCTCAATGGCCATGCCATGTGCCAGACCAAGCACTCACCCTGGGCCGATGGCACCCCCTGTGGGCCCACACAGGCCTGCATGGGAGGTCGCTGCCTCCACGTGGACCAGCTCAAGGACTTCAATGTGAGGTCACAGGGCAGGGGTGGGAAAGGGCCTGGGGAGTGGGGACTCTCTAAGACCAGGAGAGCACATTTACCCCACCTGTCCATTTCGCGCCTCTGCAGGTTCCACAGGCTGGTGGCTGGGGTCCTTGGGGACCATGGGGTGACTGTTCTCGGAGCTGTGGTGGTGGCGTCCAGTTCTCCTCCCGGGACTGCACGAAGCCTGTGCCCCGGAATGGCGGCAAGTACTGTGAAGGCCGTCGCACTCGTTTCCGCTCCTGCAACACTGAGAATTGCCCAACTGGCTCAGGTGAGGGTGGGAGTGCTGGGTCTCCTTGGGAAGGGAGGGTAGAGCAGGAAGGACTGTCCAGAATATAGGACTAAAGACGTGTTAGCTGGGGGTAGTGGTGCACACCTATAAGCCCAGCACTTAGGAGGCTGAGGCAGGGAGATCATAATGAGTTCGAGGTCAGCCTAGGCTTAAAAAAAATTTGTCTACTGACCCTGCTGCTGGCAGGGAGTGACTTCACTAGACTGTCCCTGGCAGTCTGTGGGAGAGAAGTACTCTCCTGTCTAAGGTTCTGAGGCGCTGGGTGAAGAGGTTTGGAGGTTGAGGGGACAGCGTGCAGAGAGGGGCTCTGACTGTCCATTTCACCCTGCAGCATTGACCTTCCGCGAGGAGCAGTGTGCTGCCTACAACCATCGCACTGACCTCTTCAAGAGCTTCCCGGGGCCCATGGACTGGGTTCCTCGCTATGCAGGTGTGGCCCTCCGGGACCAGTGCAAACTCACCTGCCAGGCCCAGGCACTGGGCTACTACTATGTGCTGGAACCACGGGTAAGGGCCAGGAAGACCCCAGACCTGTTTATGCTCAGACACTTCCCAGTTGTCCCTTTGCTTTCTAACAGCTAACATCCTTCTGGGCCAGGGATTTAGCTCAGTGGCGTCCTGCCTGCCTGACAAGTGCAAGGTCCTGAGTTCATGCTGGCTTTCCCACAGCCCAGGGGTCCGCTCAGACCTGCCTATCCATGTGTATTGGGAAAACAAACCCTAGGCTGGATAAGTGGTCAGTGAGGCTGCTCTGGCCTATTGCATTTCCTGCTTCTTTCCCCTCTCCCTCATCTCCTTAGGACAAGAATGGAAGTGTGTGGCCTTTTGGGCAAGTCCTCAACCTGCCTTAGGGCTTTGTCAGATTCCAGTGGTGGCAGCAGTCTGTTCATGGACAGCCAGTCCCTCGAAGGACAGGCTTCCCGGAGATGACTGATGTCCCTATACTACCTCAGTGTGACAGGGATGTGGGCTGAAGGCGGAGGAAGAAAAACTCAGTCCAAGCAGCATTGACCTCCTTCCCTTCCCCCAATCTGCGGATAATTCCGGTTGGTTGGCGCCCTCTAGCGTCTGCGTGGAGACAGTAGCATCTGGTTTAGGGCTTGGTTTCAAGTCTGTGACCTAAAATTTCCACCTTGGCACATTTGTTGGTCGTTTGTGTAGGCTTTAGTCAAGTTCTTCGATCTTTCTAAATCTTAGCATTTCATCTCTAGAAACCTCAAATTGTAGTCGGAAGGATTCATGTTTATAAAGTATTTGGTACCCTGCCTGGTTACTAATGTGTTAAAAGAATGTTTTTTTGTTTGTTTGTTTTTAGTACCAGGGATTGAACCCATGGCCTCTGTACTGAGCTACGTCCTCAGCTCTGTTTTTACTTTTGAGACAGGGTCTCACAAGGTTGCTAAATTGCCCGGTCGAGGCTCATACTTGTGATCCTCAGTGACCAAGAGTGCTGGGATTACAAATGTGTACCACTGTACCTGGGGGAAATCATTATATAATAATGATTATAAGTATTACTATGATTATCAGCTTACACAGTGGCTGGGACTCACCCTACACACTGACCACATCCCACAGTTCACTCAGCTTTTCTGAGGCCCCTTCCCCGATGGGACCTGAGTCTTGTTTGGCTTACCCACTGCTCCAATTTAGGAAGAGCCACTTACCTTGCTCCTTCTCTTCTGTTCAGGTAGTAGATGGGACCCCCTGCTCCCCAGACAGCTCCTCAGTCTGTGTCCAGGGCCACTGCATCCACGCTGGCTGTGACCGCATCATTGGCTCCAAGAAGAAGTTTGACAAGTGCATGGTGTGCGGTGGGGACGGCTCGAGCTGCAGCAAGCAGTCCGGCTCCTTCAGAAAATTCAGGTTCCTTCATCTCCCCACCCCGTTCTCCTAGATGGTTTTCTGGGTTCTGAGGATAGAGAGGTGAATTCAACACATAGCGTAGCAGGGAGGCAGAGGAGGCAGTTACAGTACGGCGTCCCTACATTCAGCGGAGCACTGAGGAAGTCAGTGGGAAGGCACCTGAGTACAGGGTGGCCGGGACATAGGAGGGGATTGGGTGCATGTGAGTCCAGCTCTGATTTAGGCTGCACAGCTCCCATAGGAGAGGAGACACGGGTGCGCACCACACACACACACACACACACACACGCGCGCGCGCACACACACAGTCAGACCAGATAATAGCTCAGGAGGCTGAGGGCATTCAGATGCTGAGCCCCACTCTGTTCCTTCCACACAGGTACGGATACAACACCGTGGTCACTATCCCTGCAGGGGCCACCCATGTCCTTGTTCGCCAGCAAGGGCCCCCTGGCCCTCGGAGCACTTACTTGGCCCTGAAGCTCGCAGATGGCTCCTATGCCCTGAATGGTGAATACACACTTATGCCCTCCCCCACAGACGTGATACTGCCTGAGGCAGTCAGCTTGCGCTACAGTGGGGCCACTGCGGCCTCAGAAACACTGTCAGGCCATGGGCCACTGGCCCAGCCCTTGATGCTACAAGTCCTGGTGGCTGGCAACGCACAGAATGTTCGCCTTCGGTACAGCTTCTTTGTGCCCCGGCCAGCCCCTTCCACACCACGCCCGCCACCCCAGGACTGGCTGCACCGCAGGGCACAGATTCTGGAGATCCTCCGGCGGCGCCCCTGGGCGGGCAGGAAATAACCTCACCATCCCGGCTGCCCTTTCTGGGCACCGGGGCCTCAGACTCAGCTGGGAAATTGAGGGAGGTCTGCCACTGCCTCCTTGCTAAGACACAGTGGGGAGGGTGTCGAGAGCTGTGGGGTAAGCCCACCCCTCTTCTCAGCCTGCTGTGCAGGCTGGCCTTGCCCTGGTCTTCTGACCTGGGGGGCAGTGATGACTTGGTGGAGGGGGATAAGAGACGGTCTTCTGCCTACACTGTCCCCTCTTCCCTGCAGGCCACAGGTGGAAGGGGGGAGGGCAGGGTGGGTCCTAGGCCCAAATTGTATTTATTTAGTATTTATTCACTTTTATTTAGCACCAGGGAAGGGGACAAGGACTAGAGTCCTGGGGAATTGACCCCACCCCTGGCTCAGAAATCCAGGGTGGCAATAAGTGTAAGTGCTGTGCGCGTGTGTGTGCATGTGTGTGTGTGTGTGTGTGTGTGTGTGTGTGTGTGAGAGAGAGAGAGAGAGAGAGTCTGTGTGCTTATATATAAGGTACAACCTGCCTTGCTTTCCTCTCTCCAAATTTAATTTGTTGGGGAAGGAAAAGGCAAAGGTAGGATAGGCCTTCAGGGAGTGAGAGATCATCATATTTGTAAGATTGTATGTGGAATTCTGCTATTTATGTGCTCCTTTCGAGTCAGACAAATGTGTATTGCACCTTGATTCCATGACTCTGAGCATGAGTTTTCTAATTTTCCAATAATAATACCTCCTTAGAGATCTGTTGTTGTGTGGATTAAGTTATGTAAATAAAGAACTAGCATGATGCCCAGCACTTGGTAGGTGCTCAATAAACAACAGCTGCTGTTATTATCATCACCTTTCTGTCCACGACCACCTGCCATAGGGCCTACCAGGCACTTGAAGGTGGCAAAGAGCCATTTCAGTGGTGCCGCTCGGACCCCCAGCCTCGACACCTTTGATTGGCAGGACCCTGTCCCAGATTCCAAGGAACTGTCAAAGAAAGCACACACTGGCCCTCACCTCTGTAAGCTCCCAACTGAGCAAAGGCGACACATCAAACACTTGACAAGTACCGTGGATGAGAACACGAAGATGCAGAGATAAAAAGGACATCAAGCCCTACAGGTCCTCAGTGATAGGAGCAAGAGGAGCGTGGCTGTTGGCTTAGGAAGAGCCCTGAAGCAGAAGCCCATGGTCTGGTTGGGCTAGGGGCCTGCAACCTATTAGTTGGGTGGTCTTGGGTCACATGCTGAGCCTCAGGTTACTCATATGGAATGAGACCAAAACTCTTCACATACGGTTGTTCTGGGAGCAGAGGTTTCCATATTTTCAAATAGTAAAGCCTAGCTGGGAGTGGTGGCGCATGCCTGTAATTCCAGCACTCGGGAGGCTGAGGCAGGAGGATCACTGTGAGTTGGAGACCAGCCTGGGCTACGTAGTGAGTTCCAGGTCAGTCTCAACTACATAGTGAGACCCTGTCTCAAAAAACCAAAATAAATAAATAAATATAAAAAAACAAACAGTAAAGGCTTTGGCAATGTGAGAGGTTCCTCATGGCTACTGAGTGACCAGGACAGGGTCCCCAGAATCAACTCACATAAACCCAGCAGACATCTTTGAAGATGTGGGGTTAGAATGGAATTCAGCTGGAGGAACAGGACACGGCCCACTCGGGGACAAATGGCAAAGCAAAAAGAAGAGCATGAGGCAGAATCTGAGGGGAGCGGAGCTGGTGTCCAGTCGTGGTGGAATATGAGAGGCAAAGTAGGGTCCTGGAACGGTTCCGCTTGTCTGTCTGAGCAGGTAGCTTTGCTGGAGTGAGAACCTGGACAGTCCTGTGTGAACTGTGGAAGTAGGACTTCTGAGAATCAGAGAATGTGGAGGGGAGGGAGGAACTATAGGAAAAGAAGACCTTGAGCTGAGGGTGGAAGGGGGAGAACGGAGGGACCGAGGGCACCTCACTCTGCCATAGCAGCCGCTGCTGGGCCACCAGGCGCGGCTTGGGGTATGGAGCTGAGACGGTGGGGTGGAGGCAGGCCGTGGAGGTCGTGTTCAGAGCCTTCCACCATGCCCTGTACTTTACTCTGCGCAGCACAGCGCCTGCTCCTGCTGTGACAGTGAGAAGAGCGCCACCCAGTGCTGCTCTCAGTAAACCTAGGCTTGGTGCCCTGGTCTCCTCCCAGCCAGGCGGGAGGCGGTGGGAACAGGACAGTGGGAGCAGGCCAAGCTATTGTCCATTGTTTCATCTAATTAGCAAAAGTGGACCACCAAGAATACATTCAAGGACCTTGCTGCCATGAGCTCATGGTACAGTGAGCAGAGCTCTGTGCCAAGCTACTGTGAGGGACAAACACAACACATGACCCTGTCCTGAAGGAGTGAACATTCTGGGGAGGAGAACAGAAACCCTGGGACAATACAAGGAACTGGAAGATAAGGTCAGGATGATCAGTGCAGAGACTGAACCTGGCCTTAATGGGCCATGAGGGCTGCAGAGGGTGTGCTTTGGGCTGTGTCCTAGGGACAGGTAATCACAATGGCCCTTTTCACTTTCTTAACGGCTCTCAGTGATTCACCCTTTCTAAATCACTCTTCTATGTGCTATTTTAAGAAGAAATCTTTTGCCCAGTGGGTAGGGTTTTTACTGGCAAAAGGAAGTTTTGTTTTGAAATCACAGCAGCCCCCGCTCTGTGAATGGGTGGGTAGAACATAGAGTGAAAGGGGGCAGAGAGAGACAGAGCTCTTCAAACAGAAATGATGGGTGCCCAGTACTCAGTCCCAGGCAAAGCCTGACCCCTTGCTAGAATGATCATTTCTGTACCACCCCTCTCAGACCCAGGTTATGGGCTCCACCTAATATCCTAAAGTGAGGAGTCCTAGAAGTTCTTACAGCCCCTGCATCCCCATAAGAGCCCAGGTGACCTCTGTCTCCCCTGCCCGCCTGCATACGCAGGGGGCCTGTGCTAGGAGGGTGGGTACACAAGCAGGAACAGAAACAGGAATAACAGCAACAGAAGCGGCACTGAAACCATTCAAGTATCTGATCTTAGAGATGAAAAGAAGGAACAAGGAGCTGCTGGAAAAAGGAGAGGCAGTGGCTGAGCAGGAAGCAAGTGCCTCATCCCTAGTTCAAGCAGAGTTTGGATAACCACAAGACACCAGGTGTGGTGCATGAGTATGTGTTTGAGGTGGGGAATAAGACTAGAGCAATAACAGAATCCGGGCAATTTCTTTAAATTCCCTCTGCCCCTGAGATTCTCTGCTTCAGTGGATAGAACGGAAGAAATCTGAGCATTTGTCCAAACCCTATTTTTGTGGTGGAGGTGGGAGAGCCAGGATTTCTGGAGAGGGCAGAGCAATGGGCATTTATACTTCTACTCTGTCCCTAGCTCCACTTGTTTAAACTCCATACATTACTAAAATATTTTTGTTTTCTAAAATGCCACACTGACAGTGAGGGGCAAAACCAGCTTCTCATTGGTTGGGGCTTGTGAGGAGGATGGGGCAAGGAAGTGAATTTCACTATATTAACATTTGATTGGCTAAGAAAATGCTCTGAGCCAATTGAATGTCTTCCCCATCGACTGTTGCCGGGGAGAAGTTAAAATCATTGGCAGCAAGAGTACCCAGTGGACAGCTGCAGGAAACCACCAGTTCTAAAAATGCTCAGAAAGGGGTGGGGTGGGGGGGAAGTGCAGGAGCAACAAGACTGAACAACTTCCCCAGACAGGACCTTATATGGGGATGGCCCCAGAGTACTTAAGTAGCCATGGGAAGGAAAGGGAGGGGAGGAAGTAGATTTAGGCATCCCTCACAGTCAGCAACAGGCCCCACAAACCCACACAAACAGTGACACAAACATTACACATACGTCCAGTTTCATAGACACACATTAGCACACTCTCCTGATAATGTAGGTGCAGTAAGCATTACAGAGCTGAAAATATTTTTTAAAATGTCCTGAAAATAAGTCTGAATCAAAGAGCAAACTATATTAATTGGCTTAATATCTCCCATTGAGAATGACTGCTTTTCTACCATTTATTTGTTTAGTAAATAAACCATTGTTCCCTGGTGTAAATAATCTGCAACAATGCATAAGATTCTAATAAGATTACTGACATTTAGAAATGGGAACAAAGGAGCTAAAAGTGTAGGGAAGGTGGGATGGGTAGGAGAAGAGTAAAAAGGGAAAAGAAAAAAAAAGTGTGAGAGAATGAAAAGATGAAAATAAAGTGTTTGTAGATGGGGAGGGGAGGAGGGGGTGAAGGGAGGGAAGGGGTAAGGGGAAAAAATGAGAATCAAGACCTGTCATGTAGAGGTACAAGATCCCAACAATGAATGTAGCTGTACTGTATCCCTAAATGTACCAATAAACTCAATTAAAGCTGAAAAAACAATAAATAAATAAACCATTGGGTTATAAATTGCGGTTATCATGCTCTTGGAGCATTTGGAAAGGACTTAGAACTTTGAAGTCAAACTGAATCTAAGCCTCACTACTTACTCAACTGTAACGATGTGGACTTAATCCACTTATATTCTGCATATTTTGCTTTTCTTACCCATAAAATGAGTTTGCTACTACCTGCCTTATGGAGAGGTTGTCAAAACTGCAGAATATAACAGTGTAAATGCTTAGCACTGTCTGTCTTGTAGCACGTGGGCAATTCATGCTGATTCTCTACCCCTTGAATCTCTTCCTTTGCCTGCCCTGCCTTCTAATCTTCACATGAAACCAAGGAGCTATCTAGATGAGATCTAAGATGAGATTTTATTTATTTATTTATTTATTTATTTATTTAATCTTTGGTATGGGGGATCGAACTCAGGGCCTTGTGCTTGCGAGGCAGGTGGTGGCACCACTGAGCTAAATCCCCGGCCCCAAACTTACATTCTTGCCTCGGTCTCCAGGGTACTGAGATTTCTTTCATGCGCCACAGTGTCTAGTTTTTTTTATAGAACTTGTGCCAAAAGTTCTAGTTACATTCAGGCGATGATAAAAGGGAATACATGGTCTCTATCCTCAGAGCGTTTATAACCTGTGAGTGAAACAGTCAGGTAGGACAAAGATTCCAGACCTGTGCGACAGGTGCCATGACAGAGGAGGTGCACCTGGCACCCAGTATGGGGTCACAAAAGGGGTCCTGGAGGAGGCGTCTGCCTCCCCTTCTAGAAGTAAGCTGTCAGATGCAGGGACCACACAGAGTCCCGTAGGGCAGTGCAGCGGGGGCGGGATTTGTCTACTAGGTCAGCTCCAGATCCCTTCTATGTTACAAAAATCAAAGCGAAGTGAAGGGAACAGATCCGAAGCTGGAAGACCTGACAAGGAATAGAGTGAAGAGAGATCTGGACAAACTGTGTGGGCTGGGAGTAAGCGGGGAAGAGATGCTTTTGTTTGTTTGTTCTGTTTGAAATAGAGTCTCTTTACGTAGTTTAGGATGGCCTTGAACTACGTGGCCCAGACTGGCCTCAAATTCATGGCTATCCTCCTGCTTCGGCCTTCAGAGTGCTGGGATCACAGGCATGTGCCACGATGTCCAGCTTCCAGGGGGTATTTTTGGAGAGAAGCTACCATGTAGGTGGAAAATGTTAAGGGGGAGAGAGGACTTTAAAGATATTAGACGATACATTAAAATGTGATTCTGCTCTGCCTTCCTTCCCCTGTCTCCGATGTTTACTTGGGAAACAAAGCATACGTTTAAATTATTTTAAATTAGTCGTGGTTACTAGACTGTGTTTCTTTGTCGTATTGCATGTCATGACTGGAATAGTAGGGCCCCAGGATTTACTCAGAATATAGAAATACAGGATGTTGTGGTGGAAAGCAGCAGATTAGAATTTCAGTTTTCAGAACTGTGGCAATTATAAGAGATGAGTAAGTTCAGGGTGTACTATCCAGGGTGAAGTTTCTTGAAAACAACTCAAGAAGATGTGTAGGGGTGTGGTCAGGAGATGGCAGATAGATAGCTGGGGATTTAGCTCAGTGGTGCCACTCTTGCCTTGCAAGTTGGATCCTTGCCGCCAGGAAAAAAATTTGAATACCCAGCCTCAATACTTTCGTTTTGTCCTTGGGATAAAACCCATTTTCCCCTTAGTACTGAATCCAAGGTCTGTTGATCTACCACTCTGCTATATGCAATCTCTTTTAAATGGTATTTGAAGGCCCGGGGATTTAGCTCAGTGATTCTGCCTCCTACTTCACAAGCACAAGGTTCTGAGTTTGATCCCCAGCACACACACACACACACACACACACAAAAGGTGTGCAAGTCTTGCATTATCTTGCTCGTCTCAGATCTCAGCATTCCCTTCATGCTATTGTCTAGTCTTACTGATCTGATTTTAATTTCCCAAATGCCCCAATTTCTTGCTCATTTTCAGATTTTTGCACTTATGGTTTTCTCACCTGGAACATGGATGATTTTCAGAAATATGTAAAAAGTGTGACTCACATCCTGCTAAAGAAAAAAACTAGTCTAACAGTTGTTAAGACAGTAAAGAGAGGTGGTGGCACATGCCTGTGATTCCAGCACTTGGGAAGCTTAGGCGGGAGGATGAGGCCAGCCTGGGCTACATAGTAAGTTCAAGGCCAGTCTGAACTACATAGTGAGACCCGGTCTCAAAACAAACAAAAACACAGGCACACACAGACACACACACAATAAGAAAGAAATCACTAAAGACAACTTTATTTGGGACTATGGTGAGAGGTAAAAGGATTATCCCAATAAGGGAAGCAGGGTGATGGTGCGAGTGAATACCAGCCATGGTAGTACACACCTGTACTCCCAGGACTTGGCTTGGGAGGCTGAGGCAGGAGGATCGCTGTGTATTCAGCGCCAGTCTGTGCTATATAGTGGATTCAAGACCAGCCTGAACTGCAACAACTAAACCGAACAAAACCTAACACAACAAGGACAAGTGAGAATTTATAGGCAGTATAGGGGAGCCGGTGCATGTAAGGAAAAATTACATCAAGGGAAGGGAGATTTCTAGTAAATTAACTTAACAAGTTTCTTCCTTAAGACAGGTGAGGGTGATAGGTATCAAGTGTGTGCGTGGGGGGACACTCACTTATCTGGTTTGGCAGGATTCTTGATAAAACTGGCTAGGCAGGCGCAAGATACTTCCCAAGGATAAGAACCAATTAAAAAGAGGACTCGGAGGAGCCTGTCTAAAGTTTAAAATGACAACCTCTTTCAATATCCACATCAAAAGAACACATTTATTATAACTGATACAGAAGAAAATCTAGAGATCAAGGCATACAACAGTGAATTAAGAAAATGGAGGTAAAACCTGCCTCTTTTCCACAAGTGGGGAGTAGGAGGTTAATTGAACCTCTACCAGACACGACAATTTGTATGCGGATCATTTACCTATCCTCAGTTGTAAAATAACTCCCACGGAAACAGAAAACAGAGAAAACAGAATCGTATGAGGCAGGATGTGCTATAGATAAATCTTTTGGGTTTCCCATTAGGCACTATTTTTGGAAAGCCTTTCCGGAATCCCTACATGTGAGTGAGGCATCATTTCTGCGTTATCGTATTTATCACACTATTGTTTACATCCCTTCTTCCTCCCATACACAGACCAGAAGCTTTCTGAGGCAGAAACAATGAGTAATTCAAGTCTCTTATTGTTTCCTCAGCGTGCACATCTGCTTCTGAGAAACACAATATGCTAGGGGTGAGTAGATAAACATTTATCGGAACTGCAGCGTGCATTTTACTCTAATACCTAGGGAAACGCATTTTTACATTAAAGCAGATGCTACCTTTCCCTCCACACTCAATGTTTCATTATTTTATTAACCGTTTCTATTTCAAGGCCTACCGGATACCGTGGAGATACAAAAATGCGCTAGAGCAGTCTGCAACGATGTAACCTCAGAGAAACAATTTTGATACGAACTAGCACTAGGCTGCAGGGGGCGCCATTGACACACTGCCGAAGGACTCAGCCTGTCCCCGAGGATAGTGAAGTCGCCGGATGCACCAGAAACTGTCCCCTCGGCCCCGTGCAAAATGAAAGGCGTGAGCTGCTGCCTTTACAAATTTAAGGGGTGAGAATGGAGTCCCGTTAGGCCACTGCGGGTGGGACGAATTCTGCACCCACTCGGCACCGAGACCCAGCGGGACACCCCAGGTTGCGCGCCCGGAGGCCCCGCCCC
>NW_022900931.1:46951181-46951664 GCF_012274545.1 Fukomys damarensis
CTTCCAAGATGGCGGCGATGGAGCATGCCCGGCTGCTGGGGTGGCGGTGACGCCGGGAAGCTGAGGCCAGGTACGTAAGCTGGGGGCCGTGGAGAGAAAGAGAGAGGCCTCAGAGAAAGGTTTGGAATGTCTGGAGAGTGAGTTTCGGGTTAAGGCCGGAGACAAGCTCGAGCAGGGTCGGATCTCGGGGAAGTGTGGTCGGGGGCCGGGGGGCCTCACGTTAGCACGGGAGGGAGGGCAAAAGCGAGAGGAGATGGGCATGAGGTGGGCGTGCTCGGAAAGGACGGGATTCTAACCCCCGGCCTAGCGCCGACCACGCCCCTCCAGGTGAGCCCGCCCAGGTACCCCGGCCGTCTCTGCCCAGCCCTTCGCTCCATCAGTGACCCTGGAGCCAGAGGGAAGGGTGGAAAAGGTGGAGGGCGCCCCTCCAACCCTGCTCCCCGCCGCTCCCGGGTGCACACGCTCCCTGTACCTGCGGAGCTA
>NW_022900931.1:46952675-46964481 GCF_012274545.1 Fukomys damarensis
CGCCCCTCCAACCCTGCTCCCCGCCGCTCCCGGGTGCACACGCTCCCTGTACCTGCGGAGCTAAATCCCTGGAGCCTGTTTCCTACTTCCCTGGGTGCTCCCGAGGCCACTCCGTGGTCCTGTCAAGACCGTGTGGCTCCTTGATCGGGTTTTCGGTGTGAGGAAGCAGCACCTCCAGTAGATGCCATGTCCCCACTGCCCAAACAAATCTGTGCTGCTTGGGTGGGAACAAGAGATTGAGCACAAACCTGACAGTGTCTATACGATCACTCCAGGGAGCCTGGGAGAAAGGCCAGTGACCTGGCATCTGCTGCTCCTCTTCTTTCCAACCACTTTTCCTCACCTGCCCTGGGAAACCGGCTTCACCCTGCTCTTGATCTCTGCCCATGCAGGTGGCTGGTTATCCTTGACCACTTCTGTACCAGCTGGTCCCAGATTCATTGGTGGAGAGCTGGATGGAGCCTTTTTTTGTCTTCTGTGGCATTTCCAATTTTAGATAATGCCTCACATCTCTGCACCTCCGGGACCCCCGTGACCCCCATTATTGGGAAGAAGACGGCTTGAATCTGGGTGAGTCTCTTTTCCTATAAAATGGGCGGGGGGTGCTCTCCAGAGACTTCTGACAGGGACATGGGACTTGAATGATGTAAGCATGCTTGGGGGAGGGGACTGAAAGTAGGTGGTGGGAGTGGTTGGGGGGGAGAGTGAAACTTGGGCTGGAAGTTACAGGTGGTAGGGCTGTTGGTGCTTACATTCTTGTTTCTTTTCCTTGCGTGATTGTACACTGTGTGCTCCCTGCTGTGACTTTGTTCTATACCTGTTCCCCACCCCCACGCCACCTTTACCCCTATCCACTGGTCTTCCTGCCGGTTTGCTCTTTTCCTGCCTGCTCCCAGAACTCCCCTCTCTTCCTCCCCAGACCTCACCTCAGAATGTTGCGGAGGCTGCTGGAGCGGCCCTGCACCCTGGCCCTGCTTGTGGGCTCCCAGCTGGCTGTCATGATGTACCTGTCACTAGGGGGATTCCGAAGCCTTAGTGCCCTATTTGGCCGGGATCAGGGGCCAACATTTGACTATTCTCACCCCCGAGATGTCTACAGTAACCTCAGCCACCTGCCTGGGGCCCCTGTAGCCCCAGGGGGTCCTCCAGCTCCTCAAGGTCTACCCTACTGTCCAGAAAGATCTCCTCTCTTAGGTGAGTGCAAAAGGAAGAAGAAGGTCAAGGAAAGGACAAGGTGTGGGGGTGAGGAGCCTTGGGCAGGCATGGCGTGGCGGGAATGGGGCTTCGGAGATGAAGGTGGGCTGAGGTGGAGCTACAGAGGGCTTTGAATTCAGAGGTTAGCCCAGGCTGTCTGTTGAGCCACAACTTTTCATTGTCTGCCCATGTACAGGCTCTTTTTGCCCCAGGCTAGGAATTATTTCCCCAGTAGATGAGCCCTGGTTTAATTAGTTGGTAGCCTTATTTTTTTCCACCCCCTCATCTCCCCACCCCCCATCTGCAGCTTTAAATCCTATAGGGCACAATCAAAGTTATGGAACCCTAAAAGAAGAAGGCAGTCTAGGAAGGAACTTGTAACCTTTCAGGCTTTGTACAGCAAAAGAGGGAAACCCAAGGCTTTTGAGATTTCTGAGTGAGGTCTGGGGGGAACTGAGCCCGGAACCGAACTCATTCTTTTTTCCTTGCCCCTCCAACTCTTGAACTTACATTCCCTCCCAACAGTGGGTCCTGTGTCGGTGTCCTTTAGCCCGGTACCATCACTAGCAGAGATTGTGGAGCGGAATCCCCGGGTAGAGCCTGGGGGCCGGTACCGACCTGCAGGGTGTGAGCCTCGCTCCCGAACAGCCATCATTGTGCCCCATCGTGCCCGGGAGCACCACCTGCGCCTGCTGCTCTACCACCTGCACCCCTTCCTGCAGCGCCAGCAGCTTGCTTATGGCATCTATGTCATCCACCAGGTACCTGCTCCCTACCCACTCTATAGTTCCTATAAGGAAGCCTCAAGTAAATGCCATTCTCCTCTCATCTAATGGGTCCCGGAGAAGTACCTGGCCTTGTTCTTCTGAACTTGTTGGTCCTACACTTCTCATTATTCTGTGTAGGGTACTCCTCTGACCTATGCTATTCCTTGGTTTTTTTTCCTTTTTAAAATGGCTTATGAAAATAAATTAAATGGCTTATGTATATTTGAATTGGGAAGATGGAGGCTAAAGTTCTAGTTCTGCAATTTGTGACATGCATGACTTTGAACAAGGTACTTAGCCCTCTGAAATAAGACAAACAAGCCAGGCATGGTGGTGCATGCCTGTAATCCCAGCTCTCAGGGAGCTGAGGCAGGAGAATTGCTGAGTTCGAGGCCAGCTGTCTCAAAAAAAAAAAAAAAAAAAAAAAAAAAGAGAGAGAGAGAGAATGAGTGACAAACAGCAATAGATGGCTAATGCAATTGCCTGTTCCACGCTGTTGTTATCAGGATGAAATGCTAAACTGCACCTAAATATCAGGCACATACTGCTATGCAAAAATTATTTTTAAATTATTGAGTGATTAAATGAAAAAGATCTTTCCCTTCATTCTCCTACCCTACGTCCTAGATTTCCCTCTTAACCCTTTTGTACTTCGTCCCCCACTTCTTTATGCTACCTATCACGTGACCTGGTCCTCCCATTATCCTCCAGGCTGGCAATGGAACATTTAACAGGGCAAAGCTGCTGAATGTTGGGGTGCGGGAGGCCCTGCGTGATGAAGAGTGGGACTGCCTGTTCTTACATGACGTGGACCTTCTGCCAGAAAATGACCACAATCTCTATGTGTGTGACCCCCGGGGACCCCGCCATGTTGCTGTTGCCATGAACAAATTTGGATACAGGTAGAGGGCATGGAAGGTTGCTGGGCAACAGGGAGATTAACCATCTTGTAGAAGGACAGCAAAGGGGACTGAGGGTTGGGATATCTCTCCCAAAGACCTGTGGAATATGAGGCTCTTTCTCTCCCTAGCCTTCCATATCCCCAGTACTTCGGAGGGGTCTCAGCGCTCACTCCTGACCAGTACCTGAAGATGAATGGCTTCCCCAATGAATATTGGGGCTGGGGTGGTGAGGATGACGACATTGCTACCAGGTTAGACTTCCTGCCACCACCTCCCTCCCCATCGTAGCCTTTAAGACCACCCCTGGCCACAGCCTTCCAGTGCTAACCTTTGGTTCTCTGGGCCTGTTCGGAGTCTGTTCGTCCATCTACCCAAGTCAGGCTTTGCATGCTGCTGCCCTTTCTGTCGTCTTCCCGTTTTCTATGTGTGGTTAGTTATATTCCTAGGAGAGCAGATAAGATCGATAGGAAATATTGTCATGGGATTCCAGAGCTGGAAAGGGACCTGCAGTCACTTCAGTTCTGTCTTCTGCTGGGCTTACATCCAGACTACTTCTTGTGGAGATGGGGAAGAGGGGTTCCGCTCCATGCTAGAATCACTTAGGGGAAGAAAAAAGGCCTGTGCCGTTTGGCATGATGCCAACTCATTTTTTAGCAGCGTGTGAAACATTCTGACCTCCAGTCTTGGCTGACCCAGTTTCATGTCTGGTGTGAATATTTGGGCTTGGTATGCCGGACCCATTGCTCCCCTCCTTCTTGTGTCCTCTGGGGCAACATTTACATGAATTCTTATCCTGTGTGTGTGTGTGCAAAGCACCCAGCAGATTCAAAATGTATGTGTTCTTTTAGTTCCTTCCCAGGACAACTCCACATCTTGCTTCTGTGTGTGACAACTGAGACTGATTACCCCTTTCTGATCCTTTCATAATACATAGAAGCAGGAAGAGAGAAGTAGGGGTCGTTTAGCTATTACTCCTAATAGGAATTGCTGGGCTAGGGCCAGGCGTAGTGGTGCACACCTGTAATCTCAGCTGAGATCTCAGTTGGGAGTCTGAGGCAGGAGGATTGCAGCAAGTTTGAGGCCAGCCTGGACTACATAAAGAGATGTTGTCTCAAACAAACAACAAAAAAAAGGATAAGAATTGCTGAGCTAGAGGTGTAGCTTAGTGGTAGAGCATGCACTTGTGTATGTGCACCCCCCCCACAGACTGCTGAGTTTGGGTTCATAATGTTTTGTACAATTTTGGCAAAATGGCCTCTCTCCATGTCCCTCCCAGACTGCAAAGGCAGAGTCGTGGTGCCCACTTAGGAAGCAAAGGTAGGCAGTGCAAACCCACCTTTACCAACTGCTTGGAGGCCGTAGTCGCTGCCTGGTACTAGGCCCTGTGGATTTGGATACATCCAGCTTTTACATTCTCTTCAACAATTTCCTTCTTTCTGTTTGACTTTCTCTCTTCTTGAACTTGGCACCTTTTCTACCTAACTAGTAATAATTGCCCTTTGTGCCTGAGGCTATGGCTCAGTGGTAGAGCACTTGCCTAGTATATGTGAGGCCCTGGGTTCTATCCTCAGTGCTGGGGAAAAAAATCTCTGCAACCCCGTCCTTGCTGGCCTTTATTCTTTTTGTTCACTGTCAGCAGCTTTGCCCTACTCTGCGTTCTCCAAGATCCTCTCACTTTTCCCACAGGGTGCGCCTGGCTGGGATGAAGATCTCACGGCCCCCCACATCCGTGGGACACTACAAGATGGTAAAGCACCGAGGAGATAAGGGCAATGAGGAGAACCCCCACAGGTAGGGAGAACTGCTTGGAAATTGTTACTGGATTCTCAGGGCTCTATATCCCTAGCCAGGAAACTACCAAGGGTCCCTAGATTCCTCAGTTTCTTCTGCATCAGTGTCCAAATTTTCACCCTCAGATTTGACCTCCTGGTCCGTACCCAGAATTCCTGGACACAAGATGGGATGAACTCACTGACATACCGATTGCTGGCTCGAGAACTCGGTCCTCTCTATACCAACGTCACAGCAGACATTGGGACTGACCCTCGGGGTCCCCGAGCTCCTTCCGGTCCCCATTACCCACCTGGTTCTTCCCAAGCCTTCCGTCAAGAGATGCTGCAGCGCCGGCCCCCAGCTAGGCCTGGCCCTCTGCCTACTGCCAACCACACAGCTCCCCTTGGTTCACACTGACTCCTTCTTGCCCACCGTGCTCGTGAAACTGAATCGGAGGGTTGTATTCTCCCCACCCTCAGCTCCTCACGCTCTTAGAAGGATGTGGGGGAACTGAACTTCAGGACTATGCTGGGGGCTAGGGGACTCCGCACTGCTGGGCTGGAGCTGGGCTCCTCTAGACCTGGGGGATCACTCTTTCTAGGGTCACCTGCCAGGCCTTACGAATGTGAATCCTTGATGTCATGACTTTATGTGATGACTCCTGGGAGTCCCCTGCCCCTGGGGTAGGAGCAGGGCTGGACCCCAAGCCCCTTCCTCTTCCATGGAGATCACTCTCTTCCAAGAGTTATCTGGCTTCTCCTGGGACCTCTGTGAATATTTATTCTATTTATGGTTCCTGGGAAGCTGTTTGGTGAAGGAAACCCTTCCCTGGGTACTTTCTGCCAGTGCTGGAGAGCTCCCTTTTCTGGTCCAGGCTCAGGGGGCTGGGATTTTGATATATTTTCTAATAAAGGACTTTGTCTCGCCTTTGCTCCTGCTTTCTGTATCCGAGGCACACTTTACCTCTCTTTGTCTCTCTCTACCATCATGCCCACAGGTGACAGAACAGCTAGACCAGGTTAAGTGCCAGCAACTTTTATTTTTATGAGTGGGAGCTGGGGATTAGCTGCTAGGTTGTGCCCAGGACACGGACTGCTGCCTGGCGCCCACTCTCTACACAGTCATTGACAGCAACCCCATCATAGGAGGCTCCAGCCAGAGTCAGGGGCAACCTGTGAACAGCCAGGAACTGCATAGTCGACTCTGGAAGGAAAAGATGAAAGGAATATTATTGCTAGGTTCTCACTTTCTCAGCCCTCCTCAGCCCATCTGCTTTCCAAGCTTACCCATTTTTTGCCAGTGACCTAGTGTATACTGGGGGATACAGTTCTGGGGAGAGAGGAGAGGAGGCTTAAAAAGTTTACTATTGATTTTCCAAGTTAAGGCTAACATATAAGGACAAATGTACCCATCCCTGCCTTCAAGCGTACAATAGGGAGCTGATAGGTTTGGCCCCAACTCACCTTGTGTAGATGCACCAAGCCGTGACTTGGCTGCTCCTTCAGTCCTAAGTGTGTGGCAACTGCTTCCTGTGCCTGCTGTAGGAACAGCTCCTGAGATAAGGCACGGCCACCAGCTTCCATCGTGTATAACCAGGAACCTCCCAACATCACCTAGGGAGCGAATACAGCACTGACCAGCCTGGCCTTGCCTATGATGGAACACAGGAGCCCTTTGGAAATCCAACTGAACAAAGCTGTCCTCCTCACAGTCACTCTGAGGCCAGGGGAACTCCCATCCTGCTCAGGGAAAGCCACTGAGTCATACACGATTCCCAGAACAACTGGGTCTTCGGAGGATGGCACCAAATGTCCAAATCCCTGGAGAGGAAGAAACCGATGGGTTAGGAGGGGAAGGGCTCCAGCTGAGCCCATTTCTCCCCTTCCCCTCTTTGTCATACCTGGACAGGCAGATGAGCTCCTCGGTACTGCAGGTTCACCACAGCTACAGACACAGCAGTGATGGTGCTCAGGATGTGAGCCAGAGGTGCAGCCTCAGCAGGGAGCAGCTTGCTGAGCTCTGGAGATCAGGCAGAGGCCCAATTCACAATGACACAGCTTTGGGACTAGACTCCCATAGAGCTGACTGGTTTAGGGGCTGGGTGTGATCCTGCTGGCCCAGGAAGGTATAGCTATTGCCTCCTGCTTGTTGGGGAAGGAGAGGGGGCTACCCGTTACCTGAAGCTGGAATGGCACTAATAATGTGGTCAGCCTCCAGACTGCTGTCCCCTAGACAGACCTGACAGAATAAAAACATTTGAGATAGTGATAATGAATTTCATGGGTAGGGTAAGACTTTTACTGCCTCACTTTCAAGTTTCCTAGGCACTCAAGTGGCAGGGAAGGCTGGGTGCTGGCCCAGGATGAAGATGCTGAACAACTCATCCTCACAAAGATCACTCCCCTATATCCTCTGGGAAGTGGGTCAGATGCCAGTGTGGCCACTCGGAAGCATTCAGTGACACTAGATTGTCCTTTCTCCATCCCTGAGCCACTTACAAGCACTACTTCTATCCATGGACTTGCATCAAAAGAGTCTTGGAGGAAGGTCCACAAAAAGGCCTAGGACTCTGGGGTAGCCTCAGTCTAAATAGCTTCTAAGGCAAACAATGAGTAACTCCAGTTCTATCAACTCTGGCCTGGTTGAACCTCTTAGACAAAGATAGAAACACCAACACAGGTTCATTATACTCCAGAAGGTTCCCCTACCTTCCAGTGCCCTTCTGCCTGGAGGCTGAGCCCAGAGACTGGCTGGCCTCTGAGAACATGGACCCCACTACTAGTCAGGTGGCTACCAAGGGCCTGGGGCAACATTTCCAGTCCTCCACGGAGTGACCACTGGCTCCAGCGCTCAGCCCGAGCCTGGCGAATAAGTGCCGAGTCTGGCTGTGGCCTCTGCCCTGCAGCGAAAGAAGTAAAAAGAATGATCAAACTAGCACCTCTTGTGCCCATCCCTCACTTTGGCAGTCTTTAATATCTTTGCCCTTTGAACCAATCCCCCCTTACCTGTCCCCAGCAGCAGCCCCAGGATTACAGAACGATGGCTTTGTTCAGCGTGGAAGAGACTGGGAAAGCAGGACCTGACGCTGAGCTCACGGCTGTTACCTGCAAACACTCCACGGCAGAGGCTGTCCATGGCTAGAGACGCCACCTTAAGGGTGAGACTGGGAATGAGAGGCCAAGGAATAAGCTGTGCTGACTGGTTTCCACCACCCCTGCTTGGCGGGGATTGGGGCGGGGAGGGTGAGTTGGGCAACATTCCTCCTGTAACAGAAAGATGGGAAGGAAGTGAAGGCATTCACCCCCAACACTGAGTTTTGGAGATTGCCAGGCTATGAAGAGAAGAGGGCATCCCTGAGTGATACAAGAGAGCCCCTGGGGGGTAGGTCTGAGCAGGGAGCTCTAGCTACAGTTAGTTTAGGAGGGCAGAGGCTTGAGGCCTCTTGAGGAGTGTCACCTCAGGTCCAAGGCGGCGCTGGGTAAAACTGTGCACAGTTTCATCAGGTTCTTTCCCCCGGGGTTTGGTCAAGTCCCTCAGTCCAGCCCAAAACAGAGGTTTGGAGAAAGGGGGTGAAGGGCGAAATAGCCCCCTGCATGGAGGAAGGTACAGTGAAGAGGGAGTGCCTGATTCACCCACCCTCTCAGCTCCGGGGTCACATCCATTCATTTAGGCCCCTTTTGCTGAAAGAGCTGACGGATAGGGGGATAAGGAACTGGAAGGGATGTGAAGATGGGGCCAAAGTGGAAGGATGTGCAGTAAGGGAGAGACGGTGGTACCTGAGGCCAGTGGGTAGAGGATGCAACGCACCACCCACATACAGGAACCTGTTCTGGGCGGCCGGATGGTCTCCCCGGACAGGCAACACTTCTGAGTCCAAGCCAAGCTCAGAAACCTGCTCTTCACCTCCCCCAGGCCCCCCAGAGAGAGCAGAAATTAAGGAAAGGTCGGATCCACCAATTACACTTCTTCCCCTCAGCTCTATCCCCTTTATGAAAGCTCCCTCCACCACCTCTCTTACACAGTCCACCATCCTCTCACCAGGAGCAAGGTCTGAGCTCCTAGCACTCCTGCTGGCCGAATTCCCCGAGGTCCAAGTTCAAAGATTGCACCATCCGGCCCTCGAATCGATCGGATCCAGCCTCCCAGACGCTGGCTGCCCTCCACCAGGACCACCTGGCAACAATTGGGAGACACTGCAGCACCAGCTGTAGTTGGGGTTGGGGATGGGATGGCGGTGCATCACAGAGCCAGGATGCATCTAGTTTTTGCTGGAAATGTAAGAGTATTCCATGCGGTTGCCTCTGGCGCAGGTGGGGTACTCACCTTAGGGGGACAGGGGGCTCGGCTCAGATAGTAACTGGCGGCCAAGCCGCTGATGCCTCCGCCCAGCACGACCACGGTACGGCCCATCGGGAAGTCTGGGGAAAGGGGGAGATATTGACAGGCAGACCTCGAGGTACCCTGCGCTCCAGAGGCCGCGCGGCTCCGCGTTCCACCCTAGGCCACTTACTGATTAGAGGGAAGTCACCACACGCGAGTGAATGGGCGGGTGGAATAGCGAAGTCTTCGCCCAGGGTCCAGGACTCACCGGATAGCAAGAAGCAAGCGAAAATGAGGGTCAGAGGAGGTAGAAGTCCCTCGGCCGATCCCCGCTGCGTTCAGATAAGCGCCACACCCACGTTATCTGCTCGCGCAGGCCTCTGCCGGCGGGCTGAAAACCTGAGTTTTGAGGGGCTCTGCTCCCGCATCTCACCCAGTTAATTAAGTACAGTACTTCGAGTCTGCTACCCCCGCCCCCAACCTTTGCGGTCCCTCCGACTCTCCGTCTACTCTATTCTGGCCGCTCGTGTCCGTGTTCCTCTTTTCTGGTTCTGGATTGGTTGAGTCCTGGAAGGCCCCGCTCACATTCACCAATGAGAGCACTGAATTGGCAGTGACGCCATGAGGCGGAGCGACGGCTGCCGTAAGAGTTAGATCAGCGCGCCTGGAGGTTAACCGTAGCCGTGCTGCGTCCGAGCGAATTGCTGCGTCTGGCACCGCCCTCCTCCGGGGGCAGACGGCACTTGGCTACCTCGGGGGTTAGCATTCCCCAGCTCAGGCTTCCCAGGCCCAGCTAGGGTGAGAACCCTGGAGGGAGGGCCTCGTGAGCTTTGGTGTTAGGAAAGGTAGATAAGGACGCTGGGGGCCAGTCCGCGGGGAGGCGGCTCCATAAACAGCCTCTTGATGTTAGCAACAGGACGGGCCTGCGGGAGCTAGGGCCGCCCAGCAACGTGGCCAGTGTTTGTCAACAGGGGTTTCGGGCGCTTCGTCCTCGAGGGGCAGCCCCCAAATTCGGTAAAACCCATCGCCCAGTGCCTGCGCTCTAGTTTCAGGCCTCCCGCAAGGTTTGCCTTCCTTCTCCCAAGAGTAAATCTTCACTGCTCGGCCCCCACGTCCATCCCACTCCACTCCTGACCCTTCCCGCCTGGCCCCGAGAGCGCCCCCACCTGCTCAGAGGCGGGACTGGGTCCCAGGAAGACTCCATTGAACTGTTTGGTTATCTGCACCCAAGCACAAGCACAAATAAGAGCGTCGCTTTTTCTTATTAAATTTATTCACAAAAAGTGAGATTTCAGGGGTTCTGGGGGCTGTACATGGTCAAGGACCTGGTGAACTCTGTACATGGGGCTGGGAGACGGGAGCCACCAGGTAGAAGTGTAATTTTTAATTAAAAAAAGAATGGGAGCTACAACCGCCCCTCCCCCCTCCCCGATTAAAAAGACACAAAAATAGATGTCTCTGAGGTAAATGGGGAGCCTGGGGGCTTAAGGGTATTGGGAGGGTTTCACAGGTGCCAGGGCTTAAAGGGGGTGTCACAGGCACCGGGATGACTCCTGCATTAGTTGGTAGAACAGCACGTAGCCCTCACTGGATGCCACCTGATTTTCACTGACAGGGGAGACACTAGGAAGAAGGGAGACAGGAAGGTATTGTAGTAATTACTATATATTCCCTCCTTCCCACAAGACAAGGTCAGAGCCCTCAGGAAGAGATAAGGAGAAACTCCCACCTTTCACCAAACCCTCTGCCTTCTGGGGTTTCATAGAAGGGCAGTGTTTTAGGGCTGCAGTGGAAATAGGAAAGGAGTTGAATAGGAGGCTGTTCTCACCGAGAGTCATTGTAGACATGCCAACCAGTCTGGCACCGGCACAGGGCTGTGTAGTGGCCATAGTGGACACTGCCCGAGTGGTTGCAAAGGGCATACAGCTGGTATACAGGGCTTCCTGTCGGGTTAGAGATGATCACGTTCCACCATCAGAGCTGTGACCCCTATAAGACACTCTAGGATCCTCCTCCTCATCAGACTCACCCGCTTTGTCACTAGCAAAGTCCCCTAGGCTCAGTCGCTGCAATGGGAAGTCTACACCTACTGAACTTTTCTTGATGGAGCCTCGAGAGGTGGAAAATCGATTCAGATCTAAGCCCTAGTTAAGGAGCATTAGGAGGTGGAGGGTGTGTAAGAGGGAAATGGTGGGGAAAGGAGGGCTGGTAGGCTTTTCCCAAGGAAAACTCAACTCCCAAACCTCTGCGAACACGGAAGGCGAGGAAAGAGAGGTATGGGAGATAACCTGAGAGAAATGAGAATTTAAGGATTAGGATATGGAGCACGAGGATTCGAGGGAATCTTTGTACTGTCAACTTTTTGGTACTTCGGGTTTTCTGCCGACATCGATCACACACCTGAACAAATGGCAAACAGTGTTAAGTTAATGTGCTGTCACATCTGGCTTTTCTGACAAACCAGTCCATGCACAAATTTAGTATACTCTCCATTACTTCTGTATCCTCTGAGCCACAACCCTTTGCCCTGTGAGTAACAGGACATACCTGACACAAACCCAAACATAAAACTGTTATCCCGCGTTCAAAGGCAACATGCATACCCTTTTATCCACATGTCCCCCACCCCTTCTCCTGGCCTTATATATTCCTTGTGAACCTCCACATACTGGTGCATTCTCCGATTCTAGCTCTTCTTCCTTGGTGAAAAGGCTGAAACAATCCCGCAGAGATACCTTGCCCCCAGCAAATCCTTTCTGGGGGGAAAAGAGGAAATAAGGGTCAGCGTGTTCTGAATTTCCCTTTCTTTCTTTTCTTTTCTTTTTTTTTTTTTTTTTATTGGGAATTGAA
>NW_022900931.1:46964576-46991330 GCF_012274545.1 Fukomys damarensis
TTTTTTTTTTTTTTTGTACTGGGAATTGAACTCAGACCCTTGCTCTTGCGAGGCAGGCAACAGAACCACTGAGCCACATCCCTGGCCCCTGAATTTCCCTTCTAACTCTTCTTAATCAATGTGGGCTTCAGTTCTGCTCAAGAGACCCGAAGGATTCCCACCCACCCACACACTGGGGGTAGGTAGGGTTGGGTCACAGAACCGGTGTTCCACCCACCCCTGGAATCCTCTGGAATCCCACCTTGGGGATGGGCAGGGACAGGTCACAAAAAACCTCGAAGGTTGTGGAGCGGTACCCACAGGCCTGGCACTTGAGACAGCTTTTCAACTGGCCCACAAACAGATCTAGACAGAAACAAATGGGCAGAAGAAGTCACTGCTGGATGCCTGAGATGCTTTCTTGGAATCCTATCTCTTCCCACCCCTTTACTTTACCCTCCTTTCTCACTACCAACGCTCCTAACAAGTAGACACCAATGCACGTCATCATCCAGTCTTGTTCCCATGCCCCTTGATAGCATCAGTTTACTTTTCCCTCAGCCCCCCAACTCTTCCCCCTTGCTTTGTCCCATTCCATACCCACAATCTTGCTGTCCTCTCGCTCCAGGTAATGCTTCCACATTAGGTTGGCCCGGTCATCATCACTACCACAGATCAAGGGGAGTCGGGGTGTGTGTGTTACCCATGAGATAGCAGAAACACTCAGTACCCCCCAACACTGCTGCAGTGATCCAGAGCCCTGTATGCCTTGTACCCACACACCAGCTCCTTCCCTAATTTCAATTTTTTTTTTTTGAGACAGGGTCTTGCTATGTAGTCCAGGCTAGCCTTGAACTCACTATGTATCCCATGCTGGCTTTTGACTCGAAGCTATCCTCCTGCCTCTGCCTCCCGAGTGCTGGGATTACAGGCCTGTATCACCATACCCAACATCATCCTTCCCTAAATTTCTAGTTAAAGGAGTAATGCTTCAGGAACTTTCTAGGAGAATCCAAAATAAGAGAAAAAGAAAGGAATGTACACAAGAGAAGAACATGCTATTTTCCTCCACCTGGCTTCAAGCCCTTTTTATGTACTCTGCTGTAAATTAATTATCCCCTCCTCCCTGGATTCGGAAACATTATCTTGCACTGTCTTCTGTCTCCATCTGCATCTATCAGCCTCCCTCCTCCTTCTTCCACACTGTTTCTCAAACCATTTCTTATGCTAAAGGATTTCCTCTAATTTTAACTAGCTCAGTTCCACGAAAGATGGATGTGGACAATGACTACTGGGAAGAGAAGGGAAGGGAAGCAACCCTTACCTTAACTCAGGTTCTTCAAGCAGAGCCCCTCCTCGGCGGGGTGCAGAGGGAACTGGACCACTGGCTAGGATAGGCGGAGCCCTGCGGCCTCTTCGGTTAATTTCAAGGTGCAGCCGTTCCATGAGGAGTTTCAGGAACTCTTGGGCATCCTGCTGGCTATAGCCAAGCAGAGAATATGAGCAGCTGACCGCCCCCCAAGTCCCCAGAGACTATCCGCTGCCCAGACGTGGATCCCTACTTCCTAGATGGACAAGACATCAAGGCTCAGAACAGTGCTGCAGGAGCCCCAGCTTGGCCCACCCCCAGATATGGCCAGTGACAGAGAAATCGGACACCCTCCAGCTCTCCCACCTGTATCCAGAGAAGGAGGGAACGTATTTCTGGAAGACAGCTCGGAATCGAGTAGGATTCACAGCTTCACAGGAGTCAGGGTGCCACAAGGCACCAATCACATCTGCAAAGGCTGTTGGGGTGGGAGTGAAGGGGAACAATAATCAATGTCTCAAAGAGGCAGGAAGAGGTTCAGAGGGTAAAATAATAATAACCCCTAGGAAAAGCAACAGAGGGAAAGTGGATACAACTATTGGACTGAGGGTTTGGGACCACGAGCACTGGCAGACAGACCTGCAAGGGGCTGGGGAAAGGGAACAGCAGATGTTACCCGACCTTCAGTGAGCTCTTGGGCTCGGCCCCCTCCAGGCACCTCTTGCCGGAAGTCCCTTCGCAGACAGAAGTCCCGAAGAGGCCGAGTGCTGCTCAAACACTGCAGCACAGCATTCAGGAAGCACTGGGGAGCAGCGGGGACATTGCTGTTATCTCTCCAGTCCGATGCAAAGGAGCCTTAGGAGAGCTTCAGTGCTCTTTCCACATCTTTCCCAAATCCACAGGTTTTCCCCACCCCTAGCATCATTTCACATCTATTTAGAGACGAAGGACAGGAGAATGGCTTACTGTATTTCCCAGATTTCGGAGGCCAACATGACCAGAGCCCAGAAGCAGTGTGTGATGAGCCTGGAAGGTCAGAGTACAGTCAGTAGCTTCCTCTCCATCTGACTGACACTGGACTTTTTTGACAGCGTGCCACCCACTGCCTCCCCGCATCCATCCAGGCCCACCCTCTACCCCGTTTCCCTCACTGGCATCCCTACCTCACTGGTCATGAGCAGTAACCCCATCACAGCCGAGTGCACCACAGACTCAGCCATGGCTGTCCTACCTATTCCCCACTTATTCCTCCGCCCAACTAGTCGGCATTGCAGCTCCTGGGGCAGCTCCCCAAGCACTGGCATGGTTGCCCAGCTGCTCCCCACTCCCACCTTGCTACCCCCAAAGCCCCCTCCTGCCCCCGTGGCCCTTTCCTGCACCCGCTCCTGCTGGCTCTAACTGTAGTCAGCCTGGCTCACTTAGCTCAGGAAATGGGCAACCACATTAGCTCAGATGCGCTGATCCCGCCCCACTTTAGCTCCAGAGATTAATTAGGCCTAGACAGAGTCCTAGGAGAGAAGGTGCAGTAAGGGAAAGGAAGGGTCTTGGGACTCAAAGAAGAATTCTAAATAGTTGGGTTAATTCTCTGGGGACTGAAATGGCACACCATGCTTTGGAGTCACAGACAACTCAGAAAAGGGTCTAAAAGGCCCCAGAAATAAGAGAGAGAGAGAGAGAAGAAAGAGTCTATTGCTGTCATAAGGGACAGAGTAAGGAATCTGGGAAAAGGGGACAAGACAGCCAATAGATGGCAAGCCGGAGACATAGTGGAGCATGAGGCTGGAAAGCTATGTGTGCTGGCAAGTCCTCACCATCTTGTCATCAGAGTAGAAAGGCTCGGAGGGTCGGGCAGATATCATGTGGAAGGAGCCATGGGAAGTAGGGGGCTCTGTCCGTATGCTGAGCAGGGTGGGCGGTCCAGGAAAGCCCCCAAGACGGCGGAGAGAAGTGCTGCGTCTCAAAGTAGGTGGCTCAGGCCGGAGGGCCAAGCGGCTCAGTGCAGCCCCCAGCTCTCCAGCACCGCGGTGCCCTCCCAAGGCAATCCCCATTGGACGCAAGTCCCCACTGCTCACAGACTTAGAACGAGATAAGTTGGTCCGGGATGGGAGAGGCAGAGCCACGGTTGGGGGTGGTGAGCCAGGTAGAGGAACCCCATGATCTGCCCGTAGAGGGCCTCTGGAACGAGGGCCTGAGGTCCGTCCCCGTCCAAGCTCCAGTTTCTTGAGCCGTTCATCGGGGAGACCTGGCCGGGGAGGCAGAGGTCGTAACATGGGGTTTGGCCCAGGAGCTGGGTTGCGGCGCTCCTTGCTGCGGGCTCGGGAGGCGAATGGTAGCTTGGATCCTACTCGGGGCTGGACATTAACAGGTGGCTCTCGGGTCCGGCCCAGGCGGTGCTCTGAAGCCTGGGGCATTGTGGACACCACAGGCTGGTCCTGGGAGGAGAAGAGAGGGTCAACATTTGAGTTATAGAGGAATATGAGAACCTAGACTACCATATCACTTGCTGTGTGCTCTGAGGGCAAGAATCATGTCTATCAAATCACTCATTGTATCCCCATTACCTAGCATAGTGTTTGGCACAAAGAAAATACTTAGTATCCCTTGAGTGAACAAACGACTAAATGACTAAGCAGCTCATGACTTTGACCCTTTCTATATCCCACCTCATCCCCACAGAGTACAGATCTACTGGAAAGCCTTTCGGCCTCAATCTCAAGTGTCTTTACAATCTATAAACCTGTAACAAGAGCCCCCCTCATTCCTATCTAGTCAAGTGGGATGTGCCCTAAACCTGTGGTCAAATGTTAGTGTGGACGCAAGGATAACAACCCCAAAGACAGCACTCCATCTTCAAACCCCTGCCCGCCTGGGTTGCAGAAGCAGCAGATTGGGTGATTTGCAACCCATTCCCTCCCCCACCTCCGAGTTCCGACATGGATTGGGGCTCAGGGAGCAATACTTAGGGCTGGAGGATGCACAACTCCTAGACCCCTAATCTCTGCACCTCTCCGACCACAGCAGGGCTTTACCCGGGTCCGCCCCCCTCGAGGGCAGAAAGGCCGAGGCCGCTGATTGGCTACAAGGTCCGGTAGCGTATTCCTCGCAGCCCCGGAATGCTGTCCCTCTAGCCCAGTTCTCCCAGGCCGCATCGGGTCCCAGAAGCCTCTGCCTTTATGCAGAACATCCTCTGGGGTCTAGAGCAGTCTTCTCTCGGCTCCCTGCCCCCAACCCCACCATGATGCCCCGGCTCATACCTGTCCCCCGTTGAGGCAGCGGGGGAGGCCAGCCGGGGCCAGGCTCCAGCTCAAGGCCACCCCCTCCTACCCCCGTGGAGCCTCCCTGTGGGCCAGGCTGCAGCTTTAACCGCAGCTGTTGCCCAGGTCGCTCCCGCCACAAGGGCCGCCGCCATCTTTGTTGGTCCCGCCCGGCCACTGGCCACCGGCTTCACTGTCTCTCAAAGCGCCTGCGCACCCACACTCAGCGCCTCCACTGGCCTCTTCCGCGCTTGCGTGAGCCCGCCCCCACGGCTCCGCGGCCGACACCATGGAAACGAAGCCAACTTTAGAACCGCTAGTTCCCAGCTTGGGCCAGAGTAGTCTTTAAACCGTTGCTCCAGAGCGAGTCCTTTAAGTCTAGCCTCCAGTCACCCATGCTGTGGATGTGGACCTGACAGTTGAAAAATGGTCATGAGGTTTGCAGCACACATCCTTCCTGGTCAGGCAGGGTGCCACGGTAGCAAGCTGCAGGCCTGGGTCCAGCCTGCAGATCAGTGAAGAAGCATCTAGCACTCTGCATACAGATGAGAAGATCCTAGAAGGCAGGGAATGCTGGACCTGTAAAACTATTCCTCAAGTTCCTTGCAGGCTCACACAACGGGGCAAAACATGCTTCACTGCTGAAGGACAAAGGCAGATCTCAGCAGAAGGGAGGGCAAATCTTTCATTCTCCAGCTCCTGATGAAGGCATCTTGCTTTCACTTCTCTAGTATAACTGTTCATGTGCCTCCACTTTTAGCCTGCTCATCCTATTAAAATCCACCAATGAAGCTAAGAGTGGTGGCACACTTTGTAATCTGCGCTCAGGAGGCTGAGGCAGAATTACCATAAATTCGAGGTCGGCTTGAAATACACAGTGAATTCAAGGTCAGCCTGAACTACATAAAGACCCTGTCTCGAAAAACAAAAAACAACAACAAAAGCCACCAATGAAAACCACAGGCTACCACAGGAAGCAGCTTTTATTGATAGATTATCTTCAGAAACCACAAGGCTATGTATTCATTTTCAGTTTCCCCCATGACTCCAGGATCAAGGCCTCTATCTTCCTACATGGGGAGAGGATATAAATTGCCTCTTGGTTTCCCAAAGCCCAAGTCTTTCCTCTTCCTGTATAGCCTAATTTAGAAACTTTGTCATTAGTGTGTTGCTAGTTGTTCCCCCCAGCAATGCCTGTGGCAGCTACTTGGTAACAACCAGAGGTAGAGGGGTAAGGGGGGAAAGCAGTCAGGTGAGTAAGAAGAGCCATGCACAAGAAAACAGAAACATGGCCTAGCAAAGGTCCCTGTATCCCATCTGAGTGGCTTCTGCCTTCATTGCTTGCATTTCTCTTTGTGCTGGATCACACCCTTCTGAATCAGATCAGGAATTTCCACTGCCAGCCACGGACCCAGCTGCAATGCAAGGAAGACCCCATGAGACTACTAACAGTGAGTTCCATCCATTCCATCTCTGCAGAGGTTGTAGGGGAACATGCCAAAGGGACAACAGTTACTGTGTTCCTTGTTGACTCCCAGGTACTTTTCTTATGCTGCTCAGCCCTGCCCCCACCCCAATTTACCAAATATACTAAACTTACCCCCAGGGCCATGAGATGAGCTAGTCCAAACTTGGGTACATTCCTGGCCCACAAAGGTTTGAAGTGATCAGTCAGGCATATTTTGCCACCCCTGTAAGAGAGATAAGAGAATTGTGTCGACAGGCAAAGTTTACCATACAGCATAGCAGCAGCCTCTGGGAACACAGAAGACTACTACTGCTCAGAATACAGAAAAAAATCAGTTCAGTACTTTGCCCAGGCTTGGCAGAGGGAGGTCTGGAGCCCTTGAAAGCCAGAAGACTCTGGGAAAATCTACCTTTCAAGTTCTTCCCTTAGGCACTCTGGTTCCTTCGTATCTCCTGTTCAGTCCTACCTGTACATCTTTGCTGTTTTTCCATCCAGCTCAGGGACTGCAATTTCTGGAGCAGTAGTAGGATAAGTGATAGGAATCTGGAAGAATTATAAAGTCTTAATAAAACAGAGAATCAGGATAGAGAGGAACTAATCTAATTAAACATACATATTTATCGGTGGAACTAAAATGTTCAGTGAACTCCTCAAGTGGCATGTATATACCAGGATTCTAGATATGGAAATTAGTAACTATAACTGTTTGCTTCAAACCTCAACTTCCCCCTCCCATTTTTAAAGTTTTCTTTATTTGTCTTTGTATTTTTTTGGTTTTCTGAGCAATTTAGGCAACTTAGCAAGACCCTGTCTCAAAATAAAAAATAAAAAAGAGCTGGGGAGGTAGCTTATTTGAAGCTCCTGGGTTCAATCCCTACTGCCCCCCCCAACAAAGTTGGCTTGTAACAATCATCTAATCTTTCCCCTTCTACTAACCTTCATATTTCCCATTCCAACACACTCACATCAAACTCGATGTCAAACTCATATTTGAGGAGGTCGTGGATGTACCAGCATTTCCCAAACCACCTGTAATAAAGACCAAACCTCAGTCCAATTGTTCATTCCTCTCATATTCAGTGACTTAGGTCACCAACCTACTAGAGTCCTGAATTAGGAACTGGGGAGCTCTGGGGTGTGGAAGTAGACTGCTAACATGGTGTATGGCAACTCTGGCAGTGGGCTTTGGGATGCCAAATTGCTTAAGCCAAGTAAGTCTCCCACCCTATACTTCCCAAGATAGTCTGCTTACCGGGTCCCTTCCTTGTTGGACTCTAGTCGGAACCAATCATTGTCTGCATTCTTGTTATTTTCCACATACTGAAAGTAGAGGAAGAAATCTTTGACAGGGTTTGAGGGCCATGGACTGCCCCCTTCCCCTCAGAAGAAAAGTATGATTACTTTCTTCTTCAGCATGTTTCCCTAACTTTTCTGACATAAGAAAAACTGAAGACAAGGCTATACTGGTAAACTAGGGGCTTGCCCAGAGAAGAGAATGCTTGGGTCCCATCCTGTTTAGCAGGCACAGAAGATTTGCAGTGATCATCTTTTGTTACTTTTGATAGTGTCCACCCTCAGCCCACAACTCCATGCTATACTTTGTCCCTGGATGACCTCATATGGCCCAGGTTTCCATTTTCACTCATGAGCCAATGACTCCCAAATCATTTTTTTTGTTGTTGTTTTGATTTTTGAGACAGAGCCTCACTGTGTAGTTTACACTGGCCTTGACCTCACAGTGATCCTTTTGCCTCAGCCTCCCTAGTGCTGGGATTACAGGCATTCATTACTATACATGGCTCCAAATCTTAATTTTTTACCCAGACATTTCCTCAGAACATTAGACACCAGTATCCAAATAAATGTTCAATGCCTTGCAAGTGCAAAGACCCGAGTTCGATCCCCGGTACCAAAAAACAAAACAAAACGAAACAAAAAACAAATAAATGTTCAAAAAATTTTACCTTCATTTCATAGATACCTGAAGCTCAGAACTTCCACCTAGAATTTATACTATCTCTTCAGACCTGTTTCTTTTCCTGCATTCCCAGTGTTAGTTGGCAGTGTTAGCATTCACTTAATCACCCAAGCTAAAAACCTGGGAATCATCCTTGATTTCCCCACTGCTCTCCAGTGATCCTTCATAATGTCATACTGATTTTGTCCTATTGATTTCTGAATACTCTTAAATCTCCCTTCTCTTTATCCTCACAACTATCTCATTTAGATCATCATTTCTCGTGAATTAATGACAGCCTAACTTGCCTTCTACCTTCAGTTTTACTCCTGCCAAATATATTTTTCTCTCAATTGGATCATGTTACTACTCATCTTAAATTTCTTTGGCATATCTCAAAGCCTCTAAAACTCAAGTTCTCAAACCTATCTCCCCAGCGTTGTTCACCACTCCCTGCCTCATATTTATATTCTAGCAACTCTAAACTACTTCTTTGTATACTTGACACCATCGTTATTGTCTATGCTTTTGTTTATGCTGTCCTTGTGCCCTGAGTATCCTCCTCTCACCCTTGTTTTTTCAAGCTAATATGCTTATCCTTTAAGTCTTAGTCCAAGCATTATCACTTTCAGTAAGCCTTCCCTGACCATATTCAAGGTGGACTAATTATTTCTCATGCTTTCAAAGCATAGTAACCATTTCTCTTTGATTCTCTCGCCACATAAACACTACCATAATGCTTTTGTCTACATCAGTACCACCTTATTCTGCTTTGTAGCTTCCCTAGTTTCTTGAGTCACAGTTTTAAAAAATTTTGAAAACGGAATACATTAAGTAGAGCTGCTGGCCTTTGAAGCAGACAGAGGTCACACTACAAAGAAGAAAAATGTTCTTCTCTTCCAATAGCAGGAACATGAGAAGATGGCTCGTTTCTATCTATAAGCTTTACTCCCCAATTCCACGACTAATACCTCTTTGAGTTTTCAGCGCTAGTGCGCGTTCCTCCCTCACTAAAATTGAAGCGGGGAGCAAAGAGGTGTGCTGAGGCCTAGGGCTCTAAGAAGTACCCATCACCTCTCGCATCCACTACAGCAGGAGAGAGACACGTCACCTTCTGGGGAGGTCTAACTCTAAAATATTGCTGTTTAAACTACAAGGTCTAGCCCCACTATACTCCTAATCCAAGACTTTTTTTGCTTCCTCTTCAATACATGTCCTAAATCTGCCAACTCCACAGTCTTTCCATTTCTATGAATTTATAAATTACATTGAAAAAACCGGAAGGAGCTTCTACACGGAGCCTATTTCCGGGGACACCTGATTTACCCGCAACCCCTTTGCTACGCAGTCGACCATAGGCGCCCAACTGACCCGGATAAGGGACTGGTATTCCTCCTTTAGTCGTTGCACCCACAACTCCCGATCTCGGGGTCCGGCGTTCGTCTTCAGCACGGGGATCTCAGACACGACACGGCGAGTGGCCTCGTCAGCCATCTTGGACCAGGGCACAAGAAGTGCGGAAGTGGTGTTGCCTGTAACGTGCGGTCAGGGCGTCGCCATCTTTATTATGGGAAGATGTTGGTTAAGAACTTCTGTGACTACAATCTTTATCTGCCGCAACGAACACAGATTTGCTACCTGGTCACCCGCTTGTGGGTGCATCGGGAAAACCAGAATGGCAGCGGATTATTCTGTCCTGAAGATGGCACCTATCAGTAAATCACCGGGAACGATTCTGAGTGACTTCCGTTCATGCTCAGAGACGCACTTAGAAAACCCTCTGACACTTTCCCAAATTTGGGGGGTCCTTAACATTTCTGGCTCTTCTGGCACTGTTCAAGGCGCTGCTTTCCTAAAACGCACATTCAAGTGTTTCTGCGTCAGGGAAACTTTCTTAATTACATGTATAGTGCAGCTGGGGTAACAGAGGCCAAAGCACTTATGGAAAGGTGTTAAACAGATAGTTATCTAAGTATAATGTACAGTTGCTGTCCTGAAGATTTAACACAGCCGAACTAGAGAATTTGTTTTGCTTTGTTTTGTTTTGAGGCAGAGTCACCCTTTGTAGTTCAGGCTGACCCTGAACTCACTATGTAGCCCAGGCTGGTCTCGAACTCACAGCGATCCTCCTGCCTCAGCCTCCCGAGTGCTGGGATTACAGGCATGCGCCACCACGCCCGACCTAAAGTTTGTCATTTACTATCTTTTTTGTTTGTTTGTTTGGTACCAGGGATCGAACTCACGGCCTATAGGCAGGCGCTGGAAACACTTGGCTAAATCCCCAGCCCCCGAATGAGAATTCTTAATAACTGCCAAAAAAGTTTAGAAGTTATAAGATTTGTCTTAGTCTATCCCAGAATTGGCATTCAACTGACTAAATCCTAGACACTTCTTGGAATTAATTCATCCAAGAAGGAATTGTGTCGTTTTATAACTAGTGATATACCAGTAATATAACAATAACAATGATATAGCCCGTGATAGGAATTACAGGCATGCCCACCAGGACGGGCTTCCGTTGTAAAATTTTGTAACTTACAACCTGTGGTAGTAATTTTGGATCCAGTTCTGTCAATCATCAAATTTTATGGCCCATCTACAAATTCAATACCCATTTTATGCCTAATTTCCCTGGCTAAAACTTAAGTACAAAAATTTTGTAGTATAATATTGAATAAATGTTTAGCTATTTTTGTCTTGTGGTACCCGGCCCCCACCTGGTCGCCATGCCCCCCCCAATGGAAATGGAACTCAAGGTTTTTTGCACTGAGGTGCATCCCAATCTCCCTTCTATTTATTTATTTATTTATTTATTTATTTATTTATTTATTTATTTATTAAACCTTCTATTTTTATTTATTTATTTATTTATTTATTTATTTATTTATTTATTCTTGAGGCATGGTCTTGCTGTGTAGTTCAGGCTGGCCTCGAACTCTTGGTGATCGCTCTGCCTCAGCTAAGTGCTGGGATTACAGGTGTGTGCAACTATGCCGGACTTTTTTTTTTTTTTAATAGGCTTTACTTAAATTCTTAAATTGCCCAGCCCAGACTTGATCTTGTAATCCTCCCGGGATGCTGGGATTACAGGTGTGCCCCACTCATCTGGCTTTGTCTTGTTCTGATTTTAGGGGGTAAAATCAGTGAGTCTCTGTGAAGTATGATGCTAGCTTTAGATTTTGCACTGATGCCCTTTATCAGGTTGAGGGAGTTCCCTTTTGTTCATTTATTTGTGTATTTTTTGCTGTACTGGGGATCGAGCTCAGGATCTTGCTCCACTGAGCCACATCCCCGACTCCCTATTCCTTCTCTGTTGAGGTGTACTTTTTTTTAAAATCATAGGTAGATGTTGGATATATTTCAAAGTTTTTTCCCACGTTAAGTGTAGTTTTTGTCTTTTATTAGTATGCTGTACATCTCTTTCATGAGAATATTGGATATTGGCTACAGTTAAGGTAAAGCTTTGTAAAACTTTACTAGAGATCATCAGTAAACAAGATTTATTCCATTTTGGTTGTAGGGCACTGTGGTGTGATACAAACAGCAGAGATTTGAAATAAAGCTTTGCAACTTGACTCTCACAAGACTTTGTTGAGTTACTTCAACTCTGTGAACTGGTTGTTGAAACTTCACGTACAATGTCATAATCCACCTTGTGAGCTCTCAGGATGAAATTCAGATGAAGAACTGGCACAGCAGTTTTTTGTAGTAGTGGGGCCAGGTTTACAAACAAAATCTTACTACGATTCTCAAACCATAAAGGTGATCAGTGCAAAACTGCCCTTGTCCACGTGCAGGCCTAAGACTTCCAGCCCTGAAAGTTCTGTACTTCACCTATGGAAACTGAATATACCTTATTGTCTCATGGTCTTGATAGCCTGGCAGCTCAAACTAGGTAGGGATTGTTTATCTGTCTTGTTCAGTGCTATATTTCTGTATTTTAAAATTTAATAAATATTGATACGTAAGGTATTAGAAACTCTTTTTCCCCCCAGTTCTGGGAGGATGAACCCAAGGCCTTCACACTGAGCTACTTCCTCAGGACCCCACTCCCTTAAATTTTTTTTTCCAGGTACCAGGGATTGTACTCAGGACATTGCTTGCCAGGCAGGCGCTACACCTCTGAGCTACGTCCCCACCCCTCCCTTTAAATTTCGAGACAGAGTCTCACTAAATTTATAAACTGGCCCAGTCTAGATTTAAACTTGTGGTCCTCCTGTCTCATCTTCCAGTGTGCTGGGATTCACCACCATGCCTGTGGGGGCCCAGTCATGGCCCACTGGAGTTTGACATTTGGAAAATAACTTCTTCCTGTACAATTAAGGCATCGACACAATCTATGTAACATTTGTTACTTTTCAAGGACACTGTTATACTTGCTTTGTTCTTTGACCCTGGGATAACAGGAACTCTAGCCCGAAGATCTGATGTTATCTGTAAGAGTCAGGAAATCCAGTCTTTGCATAAAGATAAAAACAATTGCTTGGTGCTTCCTGTTGTTGTGTGCCCTTAAAAGCTTCTTGTTGATGTGAGCCTTTAAAAGGAGCTGTTTCTGTGAAATAAATCAGACTTCTCTTGGTCTCCTCTCAGGCTTGAGTGTTCTTTCCTTTCTCAATCCTCACTCCCCAACTCAGGCATGTTTGTGTTGTGACGGCTGGACTGCCACAAGTGGTGCCCGAACAGGGACCTGAACAGGGACCTGAGTATCGAGGGATCCAGTGAAGGACACTGCTGGATAAAGAATAAAAGGAGATCTCAACAAAAAGAAAAAAGAGGACCTTCAAAAGGAAGGCAAAAGAGGAGCAATGAGTTTTCTTGTAAATATTAAAAATGGGAGCTAGCAAGAGTTGCATGCTTTTTGTACATATGTTTAAACATTTATTGTATGTCAATGGTGCTAGAGTAGGACACCAGCAATTGTGTAATTTTTTAGAATTTGTAGAAGTAATTTGTCCTTGGTTTCCTTTTCTTTGCTTCTGTGTCTTTCTCTTCCTGTTAATGTCTGAATCGGTAATTTGTGATCCGGATCATTTTGGAGGCAGGGAGGGAGGTCCAGGCAGACATGCCAGTGGACTCCCTGCTGCAGGGGCCAGACACATCCTTTGCCCCTGTGGTAGGAACTCTGTATCTCTGTGTACAGGGAGGGAGGTTGATTTTTTTCCCCTCCTTAAGACCCTCTGGTTGAGAGTTCTTCTGGTTTCAGAAGAGGAGATTAAGGAGATTCCCCAACAGAGTCCCTGGTTCTTCTTTTGGTTTGGTTTTTGTAAGCCTTTGTCTTTCATTCTGTTTGGCCTCTTTTGCTCCTCTAGGAGTTGCTCAAACTTCTGCTCTGTGACAATCAGCTGCTAGTGAAAACTATTTAGATTTGGTAACACTTCTTGTGCATTGCAAATTCTTAAACTGCGATTATAGGGTTAACTTGTTCTTTTCTAAAAAACTCAAGGTTAATACTGCTCTATTGGCAGCCAGTCAAATTTTAAGATGTAACAATCTAAAAGCAGAAAAAGGACATTTTAAGCTGAAGTTTGTTATAGAAGGTTAATAGTAAATGAGATAGAAAAATATTAGGAAAGCTATAAGTAAGAGTTGTACTTTTAACATGAAAGGTTTTTGTATGTTCCTCTTGTCTTTACCTAAGTATGTAGAGAAGGTTTGTGGAAATGATTTATTTATGTTTGCTTGTTGGTTTCAAGTCTGTTATAAAAAGGTTTACATTTACAGTCAAGAAGAGTTTTCATTCCTTTAACCCTAATTCTACAAGAGATCTCTGTTAATTTTGACCTGCAAAAGTTCTGACTAGTAGTAACTAAAGATTTTATAATTTAATTGGTCAAAACCATTTGAATGCACTCTAGTTTAAATTCTTATATGTTTGTCTGTCTAAATGTTCAAAAGTGTTTGTCCAGTTATGTTTTTGGTCAAAATGACGTCAAATACAAGTAGATTGTTGATTTCTACAATCTGGCTTTATAGGAGTAAATAAAAAACAAAAGATAATTAAATATAAACTTTAAGTTTGGGTACACTTCTGTTGGTAAATAAGCAGCTGCTCAGAAAATTTATTCTAATCTTTCTTCACTAGTGGGAGCCCAAATAATTTTCACAGCCTTATAAAAAGATATGCCTTGTTAAATATGTTGTTAAAAATGTTTAAATTGGTTATCATCAAAGGTCTGAATTCTAAATATGTTACTGTAATGTTTATGATGGTTATCTTCAAAATATAATATTTTCTGTAAAAAAAAAAAAGGGAAGATCCTGTTGATACAAAGCTACATTACAGGACATAAGATTTCATATAAGTATAATAATTATTACTGCTACTTTTCTGGTATACAAAAATGTATTCATGTTGTTTGACTATGCAGGTTTTTCAACATATTGTTTATGATAACCTTTTGATCCAGGTATTCTCCCCTGTTCCCCTCTATTAAAGGTGTAACTACAAAAAATAAAAAAGGGGGAATTGTACCCCTCTTCACCCAGAAATGATTTAAATCATGCTACCTATATTTTAAATTTTTTACAAATTTATAAGCATGGTCATTCAGCAGCAGAAAGATTCTGGCATCCACAAGGCTCTCCATATACCTTGGTAAAATGGAAAGATCCCTTAACTGGTCAATGGTATGGACCCAATCCCATTTTAATATGGGGTCGAGGATATGTTTGCATTTTCTCACAGGAACATGATGGAGCACGATGGCTGCTGGAGAGATTGGTTCATCATGTGGATCATCCTGACAAATCTACATCCAGTATCATGGGACAGTAACCTCCACAATCATTACCTTTATGTGAAGAAACAAAAATAAGCAATACTACTATTTTATGGAAGAGGTGTTATGTTACTATACCTCAAGAAAATTTAATGACACATCTCAAAAGTTTTTGGACTAATCACTTGGATTTAAGCTTATCTGCAGGACTTGGGTGGACAAATTCAGGTTTTCCTCAGACTAACATTTGGAAACTTGCTGCTGCGTTGGGAGAAATTATGTTTATGGTTAGATGTCAAAGTTACTAGCCTTAGTTTCAATGTTTTTAACATAGGGACCTTTAATATGTGAAATACCATAAATACTGTGTTATCTCAAGTCAAAGAACAAAAGAAAAAGATAATGTCTTGTGTTAATGCTCCTTATATGTTATTAGTAAGAAATACAGAGATTGTCTATGAAACTGATAATGAATATAACAACAGCTGTTTTAATTGTAAATTGACCAACTGTATATTCTCAAAAATGATGACTTCCTTTCATTCTGTGATGGTTTTGAGGCAACCTCTCTTTGTTATGATACCTGTTCAACTTAATGAAACCTGGTATGTAGATCAAGGATTATGAATGTTTATGGTAATTGAGAAAGCATTAAGTAGACAAAAAAAGAGTGATGGGATTAGTTATCGTGGGGATTGTAGCCCTTATTACTGTAATAGCTACAGCCACAACTGCTACAGTTGCTTTGGCACAAGAAATTCGGGATGCTTAATATGTTAATGTTTTAGCTAAAAATGTGACTCATACTGTAACTATTCAAGTAGATTTCGATCAAAGATTAAAACAAAAGATAAATGTATTATATGATGAAGTTACTCTTATGATATAAGAAATACGGGCGCTGAAAGTTTGTTCTCGATTGATTTGTCACTCTGGTTATCAGTGGATTTGTGTAACCAATAAGCTATATGATTCCATCTATGATTGGAGTAAAATACAAAGGCATTTAAAAGGTATTTGGTATAATCAAAATACCTCCCTAGATTTAATAGTTACATCAAGATATTTTGGATCTACAGAATGCCCTTTCCTTAAAGTTTGATGTGGCACAAGCTGCTCATTGTTTTATCAATCAGTTAAAAGAGGTCTTACCCTCCATGGCATCAGTTACCCTATTGTTAGGTCCTGTTATTGCAATTGGGATAAGAGTATGTCTAGGATGTGTTATATTACCCATATTAGTGTGCATGGTGAGTTCATCTTTGCACATGGAAGGAAAGATTCATGGCTTACAATTACACATTAAGCCTCCCATACCTACGGTCTAACCCCTGCAGAGGCTGGTAGTCAAAGACAGGTAAGAGAAGTGTGGAGAAATATCCAACCTAAGACGGCATGAGTATCAAAATTCTCATGGCTTGATGACAAGGGATTTCTCTGGACATTTCTCACCTAAGTCAGGCACAGTCTTTCTGCTGAGCTGGGAAAGTCCCTGCTCTAAATATAATAAAAAGGGGGATATGTGGGGGCCCAGTCATGGCCCACTGGAGTTTGACATTTGGAAAATAACTTCTTCCTGTACAATTAAGGCATCTACACAATCTATGTAACATTTGTTACTTTTCAAGGACACTGTTATGCTTGCTTTGTTCTTTGACTCTGGGGTAACAGGAACTCGTTAGCCAAAGATCTGATATTATCTGTAAGAGTCAGGAAATCCGGTCTTTACATAAAGATAAAAACAATTGCTTGGTGCTTCCTGTTGTTGTGTGCCCTTAAAAGCTTCTTGTTGATGTGAGCCTTTAAAAGGAGCTGTTTCTGTGAAATAAATCAACTTCTCTTGGTCTCCACTCAGGCTTGAGTGTTCTTTCCTTTCTCAATCCTCACTCCCCAACTCAGGCATGTTCGTGTTGTGATGGCTGGACCGCCACATATGCCTCACTGAAAATATTTATTTTTAAATTAAGGATTTAGATCATTCGTGTTTTGAGTAATTCTCAAACTCATTGACAGGCCTCATGCAGTCTGGCTCTACAAATCACATCCTTAGTCAATTGACAGGCATTTTTACCACCTCAGACCAATAAGCAATTAGCAGCAGGAATCTGAGGGGGTGGGGTGGTTGTGGAGGTAGGGTTGGGCCAGGTACTGATGGCCCTAAAGGCTGGACAGCAATTAATCATGAACTTGTTTCTGAAAACACAAGGAGACCGTGGTTCTGAATCGAGGTCAGTGAAGCTGCAGGAGCACACGTGATGATGACAACAAGCCCTTCTCTTGAATGGGCTGAAGTGAGCACAGGACCCTCTGAGGCATTAATCATCTGTAGGGACTCTGAACTGTGGACTCTGTCAGTAAGACCTTCACCTCTACCTATTAGCAAACAAGATCTGGGTGAGGGTTAGAGGGGTCAGAGGGATTGGTTAACAAAGATGGAAAGACATTTTTTGAAGAAGAGAAGGTAATATATGGATAGTTACCATGAAATAAGAAACTTTTATTGTTTAAGTAACTATGCCTGGGAGAGTCAGATAAAGATGCTAGGAATTGAACTGGAATCCTCAGGAAGAGTACAGCAGACATGCAGGCAAGGGGAGAGTAGGGGAAGTATGGATCCGGGACAGACCAAGGAGCACATGTAAAGGCAGGAGGGCGTGAGGGAGTACATGATTATATAATAATAGCAAGTATCCAGATCATTATTTATAACAAGTGGGGGAGCTCCTACAAAGCACTCATGTCTTATGGGGTGAGAGGAAATTTTTGCTCCACCCTGCTAAAGGTTTGATGGTATGTATTGAAAATAAACAGATCAACTAGGGGAAAAAGGCATGCAATTTATTAATATGTGAAATGGGAAATCATAACATTGGAGAAAATCATAGGAGTGTGATCACTTACTATTGTCCCAGCAATTCAGAAACACACACCCTTTTCTCTCTGCGGAAGGGGATAAGGAATGTCAGGAACTTTAGGGGACTCAACGGGCTTGGAGAACAAATGGCCTGGAACAAAGTCTGTTTGGCCTGGTTTGAAAATGATTCTATCTGGGGCTGAAATAGCAGACAAAGGGTGTGTGACAGGAATCTTTCAGGACTGTTGGGAGGTTTTGGTGTTTCTTTCTATGTTATGTGTTTATAGTTTTCTCGGGAAACGATGAAATTTCAATAAGAAGACTGTAGCTAATTGTGTTCCCCTTTAGGTGGAGCCAGTCAGGCAGATAAGGAAACTGCAAAATATTCTCCCTGGGAAGGAAGAGGAAGAAAAAAAGATAGGGTTCAAGTGTTACAGCCCTTTCAGCGAAAAGAATCATGCCATGAAAGATGTCCAAATTAAAAGTCTTTGCTGGCTGTGCTGGCACACACCTGTAATCCCAGCACTCGGGAGGCTGAGGCAGGAGGATCGCTGTGAGTTCGAGACCAGCCTGGGCTATATAGTGAGTTCCAGGTCAGTCTCAACTACACAGTGAGACCCTGTCTAAAGGGCAAAAAAAAAAAATAGTCCTTTATATCTGGCAACCAAAGGGTGAGCTCCTGCTCCATAAAATAGAATGTCATGATTTCATCTTTGAGCAAGCACACAGGGGTACAGAAGCAGACTGCATGTTAGATTAAAATACAATTTTGGGGGGCTGGGGATTTAGCTCAGTGGTCCTGGCACCTGCCTCGCAAGTGCAAGGAGCCAAGTTCAATCCCTGGTACCAAAAAAAAAAAAAAAAAAAAAAAAAAAATCCAATTTTTGGGATCCAGCAGGAAATTCCTCTCTATGGTTAAGGCCATAGTATAACATGTTCTGTCCTTTGTTCTTAACCACAAGGTAAGCTCTGTGCTGGTTAATTTAACACTTTGAACAAGCAGTCTGGGGAGGAAAAGGGGTAAAGTTCAGGCACAGGCTATTGGGGGGGATGTTTCTGTTTAACTCACTTCACAAGGCCTTTCAAAAGACAAAGTACCAGTTCTTAGGGGACCATTTTTGGAACTCCAGTAGTCTATTAGTTTTATGCAATATGCTATATGGAAACAAAAATATTTATAAAACAAATATGTTAAACACAAAATTTCATACATGGGTTTAAAAGATCTACTTCTGGGGCCTGGGGGTGTAGCCCAGTGGTACAGCAGTTGCCTAGTGTACACAAAGCCCTGGCTTGGATCCCCAGTGCAGGAGCAGGTGACTTGAATAGGTGATACACATCTGCTCAAAATTAAAAAGGTACAAAGCATATGCGATGAGACTTAAACCCCACCAGCTTAGTTCTTCCCGAAGGGAGTCCTCCCCAGCTAGTTTCTGTCTATCCTTACAGATATGTTCTGTAGGCCCACCAATATGTACACACATTTAGTTTAAAAAGTTCATGTGAGTTGAGTGTGGTGGCACATGCCTGTAATTCCAATACTTGGGAGGCTGAGGCAGGAGGATCATCACAAGTTCAAGGCCAGCCTGAACTACCTAGTGAGACCTTGTCTCAAAAAGCAAACATATGGCCTGGGGATTTAGCGCAGTGGTGCTGCACCTGTCTCAAAAGTGCAAGGTTCTGAGTTGGATCCCGGGTACCAGAAAACAAACAAAAAAACCCAAAAAAGTTTGTAGGTAAATGGCTGCATATTATACTCATTTATGCACCCCTTTTCCTTGAATAAATGTATCGTAAAGACTGTTCCATGTTAATGGATATAGAACTCAGTCTTTCCCCTTCCTTCCCTTCTTCCTCTTTTCTGCTCATCCTCTGGCAAATGTATCCTGTTGTCTAGATTCAATGAGACCTTCATGATGGATATTTATTTATTTTCTGATATATATTTTTTGGGACAGGGTCTCCCTATGTAGTTCAGAATGGCCGTGAACTCACTATGTACCCCAGGCTGGCCTTGAACTCACAGTGCTCCTCCTGCCTTAGCCTCTTGAGAGCTGGGACTACTCTTAGCTCATGATGGATATGTAGATTTTTCAGTCTTTTGCTATTATAATGCTGCAGTGAAAAGCCTTGCTTATTCATTGTTTTTAACATGTCCAGTAAATACTGACATATGGAACTACCCCAGCCACCCCATAGGTTCTCCCTATGTAGTCCAGGCTGGCCTCAAATTTGAGATCCTCCTGCCTCAGCCTCTCTGAAGTGTGGGAATTATGGGTGTATGCCACCATGCTGGCAGTGCTGTCATATGGAACTCTTGCCTCAAGATTCTTGAATTTTTATTTTAGGTGCTGGGGACTGAAGCAGGATCTCACACATGCTAGGCAAGTACCCCACCACTGAACTGAGCTACCTCCCCAGTCTGCTTCCAGGCATACTTCTGTGTATATTTCCTTTCTTTCAGTACCAGGGATCAAACTCAGGTCCTTGGGCTTATATTTCTTTTCTTTTACTTCTTCTGGGTCTAATGTTCTAGGTCTTGAGATGTATGAAAACCTCCCAAATTCACCCCCATCTCCAGTATGGCGGACTGAACTCAGGGGTTCTCTAGCACTGAGCTACATCCCAGTCCTTTCTATTTTTAAAATTTAATGTTTTTTTTTTTTTTGAAACAGGGTCTTAATTCTATAGTTGAGGTTGCCTTGAACTCACTGTGTAGCCCAGGCCGGCCTGGAACTTGTGATGGTCCTCCTGCCTCAGCTTTCTGAGTGTTGGGATTATAGGCCTGTGATGACATGCCCAGACCTTAACTTCTAAAGATAGGAATTTTCTAGTGACCTTGTTACTGACTTCTAGTTTAACTCCCATGTGGGCAAGAAACATACTTTGTATTATTTCAATTCTTTAAAATTAGTTGAAACTTGCTTTATAGTACAATCTAACCAGTTTTAACATTTTTTTTTCTTTTTTTCCCAGTACTGGAGATTGAATTCATGACCTTGTGCCTTGTCAGGAAGGCTGGGTGCCACTGAACTACATCCCGGCTCCTTTTTTTTTTTTCTTTAGGTTTTTGCATGATAGGTAAGCACTCTATCACTATGATGGAGCTCCTACCCTGGCCAGTTTCTTAAATGTTTTTTGTTTTGTTTTGCTGTGACAAGATCTCGTTATGTAGTTCAAGTTGGACTTGAACTTACTAGGTAGCCTCTGCTGATCTCGAACTCGCCATGATACTCACCATCCCATGTGCTGAGATTACAGGTGTGTGCCGCCACATCTGGCTCCCCAGGAGCCCTTTTACGTTTTGAGATAGGGTCTCACTAAATTGCCTAGGCCGGCTTCAAACTTGTGAGCCTTCAGCCTCTACCTCCTGAACTGCTGGAATTACAGTTATATACCACTACTGCTGGGTCTTCTATTCCCCATTATATCTTTCAGTGTGTGTGTGTGTGTTCAGTGCTGGAGAGTAAACCCAGGATCTTTACATTGGGCTACGTCCCAGTCCTTTTTTATTTTTTTGAAACAGTTTTACTAAGTTGCTAAATTGTCCAGGGTGGGCTCAAACTTTCGATCCTCCTCCTTCAACTTTCCAGGTGCTGGGATTACAGGCCTGTGCCACCAAACCCACTGTTTTTTGTTAGTATGAATGTATGTATGCGTGTCATTCATTCATTTATGGAAGCAAGGTCACTGTGTAGCCCAGGCTGGTTTTTGACTCAAGATCTTCTTGCCTCAGCATGTTAATTAAACAAGAAATCAAAAGAAAATTGATTAAATCTTAATTAGTGGAGTTAATCAGACAGGACTATTATTTGTCATGGCTGTAAAGTAACAAGGAATTTGGAAAAAGTCATCCTTGTGGGGGCGGCAGAGAGTCATTGATAAAAAGCCTGTTGAATTAAAATTGCTAAGAACAGTGAAACTTGTAATACTAGTAGTGGCTTTTTGTTTTGTTTTTCTGAGACAGGGTCTTGCTATGTAGTCCAGGCCAGACTCAAACTCAGTGATCCTCTGCCTCAGCCTCCCTAGCGCTGGGGTTACAGACATGCACCACCATGCCCAACTGAAATTTACCCTGAAAATAAGAGCTCACTGGAAAAAAGCCCTAGCATGATTTTTCCAGATGGTGGTAATATAAGCTCTACCCCCAAAATAAGCACCAATTATGATGGTCAGTCAAACACACTTAGTATATATCCATTGCAACACAAAAAAGATGTATTGAATTATAAAGCAATAATATATAAATATAAATTGTATTGACATTAATACTTAAAAATAAATGATATATAAATTATAATTAAGAATTTGGGAATACCCAAGCGTCTTTGGATGAGAAGTAAACGCCCATGTAAATAGATGAACTCAAGATTTACTGCCAAATAATCAAATGGAGTAGACATAAGGCACAAATAAGGGGCTGCACTTGAAAACAGATGGACATGGTTGCATCTAACATGAATCTTCATAATTCAATACATTGCCTGTCATAATGATACACTACAAGAATGCTACATGGACAGAAGTGTTCATTTAAGGAGAGCTCTATTGTTGGACATGAGAGATAGGGGCCAATGGTTCTACAGGAAATGGAGTTGCAAGAAATTCAGGGTGGATCTCAGGGTTTGGAGAGTTACGATAGTGATCCAGAAGATGACATGACTGTATTTGAGTAAATGTAGATTTCTGTACATGAATATAGATCGTTGTACATGAATAAGACATTCCCTTAAAATAAGCCCTACTGCACCTTTTGGAGAAAAAAATGAATATAAGACCCAGATTTATTTTTAGGGAAATATGATTATTTACCACACACTAGGCCTTATATAACACTTCTTATACACCATTTAATATGACCATTACAACAGTGATATATGCTGTGGATGTTATACCAGTTTAAAGAAGTTAAAGAACTTGCCCAGGCACATTAGTGAAGTCACAGCTTCAGAATGAAGGGGACAAATTAGGAAGACTTTTGGACAGCACATAATTAATATTCAGCAAATGGCCTCTATGCTTCTATTCAGGAACCACAGCAGCAGGGCTTATAGCTAGGTTTGAAACTCAACTGAGACTGACAGACAGTCCGATCATGAGTTAAAATGAGTAACTGGTGCATCTTAAGAGTTACTGGACAATCAAGAACTAGAACAGGCCGGGCATGGTGGCGCACGCATGTAATCCCAGCACTCGGGAGGCTGACGCAGGAGGATCACTGTGAGTTTGAGACCAGCCTGATCTACACAGTGAGTTCCAGGTCAGTCTCACTACATAGTGAGACCCTGTCTCAAAAAAACCCAAAACAACAACAGCAACAACAAAAACTAAAACAAACTTTCAGGTTAGTAAGTTCCCGTAGGATAAACTTCAACCCAGGGTTAGGGGTATAGTTCACTGGTAAACCACTTCATGTGTGAGGCCCTGGGTTAAATGCCCAGCACTGGAGGGAGGTGTGGAAGAATCATGAAAATATTTGTGACAACAGTCTAACAGGATAGAAACTTCTTTGACGGAATGTTTGATGAGAAAAGAATAATTCTGTCAAAGCTGAGAAATGGCATGGGCTGGGATAAACAGCAAGGCTTTGGGTTCAATTCCCAGCACCCCCCCAAAAAAAGTATTTAGTGGAAACATGGTAGTTATTTGAAGAACTGACATGTGCATATGACCTGTTGATTCAGAGAGGAAACAACAGGACCAGTGTGTGAAAGTTTTTTTGTTTGTCTGCTTTGAGACAGGGTCTCCCTATGTAATTCAGGCTGGTCTTAAACTATGTAGCCCAGGCTGACCTCAAACTCATGGTGCTCCACCTGCCTCAGCCTCTGAGTGCTGGAGCTACAGATATATGCCACTAATCTAGCTTTTTAAAAAATGCCCTTTTTAATCATGGAGAATTACAGAGCATTGGGAAGGAAAGTGTAGGAAATAGTGGAAAGAGGAGTACTTGGAGAGGAAGTTGAAGGTTGCCATGTTAAAAGTTCTGGTGAGTGATGGAGCACACCTGTAATACCAACACTGAGGGAGGCTGAAGCAGGAGGATTGCAAATAGAAGCTGAACCAATTTAGTGCCTTCATGAGACTCTGTCTCAAAATAAAAAAATGGCTGAGGATGTATCTCAGCGGTAGAGCTCCCCTGGGTGCCACCCTCAGTAGTTCAGTACTGGGGTGGGGGGAAGTTCCAGAGAAAGAAGAGGCAAAATGGGAATGGAGTATGCTGAGGAAGAGACAGAGACTGCTAAGAAGGGATGTGACAGGCAAAAGAACCTACATAGGATTCTCAAACTCAGTGGAGATTCCCCAATTTTTTAGTTGAAGCAAATAGGGTGGGAAAAGAACATTAGGCAAGAGACAAATTTTCTTTTGGTACCAGGGATCAAACTTCAGACCCTGTGCTTGTGAGGCAGGTGCAGTGCCACTGAGCTAAACCTCTGGTGAGAAGTTTTCTCCTCCTTTTCCTCCTCCCAGCTTGAACCCAGGGCTTCCTGTCTGCTAGACAAGGGCTCCACACCCAGCCTCTCTCTTTCACTCTGAGACAGGGTCTTGCTAAGTTGGCCAGGCTGTCCTTGAATTTATTTTGGTCCTCCTGCCTCAAGGTTTTGTTTCATTTTAACTATACAAATGTTGCAGAGTTTAAACTAAGGAAGAGTAGCTGCCTAGCTATGGCTTACCAAAAAATCCTAAACAGCTGGAAACATTTTTCTGAGCAATGGACATGAGTGTCCATCTGTACGCAGTCATTCCTTAGGTGGAGCTCCTATTTCCTCTGTTCCAACTCAGGAAATCTGCTCAGTTCTTCTGATGCTGTGATCTCAAGGCTTCATGATGAGTGGACCTCCAGGGTTCCCCAAGCATCCCTCCAAATGGATGAACTAAGGGACAGGTGGTGAGGCAACTGTCTCAAGGCTTGGAATTTGGAAAGACTGGTTGTTAAGGTCGGATCTCAGGGAAAAGGACTGAGTCCTACCAGTCCTGGACAGGAAGCTGATTTTTTTTTTCTGATTATTATTATCATTATCATTATTACTATTATCTTTTTTTGGTTTGTTGAGACAGGATCTCACTGTGTAGCCCAGCCTGGCCTTGAACTCACTATGTACCCCAGGCTGGCCTGAAACTCACAGCGATCCTCCTGCCTCTGGCCCCTAAGTGTTGGGATTACAGGAGCGCACCACCATGTCCGGCAGCAGGTTACTTTAGAAAACCTAATGAAGACAAATCCCAGCCTTTCCTTCAGCTTCCTATTCTGAGCTCAGAAGGCATTATCTTACCCATAGGCTGTGATGAGCAACTGCACACACTCTGACTACAGAGGTGCCTCTGAGCACAGTCTCTTTTCTCTCATCCTCTAAATGTTCTGGGTTAGTGGCTCACGGAAAGGAATTACCACCACCATGCCAAAACTGCTAGGTGTCAAACTGCTTCAGAATATGGATATGAAAGGATATTATCCTACTTTTAAAAAAAAATCATTATCATTCTACTATGAGCAGTAGCACAACTGAAGCCGGGCATGGTGGCACATGCCTGCAATCCCAGCACTCTGGGAAGCTGAGGGATGATCACAAGTTTTGAGCCCAGCCTGGGCAATTAACAACTTGTGAGACTTTATCTCAAAATATAAAAATAAAAAAGGGCTGGAGATATATCTCAGCTCAAAGGCCTTGGGTTCAATTCCACACACACAGCTACCCACACACCCCCGCCAAAGTCCCTGTGTCTACCTCTCTTTTGTGGGCAAATAAAGGATACATTACATTAAACACCTCACAGCTACCTCTATCCTGATGACCACTCTTCTAGGAAAGGCTAATAAATGCTCTCTGAATAAAATGAGCCTAAAGTGAATAAAAGAACAGTTCCAGTGGGGTATAGAAGGAAAAAATGGTCAGAGGTAGAAGACATACTTGACTTTTTTTGTTGTTGTGGTACCAGGGATTGAATCTAAAGCCTTCACACAGAGGTGCATCCCCAGCCCCTTTTATGTGAGACAGGGTCTCACTATGAAGTCCAGGCTGGCCCCAAACTTGCAGGAATCCTCCTGCCTCAGCCTGCCAAGTGCTGGGATTACAGGCCTGTGCCACCTTGCCCAGCAATTTTAATACAGGGTCTCACTAAGATGCCTGGACTGGGTTGGAATTTTGATTCTCCCTCAGGCTCCCAGAGTGCTAGGATTACAGGTGTGGGCCCCCAAGGCTGACTTTTTTTTTTTCTTATTTCTTGGGTGCTCGGGGTTGAACCCAGTGACTCCTATAAGCAAGCCCTACCCTGAGCTCTACCCTCCGGCTTTTTCTAATGGATTTTCTCCTCTTCAACCTAGAGATTATACTTTCCCATTCCTGTAAAAACCCTCTCTTTGCTACACACTGCTACTTTCAGACCACTGTGCTTCTACCTTCTTGCAAAAACTCATCTTTGAAATTTACACCAAGTGGTGTAAGTCCTTACATCGAGGACTGCAACACCTATTAAATACTTCTCTTTGAGTCAACTCTTACTATCATCCTGAGCAGTTTTAGGAAAACCCAAAAAATGTGCATAGTTCTTAGTCTTCTTTGCTCCTACTTACACTCTCACTTTTAATTTTTTTTAACATTTCTAAAAAAAAGATTTTTATTGGTGGCAGCTATAGGGCAATAGTAAAAGCTGGGAGGGTAGCATTCTTTTTTTTTGGTACTGGGGATCAAACTCAGGACCTTGTGCGCTTGGGAGGCAGGTAGGTGCCACTGAGCTAAATCCCTGGCCTGAGGGTAGCATTCTTGACTGCAGTAAAATTGGTGGCTTCAGATCAAGCTGGTATCAATTTCAAGAGCCACTGAAAGACTGGGACTGGGAAATGTGATGTGTAAGGCACAACAGAAGGGGGCTGGATTGCCCAGTGATTCTTGGAGAAGGGGAAAATTTGAGATCTGAATTTGATGCTTAGGACAATCTTCCCAGAAACCCGGGTTCTGGAGTGAAAAGCCTTTTTCCTTTCCCTGCCTCCTTACCTGACACTTGTCAACTTCTACCCTGTTGAAGCGATCTCTTCTGATTGTTTTTTGTCATTATTGCTCTTCTTCTTCATTCACTGTCCTTGTCATAAAAAGGGCTCTTCTGGGCCAAGGACTCAGCTCAGTGGCACCACGTCTACCTCCCAAGTGCAAGGTCTGAGTTCGATCCCTGATACGTAAAAAAGTGGGGGTGGCTTTTTTTTTTTTTTTTTTTTTTTTTT
>NW_022900931.1:46991349-46993983 GCF_012274545.1 Fukomys damarensis
GGGGCGTTTTTTTTTTTTTTTTTTTTGGTACCAGGGATTGAACTGGAGACCTTGTACTTGGGAGGCAGGCAGCAGCACCACTGAGCTACATCCCTGGCCCAGGGGGCTCTTCTACTTGTGCCTTAAATGTTGGAATTCCCCAGAATGCTATCAGCCCTCTGCACTTCTCTGAGGAGCTTATCCAAATCTATGGCCCCAACTACAACCAAAATGTTGGTATTTCAGATCTGGCTATAAAACTAGAGAGTTCTTAAACAGTAGCATCTTTTTTTTTCTTTTTCTTTTGGTAACAGGGATTGAACTCAGGATCTTGCATGTGTGAGGCGCTGTGCCACTGAGCTAAATCCCCTAACAGTAATCTCTTATAAAAATAATATATGTTCACAGTAAAACAAATTCAAATGGTAAAGATGGAGCTAAAGTAAAAAGTGTGTCATCCATCCCAGGCCCACTCTTCATGGTTAATTTTCTCCACCAAGGTGGGGGATAAAATACCAAGGCCTTGCACATGCTAGGCAAATGTGCTACCACTGAACTAATATCCAGCCTCACAACTAATTTTTTAATGTAAGTGTAAATGTGCCGTATTCTCCTTCACTTGCTTTTTTCAACTTACTATATTTTACTCCTAAATTTTAGATCTGTGAATGCATATTCAAATGACATATGATCTCCACCTAGTGGTCCCACGTGTGACCTAAAACTTGCAGTTCTCCCTCATGCAAAACTCTAAAGGTATTCCTCCCTTTCAGTCAACATCTCGGAAAAAACAAACTATATACATTGGGCCTTCCCAGTTCAATCTGGTTTCTATCCCACAATTTTTTTTTTTTGGTACCAGAGATCAAACTCAGGTCCTTGTGGGGCAGAACCGAGCTAAATCCCCAGCTTTATCCCACATCTTTATGAAACAGAGTACTCTAAATTTACTAGTGACTTTGTTGCAAAATCCAATGAAACATTTTAGTCCATATCTTATCTGAGCTTCCTGTTACATTTAGCACTGGACCAATTTCTTTGGTACTTTTCTTCTGATTTTTTTTTCCTTCATTTACCTTTTCTCAGTGTCCTCTTTTCAGCTTTCTTCCCTCATCGCATTCCTCAAATGCATGATATTCTTTATCCAGACCATTTTACATCTATATACACAAAAACACAACTCAAACCTTTTAGGTTCCCACCCCGCATTTACTTAATATTTGTCTAATGTCTTAAAATTTGTCTTAATATTTGTCTAATAATTGTCACCTAAAATTCATTCTCTCTCGAAAACTAAAAACAAAGACCAGCGGGGTGTGGTGGTGCATCCTGTAATCCCAACACTCAGGGGGATGAGACAGGAGAATCACTGAGAGTTCAAGGCCAGCCTGGGCTACACAGTGAATTCAAAGCCAGCCTAAGACCCCGTCTCAAAAAACAAAAAAACCCAACAAACAAACAAAAACCCGTTATCACTCCAGTCAGAGATCGTTTATTTCTCCTAACACAATCTTTGTCTCCTATGCCCACCCCCTCTTTTTTAGAATTTAATTTTTGCCGGACTGGGGACCCAACCCAAGGCCGCAAGCTGCTGTACTGCTGAATCATATCCTTATCTCTTTCCTGAGTAAGACCTTCACAGTTGTTCTATTTGTCTCTAACTTTGGGCCCTCCGATACATCCTTCACATTGGGTGATTTATTATTTTATCTTCGTCATAGATTTAACCTAAGGTCTTACATATGGTAAGCACACACTGTACCACAGAACCACACCTCCCCGGCTCTTTTTAGACCCAAGCTGCCTTCCAAGTGTCCCTCTGGCTTCAATGTCCTAAGTTGCTGGAAGTACAAGACAGGAGCGCGGCATCACCTTGTCCAGGACAAGCAGTGATCCAGAAATTAATTGTTCACACCTCTGCTTAGACCCTTCAAAGCCTCTTCATTACCCTTAGGATAAAATTAATTTACAGGCCTGGAGTAATCTGATCCCTCACGATCTCACAAGCCTTGTGCATTACCTCTCTCTTTGCTCTGCCGGGCTGTGGGCAGCTCTAGCACGTACCTGCGCCCCCTGCTCCCCGGCCCAGTTAAATTCCCAAGCCCTTCAAGAGTCAGCTCTGGCGACACTTCACACAGGAAGGCGTTCAAAAGGCAAACGCTGAAAGACTGAATTCCGAGGGAGAAGACGAGCAGCGATTCCTGTTCCACGTACGGGTTTACCGAACGTCCGGGTGACCAGGAAGCCCAGAGCAAAGGTCAAATCCAGATCTTGAACTTTCACCCAAGTTCACGCGACAGTCCAACCCCAGCGCTATTCCGCCCTTATGCGTCATGGCTACCAATCTCAGCGTTTCAGTGGGTCTCAAAATCGACACCAGCCAGCTCTGGCGCCACCTACATTTCCACGCTGAAGAATGTTCTATCCCTTCTTAGCACCCGGAAAACTCCTTCTGGACTTACCTACATTGCCAGCTTGCCCCTAAGCAAGATGGCCACCAATCTCCATTCTCTCCTCCCAGGGTGAAGCCATCCACTCCCCGCTTAATGCTGCTGCCAGGCTGCCCTCACTTAGTATGGCTACTCTGGCTCATGCCTCGCTATGGTCTCGAAGCCGCCGCTAACCGGCCAGGTTCCGGGAGGCGCTGTGCAGGAT
>NW_022900931.1:46994762-47004559 GCF_012274545.1 Fukomys damarensis
GGGGCTTGTGGCATGTGGTTGGAGGGAGGGCTGGACTCAGAGCTGTTGTGAGGAGGTAGGAGGTGAGAATTGGACTTGAGACGTTTCGTGGAGGGAGGTTTTGAAAGTGTTAAATTCTAAGTGTGAGGGGGAAGGGCCTAGGCGAGAATTTGGGTGGAAAAGGAGAGAACGAAGGTTTGGGGACTGGGGAGAGTGTCGGTGTGACAAGGCAATGGAGAAAGTGAGAGACGGGGAGGAAAGTTTGGGAGAAAGGGGAATGGGATGGGAGATGGGGCAGTGGAGCTGCACGGGTGATAGAGATTCGGGGGTTTCCCTTCCCCCTGTGGCGAGGAAGAGAGCCGAGTTAAGCAGCATCACTTGCAGCCAATTCTAATTGCCAGGCCCTTAGCTTTTAATAGGGTGGGAAGGGCAGAAGGGAATGGTCATGTGGGTTTGGAGAATTGGGGTTGAATGAGGGTTCAACTGGATTTGCTTTCCAAAAGGCTCTCTAGCTTACTGCTCTCTTGTTTTTCCTGGTTACAGAAGGAAGGGGAAATAGGGAAGCTGGTGTGGAGTGTGGAGTAAAGGACTTTTCTAGTTTTTAGTAATTAGTATTACAAGACTGGGGAAACAGACGCGGCTGTATCGGAGCCCTGTATTCTGAGAAGTCTGAGGAGAAAACAGAAAAGACTGGCATCTGGAAGGCTAATTCAAAGAGTCCTTTAGTTCTCCGACTCTTCTTTTGCTGTTTAAGTGCTAGGAGAGAGGGGGGTTAATAGCATATATAGAAAAACGTTCCCTGCTGACATGTAGATGTGTGAGTGGATGCTGCCCCAGTGGGTATTTCGTTCTCATTGTGTGCTAGTTAGAGGAAAGGGCAAAGACTGAATTTGAAGGATAGTTCTAGTTTGATAAGTGATGGGAAGAAAGTGCTTTCTTTGACTGTAACCACTTTCCTCTCTAAAGATGAAAGTCAACAATAATACTGTAACAAAATAAATGGAATAAAGAGTTGAGAAGGACGGTGAGAAAGTTACCAGAGGGTAATGGGCTTTCCTGGAAGCTGTCCAATTTGAGACCTTTTTGCCATGAGACACTGGGACTGGAAGTTCTTAGAGCTGATATTATTTTGTGAATTGACTAACCGGGAGTTAGGGGAGCTTAAAGGTTTTGTTTTGTGAGTCAGTTCTTTATCTTGGAGTGGATCAATTTGATTGAAATAGCTTTAGGCTTCTTTGAATTTTTGCGACTAAAATTGACTAGCACTGTCAAAATAAAGCTCCAAGTTTGACTCCCCACCCCATTTGTTTTGTTTTTGTTTTTCTGCTGGCTTTGAAACTTGTGCTAGAAAGACCTGGGAAATTAAGTTTCTTCCAGAGGTAAGTCTGGAACTTTTTGTTGTTTTTCAGACAATGGGACAATGAAAATGGCATGAGCTATGTATTGGGTAGATGCCATGGAAAATGAGTTTTCATCTACCTGAGTGCCTTAAGATCTTTTGCATTCACTGTCTCTTCAAGTACCTGGAGATAGGAGGGAAAAGAGAGTGGAAGTTAGATGGCTTGGGACAAACAGCCAGCTTTGGTTCTTGTCTTTTTGGTCTGCACTAAGAGAAACACTTTAACATATGGGAAGCTGTATTACTGCACTGTCTACTAAATCTTGTCCTTAGAGGGTTGCTGAAGCACTTTCAGTGCATGGGAAGGCTTTCCTTTAGCTTTCTTTCTCTCCCAGCTCTTCAGAGTTCCTGGAATCTTCTTTTGAAAACATACTTTGTAAACCCTGACTTCCAGATACTTGGTTATATTTTCTTAGTCCCATCAGCAAGGGCACTTTATATGTCCTCTAAACATGGATGACGTTTCTCTTATTCTTTTTTCCTATGTTGTTTTCACTTGGCATTTCAAGAGATCCCTCTTTTTTAACTTCCATATGATTTTCTTCTAAGAACTTCTGCGAGTCAGGTATCTGTAGTTCTGTGAACCTACAGATATCATCTCTTTGGGGAAGAAACTAGGTGGCCATTTTCATTTCAAAGCATTACTCTTTTTTATTTCTTCCACATCTTCAGGGCCTCTGAGAAAGTCAGAGTACTCCAAAAAGTGCAGGTATCATCTCCGGATAGGATGACAATAGACTGCTTGACCATGGGAAACTCAACAGAAAATGACCCAGTAGGAAGAAATCCTGTTTATACATGTAGACTGTCAGTGTCCCTGGGTTTACTTAGACCTTCCAAAAGAAAAACAAATAGGCGTGGTGGCACACGCCTGTACTCTCAGCACTTAGAAAGCTGAGGCAAGAGGATTCCAAGTTCCAGGGTAGTCTGGGTTACATACTGAAGTCAAGGCCATCTTGGACTACTTAGTGAGACAGTGTCTCAAAAACACTACCACCAAACCTAGAACTTCAGAAATACAGCAGTTCACATAATTAAAAATTATTCTTGGAGGGGAGAGGTCTTGAGGGGAGGGGACAGGATAATAAAATAAATAGAAAACAAAATACACATTCAAATCCTGTTATTACTTTGTTTTCCCATCTATTAGAAGTTGTGTCCATATTGGCCAAATCAACATAGTTACCTAAAACTCCTCAGTAAATGTGTATGCATTATCTAGTCAATAAATACTCAATTAAAAAAAAATTATTCCTGGGACACTCCAGCGGAGGCCTCATGTTAGTATCTCATATAGAGCCTAACAAGCCAGTAAGTAGTAAGATATTGTTTACTGGAGTGTTTGTCTCTTAGTCTGTAGTGGTGTTCAGATGCCCAGATCGGAGTTCTTTTAATCCTTATTTTAGAGAACATTCTGATACCTCTCAACTAGAATACCTGTATTTTAGACTGAGCTCCTTTGCTTCACTGCCACAGAAAGCTGAGTGTATTTGGTGTATGAGGAGTTTGGTCATGTTGTTTTAATCCTGAAGATAGATTTCCAGAACTCCCATCTTAGTTGCTGAGTGAGTTAACTCATAACCCTAGATGATAATTAAGCGAGAGAGCTGCCTATTATCCTGTGTCAGCCTCCCGACATTTCTCCCAAGGACTTGGCCTTGGGAATCTTCTGCTGTTTTGCCTCATTGACTAGGTACTCTAAGTCTGATCAGTGACCTAACGAGGAAGGGTCTGCTTCTGGTAAATTTCAGAACTTTAAAAATGTGCCAAGGCTACCATAAAGGGCTGGGGATTTAGCTCAGTGGTTCTGCTGCTTGTAGGCGCAAGTCCGGAGTTTGATCCCTGGTACCAAAAAACAAAAACAAAAAACTGCCATAAAGCAGTAACAAAACAGCATGATACTGGCATAAAAATAAACATACTATGGAGAAAGAATAATCTCTTTAAAATAATTATTTTTAAAACTAAAAAAAAAAAAAATGCACCAAGTGCTGGGGGATTAAGCTCAGAGGTACCTTGCCTGCCTTAAAAGAACAAGGTCCCGAGTTCAGGATGGAGGGCAGTGTGCCTGAAGCTTAAGAGCAGGATCTTTTGTATCTGTCTTGAAGAGGATGGCATTTCTCTTATTGTCACAGAACTCCAGATTGGACTAGGTCAAAGTAGACCTTGGATGGGGCAGAAGGGAATGTGGCCCTACCACACCTGCTGTTCACCTTAATGGCAACAGCAGGTGGCAGAGGAACCAAGGCTGAGGTAGGATGAAACTCCTTTGTGCTAGTTGGACTCAAGAGTTAAATGATCTTATGTCTTTTCCTCTGGAATATTGTTTGATGGATTTTGGTGGTGGGGGGGCAACCTAATGTCTTCCTTCTCCAGTTCCAGTGTGTAAAAAATACATGCACCCTTTTAGCCCTTTACATGCTTCACTCAGAATAGGGTTTCTCATCCTCAGCATTACTGACATTTTGAGCTAGACAACTCTTTGTGGTGGGGGACTCTCCTGTGCATTACAGGGTGTTTAGCAGCAACCTTGGCTTTGTTACATAATGGTGACAACCCTTTTCCCCTAGGCATGACAATCAAAACTGTCTCCAGACATTGTCAAATATCCCTTGGGGCACAGATTTGCCCTTGATTGAGAACCATTGACCTAGAAGCTCTGATAATTCCTAGTACCTTGGCTAATTCAACCTAGGATTAAGGATTTAAAGGTGGCTAGAAAGGTCCCAAACATAGGGAGTTAACCCTCAGGGGATTGAGTCTGTTGTAGAATTGCATCAATTGATGGATAATTGGGACCACAGTTTTCCCATATTTTATTTCATTTTCCAGTGGCAAAGCATGTGTGGACATTATTTCTTCATTTCCTGGGCTGTGAGGACCCTTCAGTAGGGAACTGTAGGGGAACCTGCTGTTCTGATTGGTTGAATATGAAACCTGCCCATCTGCTTTCTTTGGGAACCCCATAATCAGCAGCTGGCCAAAGGGAACAGGTGGGACAGGGAACACAGAAGTTGTAGGGACTCTAAGGAGGCTCAGTTTTCTCCTGCTGCCTGCTATGAGCAAGATGTTATTTTCCTTCAGGACTTCCATTTGTACCCAGTGACAGCAGCAGGTGAAATAAGAGAGGAAGAAAGGGAGAACCAGTCTGTAGTTGAATAGCTGTTTCCTGTACTTCAGGTGGTGGGGCATCTGGGCTCTAAACTATATGGGTTAGAGTTCCTTCCTGCATATCAGAACCCAGGGTCTGGTATTAAGTGACTCTTAAGGGAATAAGTACCTCTGTGCTTCCATCCTTGGCATACTTGCTCCTCAGCTTTCCGAATCCCTGTCACTTTGGTTCTGCTGAAATCGTTTATCATCTTGTCTACCCCTCTGCTTGTTACTGGGGATCCAACCCAGGGCCTTGCACATCCTGAACATGCATCCCACTATTGAAACTACACCCTCTACCTCTCATTTCATAACTGATCTTATTGTTGAGCAAGGTAGTATGGTATAAATAGTTCTTTGTGGTCTAGGGGCAGCAGTGTCTAGCCAGAATATATATAAGATAACCTAGTATGTTTTTAATGGTGTTCTTTCACCTTGCACTTCTTTTTTTTTGTTTTGTTTTTTGAGACAGGGTCTCACTATGTAGTTCAGACTGCCCTGGAGCTCACTGTGTAGCCCAGGCTGGTCTCGAACTCACAGCGATCCTCCTGCCTCAGCCTCCCAAGTGCAGGGATTACAGGCCTGCGCCACCATGCCCAGCCTACCTTGCACTTCTTAATTGGTATTGCTTGTGGTGATCTCTTCGAGATTATGTTCAGTTCAACCACAGATGCCAGGCTCTGTTCACTACTAGGCATTAGGGATATAAGGATGAGTTTGAGTAAAGGTATAAGATCCCAATGATGAGTGTAACTGTACTGTATACCTAAAAAGTACCAAAAACTCAGTGATTACAAAAAGGATGAATTTGATTTAGTTCCTCTGCACAAGTTTTACGGATCTAATGGGATAATAAATACACAAAATAATTTTAGTACATTGATATAAAGGAAACATGAACACTGATCCATAAGAGGACTCCCTAACCCAGGCGGGGGGTATAGAGAATGCATTTTGAAGATGGCATCTGAACCAACTCTTCCAGGACTGAGTAGGAGTTAGCCATCTGAAAAAGGGTGGTTATGGGTGTGTGGAATAGAGGAGGAAGAGGGCATTCAGGCAAAGGCAATAGCCTGAAGAAAAGTAGAGCAGTAAATTACTAAACAAACTGATAATGTTAGAGAATAAAATAGATCAATGTTAAAGAAAAGAAAGTGGATGTGGTGGGAGATGAGGTTGGATCTTGGAAGGCCTGGTATGCTCTATAAGGAATTTGAGTATTCTAGGTAAGGAAGGGTACTTGCTTCTTAAACAGAAAAGTGATGTCGTCTTTTGTGCATATTAGATAGCTAACTCAGGTGTGAGGGATGGATTTAGGTGGGCTAAGATTGGTGGTAAGGAGAACTTTTTTTTTCTCTCTTCAGTACCAGGGATCGAACTTAGGACCTTGCACTTATGAGGCAGGTTGTGGTGTTACTGAGCTAAATCCCCAGCCCCAAGGAGAACTCTTAAAATAGGCAGTTGCAGTAGTCCAGGTGAGAGCGTATTGGAGTCTAAACCATGGCAGTGGCAGTAGAGGTGAAAAGGTGGGGCAGATTTAAGAAATAGAAGGAGCGTACTGTATACCTAAAAAGTACCAATAAACTCAATGAGAAAAAAGATACAAACATAAAAAGCTTGAGACCATAACATTAGAAGAGCTACACTCTGAAAACAAAAACAACAACAAAAAAACAGAAGTAGTATCAGCAGGAATTTAGCATTAGTTGGGTGATTGGAGGTGGTGATCAGAGGGTGGACTAGTACTGGAAGGCTGAAAATAGCTGGGTCATTGGCATTACCCAGGATGATGGAGGAACTTTGTGAATCACATGCCAAATTATATAATGTATATAGGGCTGTGAAGTTTTGATGAGTATCATGAACCTTCTGAGCAGTTACGCTTTTGGACTTGACTGGATTGTAAGAAAAATGAAGAGAGTTTTGTAGGGGTTGTATCTGAGACACAGGTCAAGGATGCTTATATCTTTAGTCTTTTTCATGACCATTTATATAAGGTTTAAAAAGTGATTTGTAAGCCGGGCGTGGTGGGGCACGCCCATAATACCAGCACTCAGCAGGCTGAGGCAGGAGAATTGCTGTTTGAGACCAGCCTTGGCTACATAGTGAGTTCCAGGTCAGTCTCAACTACATAGTGAGACCCTGTCTCAAACAAAAACAGAAACAAAAAAAAGTGATATGTGTGTGTGTGTGTGTGTGTGTTAAGAATTCAACGAGAAAATACAGAAAATGTGTGTGTGTGTGTGTGTGTGTGTGCATTTTCTCACTGGATACTGTTTTTTCATCCCTTTTTATAGGTAAGGGTACTGAGGCTTTGAAGTTAGTGACTTTCAAAGTCACACAGCTGCCACGTGTGGTGGTACACATCTATAATCCCAGCAGGACATTGCAAATTGGAGCCCACCTTGGGCAATTTAGCAATTTAGTGAGACCCTGTCTTAAAATAAAAGGTCTGGGAATGTAGCTCAGTATGAAGGTCCTAAGTTTAATCCCCAGTACCAGATGGAAAAATGTCACATTGCTACATAATTTGTTAATGACATAACAGCCAGAGTTTAAACTAGTTGTAACTAAACATTCTGTTTTCTTGTTAATCCCTAAATGCACCCTCCATATTAGTTAAGAGGAAATTCCCTGTTTTGAAATCTTGGTGTGGTGGTACAGTTTGTAATCTTAGCACTTGGGAGGCTGAGGCAGGAGCATCATGAGTTCAAGGCCAGCCTGAACTACATAGCAGGACCCTATAATAAAAACAAACAAAAAAAAGAAGTGAACTTGGGAGGAGAGAAGGAAGTTTATGTTTTTAAGAAACAAACAAAAAAACATTGTTTTGGGGGCAAGAGGAATAATGGGAGCAGTATGTGTAGCAACTTTTTCTGAAGAAGTAGTACTAAAATTGATATAAGATTCCCATTCAGGGGAAGTGATTGTATTTCAGTAGAATCTGGATTTACAGTACAGAGAGCTATAGGCTTTTTTTTTTTTTAACAAACTTTTTTTTTTTTAACAAACTGTATTAAGTAGTAAACTGTACCAGGTATTATGTTAGGCACTAGGATGAATAAAACTGGCTCCTACCATTGAGTGGCTCACAGGTTCTTGCCCTGTCCTCACAGTACACTGGGGATTATAGCTGCTGAGCAGAGATTCTGGACAGCATTGTGTTCCTGAGCCCCCAGCATGGCGGGGCTAAAGCGGCGGGCAAGCCAGGTGTGGCCAGAAGAGCATGGTGAGCAGGAACATGGGCTATACAGCCTGCACCGCATGTTTGACATCGTGGGCACCCACCTGACACACAGAGATGTGCGTGTGCTTTCCTTCCTCTTTGTCGACGTCATTGATGATCATGAGCGTGGACTCATCAGAAATGGACGTGACTTCTTACTGGCTTTGGAGCGCCAGGGCCGCTGTGATGAGAGTAATTTTCGCCAGGTGCTGCAGCTGCTACGTATCATCACTCGCCATGATCTGCTGCCCTACGTCACCCTCAAGAGGAGAAGGGCTGGTGAGGGTTTTTGGGTGGCTGGGAACACTGGAATCAGGGAAGAGTTCTGGGAGGCCTGGAGTGAGCAGCATAGGAGTTTAAGTGGGAGGAGGGCTTGACCTTGGGGAGTACCCAGGATAATCATGAGGCCCACTGGAAGAAATGAGGGGTGTGCTTTCCCCTGAATGACTTTTCTCCCCTACAGTGTGCCCTGACCTTGTAGACAAGTATCTGGAGGAGACATCAATTCGCTATGTGACCCCAAGAACCCTCAGTGATCCAGAACCGAGGCCTCCCCAGCCCCCCAAAACAGGTGAGAAGATAGTACTCCTCATAATTTCCATAATTAAGCAAGAGGACACTGATCATATCACATTCCTGGTTTTGCCAGCTTACATGAAAGGATGCGGTCTCCTCACATCTAACAACATAAAAAAATCAGGTGAGGTATAAGTGCTTCATCTGTGCCTGTGTTTGCTCTTACATTGTGTCCTTTCAGGTCATAGTATTGATAATGCTTTCAGTGCTGAGTCTAAATGATTCCTTCCACATTCTCAAAAGAGTGTTTGAATTCCTGCCTTTACCTTACTGTATTTTCTTCCCTTCTAATTTCTGGTCAGTGCCTCCCCATTATCCTGTGGTGTGCTGCCCCACTTCGGGTCCTCAGATGTGTAGTAAGCGGCCAGCCCGAGGGAGAGCCACACTTGGGAGCCAGCGAAAACGCCGGAAGTCAGTGACACCAGATCCCAAGGAAAAGCAGACATGTGGTGAGGAAGTTCATAAATTCCACAGGTGGAGTGGGCTTAAGGAAAACTAGGACTGTTGGGATACTGGACAGCTTGTTATTTGGTGCATAGCTCACATCGATTGCTATTGCAAAGTGAGGTTAAATGGTTCAGTCTTCAGAACTCTTCATCTTCATGGCAGGATACATTTCACCTCTTTGGAGTTAGTACTCAAGGGGCGGCCAATATGACACCCTTACTGTAGGAGGAACCAAGTATTAAAATGAGCTGTGATGTCTGTGAGCATCTCCTACAAGCAGGGTGCTGTTTTTGAGTGATACAAATAATGCTAACCTGGCCATGTCCCATTTAAGGTAACCTGCACTTAGCCAAGAATTTGAGATTTGTAGAAAAGGACTAATTCTGGGGAAGTGGCAGAGAAGCTGTCAGGTCATGTTCCCTACTTTGCTACTCTGCTGTTCTTTTCCATTTTCAGACTTGGGTTGTAACTTAATCCTCACCATAACCTCCTTTGCACATCTTTTCTTTCCCACAGACATCAGACTGCGGGTTCGGGCCGAATACTGCCAGCACGATACTGCTCTGCAAGGCAATGTGTTCTCTAACAAGCAGGACCCACTTGAGCGCCAGTTTGAGCGCTTTAGCCAGGCCAACACCATCCTCAAGTCCCGGGACCTGGGCTCCATCATCTGTGACATCAAGTTCTCTGAGCTCACCTACCTCGACGCATTCTGGCGCGACTACATCAATGGCTCGTTACTAGAGGCACTTAAAGGTGTCTTCATCACAGACTCGCTCAAGCAAGCTGTGGGGCATGAAGCTATCAAGCTCCTGGTGAATGTGGATGAGGAGGACTATGAGCTGGGCCGACAGAAACTCCTGAGGAACTTGATGCTGCAAGCATTGCCCTGACCTTTCCCCTTCTCACTTTTCTGGGGACTGTTCCCACCACCCGCCTCTGGAGCTTACATATGGTTCTGGGGTTTGTTCTCTGCCCTTTCAACCAATCACACCCCTGCCACTTTTTTTTTTTTTT
>NW_022900931.1:47004648-47022047 GCF_012274545.1 Fukomys damarensis
TTTTTTTTTTTTTTTTTTTAAAGGAAAAGACAAAGGAGCGTGGAAGTGGTGTTCCCCAGCCCTCTCTGCACGCATGTGCCTGGGCTTACCCTAGTCCTCATTCCCACCTACCCCGGTGTGTGTCTGCAGCCACCTCACCACTGAGCCGTAAGACAGACATGTAGGGAGATGCAAAGTCTATAGGACACAGTCTTTGTAAGGGATTGAAGTGAACACTGCTTTTGGGTGCATTGAGGGGTTATCAATACTTTTGGCTTTATGATGGCTCTTACATTTTGTCTGAAAAACCAAAGGGCTGTGAGTAAGGGAGCTGTATGGAAGGTGGGATTCTGAAGTGTATTTTGGAAATTAATCACTACCCTCTTCCAAATTACAGAATTTTTAAGAAACAGAAGCTGTGGCCCTTTCCACTCTCTCCTGGCCTCTGGTGCTGCTCCTCTCTGCCGCCTTTTCTCCATTCAAACTGCTGCCTGGTGTGGCTCCTTCCTCTCTCCCTTTTGTCAGTCCCTCTTCAAGGGAGTAACATATAACATAAGTGAACTTGGTCAGCCTAATCACCCCTCCCGACTGTGATGTATGTGTGTACACATACACAGGGTGGATGGGGAAGAGGCTGCTGATTGAAATACACTCCCCCTAAATAGGGAAGGGGAAGTGACACTTTCCATGTTCAAGTGAAAATAAATAACATACCCTGCAGCCCTTCTCCCCTTTGCTTTCTTCTGGCTTGGGCAAAGGGCACCATAGGAGAAGGGGAAGTAATCAGTATTGACTCCTTTTTCCTTCCCCCTCTCCTACCCACCCACTCCCAGGCCTGGGAGAATGGGGCCGGGACATGCACTGAGTGTTGCACTTTTTTAGGTAGGGAGTTATGTTGAATGAGCCAGGAGGCCTAGAACTGGAGCCTAGTCCAGCAGGTACGATACCACCTCCCCGTCCAGCTCCCAAAGGAGATGTCCAGACACAGACTTTGATTATTATATTTCTTTCAATGCTAGTGCTGGTCAGCCCTCAACGTAACTTCAGTTTTCATGAAATAAACAGTGACTATATAAAATTTCACTTTTCTGAAACTGAAATCTGAGCTCAGGTGAAAGCCTTCTCCTTTCCCGAGAAGTTGGGCCTGTGTTCCATCAAGACAGTCAAGGTTTTCCAAGTGAGGGGATCTGTGCTTGGGTCCTGCCTACAAGTCACAACAGGAGCACCTCACAGTGGGGGGGTCTCAAATCTCGCAGAAGTCAAAAACCTTAAGACTGTGGGTGACCCAGATTGCCATAGAGGTCAGGCCTGCGGTGCTGAAACACAGGCAGATGTTGGCGCACCTGTCGCAGGTAGTTGAGGTCGATTCGAGCAAGGCAGAGGCCTGGCTTCTCAGAGCAACGGGCCATGACTGTTCCCCAAGGGTCCACCACCATGCTGTGGCCATAACTTGCTCTCTTTTCATGGTGGCGTCCACACTGTGCTGCTGCCACTACATAGCACTGGGTTTCAATGGCACGGGCCCTCAGCAGCACCTGAGGACGAGATGGGAAACAAGAACAAAGCAGCTAGTGGGGAAGTGACAGGAAATGGGCACTCTACCCATTGTGACCATTCTGATAATTTCCTAAGAATGACTTAGTGATTTACTACATTATTCTGTACCATATAAGCCACAATTCTCTGGGGGAACGAATTTTCTCATTGGGTGGGAAGAGGAAGAAAATCAACTTGTAAAGCCAAGGGGTGTGGAGGGAACAAAGTTAAGAGAAAGTCCTGTTTGAAGAGGTGTTCTCTTACCTCCCAGTGGGCTGGGCCTGTAATCGGTCCAAAAGCTGAAGGGTAGGTAAGTATTTCTGCTCCAGCTTGAGCCAATGCTAGGGAGAGTTCAGGGAACCGCATATCGTAGCAGATAGCTAGGCCAATCTGAAATGAAAAGCAGCATACTTTGCGTCCCCATCCTGTCTGTCACAGTATCTAGTACATCCATGGTCCCTCTCCTTGGGGCTCTCTATCTTCTGTTAGCACTTCAGTGTATTCCTGTTCCCCTCCCTTTCCCCCTCTCACCTTCATTCTCACAACTCCTACCTTGCCTGCTGGGGTGCTAACAGGTGACTCAAGATTCGGCCCAGGTATGGTAGAGTTGCTTTCACACATAGGTTCCTGACCTGGAATCTCTACGTCACACAGATGTGTCTTCCTGTAAGTGGCCACTACTGATCCTAGGGTAAGAGGGAGAAGAAATGCTCATTGCTGGTGCTTTAGAAGCTGAGCTTAGCTACTCTTCCTCCTAAGGAGGAGACAGTTTGCAGGCTCAGAATTACAAGCACCCCTAAAACCTTGGACCAAGAAAAAAAGAGGAATGAGAGCTCTAAAGAATCCAAGTTTAGGTAGAAGAGCCGGGGAGGCAGGCTAAAGGGTTATGATGGCTCACCCTTGCTGTTCAGAAGCACATGACAATTGTAGATTTTCTGAGTCTGCTCCCAGTCTTGGCCACGCTCATGGAATCCACCCAAGGACAGCCAGAGTCCACATTCCCTGGGGGGGAGGGGACACTGACAACTCTTCTCAAGGCTCTACCCTCTGACAATCCAGGGAAACGGGCCAGCAAAGATTCTACTCCCTCCCCATTCCCTGATACCTGGCAAGCTGGGTATAATCTTCCAAAAGGTTCCCACCCAGTGGCTCAGACAAGCGCAGGGTCTCTGCAGGGTCCCGTGCAATGAAGTCAAATGCCTCAGGCAGGAAAGCCAGGCAAGCACCTAGCCGGGCAGCCTCTCGAACCAGCTCAGCACATGTTTTAAAGTTCTGTTGTTTGTCCGGTGTTGATGTTACCTGGCACACAGCCACTAAGGGCAGTTCCCAGGATGAAGAGGAGCTAGCCATAGCTCTGGGCCTGTGGATTGCATAGGCAGGGTTCTCAGATTTCTAGCACGAAGAATCCCAAGTTTAATGACAGGTTCAAACCGGGAGCAGGAAAACTGGACTTTCTTTTGACGATGCTCTTACAGAATACTAACCCAGGGGCCAGTGGTGCTTTTCTATCAAATGTTCTGTGGATGGCTGATGTCTCCCACCACCCAGTTAACAGAGTATCTACAACGCACCAGGCACTGAGGACAGAACAAAACATGTTACCTGGGCTGAGCACAAAGTACTGAGAGTCCACGTATCCGGAGTCCAGGACACAGAGAGGACAGGAGCTGGTTGGCAATAAAGCCCAGCCTGTGGAAGGTGAGAAATCAGAACATCAACCCCCTGGAAGAAATACATTTCTAGGGTTCTGATATCTCCTTTCATATTGTGAGTTTGAATCAGGGCCCTGACAGTAAAGGCACCCCCAAGTCTTCAAAAACATTTTTTACTGTAAGTATAGGCTATGAGAAGAGATCATAAGGTAGGGAGATAGAGGAGACTGTGATCAGTGCCTGGATATCTCAATTTCCAGTGACCTCAAAATAAACTGAATCCCTTTCCTTCCGCAGTCCAAAAGTCACCTCGGGGAGACCTTACTTTTCCTGTCTCTCGATTGTGCGTTCGCAGTTTATAGGCTCAAAGTATATTTCCCTCCAGAACTTCCGTGGGGAAGTTCACTCTCCCTCGCCCCCTACCAATCCAAGGTGCGCCAGAGGCACAGGGCCAGACCCCAGCCCGAGCCCCCCACCCTGAGTAGCCCGCCTTCCCCGCCTCTCCCTGGGGCGGAAATCTCTGTTGCACAAGTTAAAGCACCGCAGATAGAATTCACCGCAGCAGGAGGGGTAGGGACTAGCTCCTACATGAAAATGCGGCCAAACCATTCACAGGATCCGACTCGAGAAGCTGCCAGGAGCCAGCGGAACCCGGAGGAGTGGGTGGTAACGCTAGGACCGGATGTGACGCAGGGGGTGGAGCTACGCAGGGCGGAAGCCTGGCAGGAGGCGAAGATGGCGGAAAGCAGCGGTCGCACAGGCAAGAGCAGCGGGAGCGGCGCGGGGAAGGGGGCGGTGTCGGCCGAGCAGGTGAGGAGGCGAGAGCGCGCCAGAGGGCACCTGGGTGGGTTTGGAGTCCATGCAAGGTGGGGAGGGTGTGTCTGCCGCTTTGCTAGCCTTTACTGCTTTCCCATGTTGCCTGGCCACCCGGAGGGAGGGTCTTGGAGAAGCCGGCTGAACCTCTAGGGAGAGAGTAGGCGGGTAGTAGGTGAGAGCCACGCCCCCGGGTGCTGGGGTGCCTGGGGGAGGGGGAAGCCTGACACGCAGGATCTGGGAAGATGCCCATGTCTGAGGACAGATGGATCGTCGCTTTCCCCACCACTCTTTAGCATCCTGAACGCAGTATGATTGGCCATGGCAGCTCCTAAAGAAGCCCAGAGGACTAGTCAGCTGGCTGATTGTATAGTCTGTTTCGTGTGATCCTGAAACCGCGTTGACAGTCGTCGTCATTCTGCAGAGCCATGTGACTCACTTCAACGGTCCAGGGTTCTATACTATTTTGATTAGGGAGTCATTAGTCGATTGACTTTCTTTAGAGACCATCAACCCTACCAGTTTCCTGACTTAGGGAAATGTATGGCGTGACAAATTAATCAGAAGGGTCTTTGTGGCTTGGAAATCGTGGGTTGTTAATAGTAGGGCTACCGTTTAATGGGGTGGGAAGAAATCTACATGGTAGAAATGAAGACCGTTAGCACGTTCACGACGGGTCTGTCATTTGTATGTTTCGCTGCCCGGTGGCTTGAAGCATTGGTGGTGAATGCATGACTGTCTCATCGGGTAGCGTTTTGATGACTTTTATTAGTGAAAAGACCGCTAAAAGTGATTAGATCCGTTTGTATCACCTGGCTAGCCAATAGGACAATATTACATGTAACATCAGTAGGGTCAAGCCGGCAGGAACCTGTTATGCAAGTTACAGTATTTTATTTTATGATTTGAGACAGGGTCCCACTATGTAGTTTAGGCTAGTCTTGAACTCACTATGTAGTGCATGCTGGCTTTGAACTCACGGTGTTTTTCCCCCCTCAGCCTCCCAGGTGCTGGGATCACAGGCATGGGCCACCGTGCCTGGTTAGTTATAATATTTTAATCATAGATTCACTAATCAGTTGTGTATTGAAAGGTGTTTGTTGAAAGGTATTTGTTAAAGATTTTTAAAAATTCTTCTGCAGTTGGGTGGGGTGCCCAAGGCTATAAACCCAGCACTCAGGGAGACTGAAGTTGGAGGAGCACAAGTAGGAACCCAGCCTGGGCAGTTTATTGACTTAGGGAGACCTTGTCTCAAAATAAACTATAAAAGTGCTGGGTTTGGTGATGCATTCCTGTAATCACAGCACTCAGGAGACTGAGGCAGGAAGATCACTGAGTTCATGGCCACCCTGAACTACCTAGCAAGACCCCTGTCTCAAGAAACTAAAAATTAGTATTTAAAACAAAGCACTAAGTATGTAGGTTAGTATGAAAGCCCTGGGTTCCATGTCCAGTGTGTGCACACACACACACACACACACACACACACACACACACAAAAGTAACCCAAAACTATTCTACCATCAAAGAGCATAATCTGGTGGGTAACTACCATGTGCAAAAAGCTAGTGGAGGCAGAAGCTGTTTTTATTTTTGTGGCCTTGAGGATTTAACCCAGGGCCCCGAGCATGCTAGGCAAGTGTTCTACCTATGACTGAACTACATTCCCAGTCCAGAGGATAAGTTTTCTAAGAAAAGTATAAAGTGCTGTGGCATTTGAGGAAAAGAGGAGGTGATTTATAACATAATAAGGTGAAAGAATCTAATTTATTTTGTGGGTCTGCCATGTCCTGGGCCAGTGATGGCAAAACTTTTTAGAGCTTCAATGATAACAAACAGCTGGCTGCAGCATACTTGCAATAGGTTCGCCACCACTGTACCGAGGCATTCTGCTGTATGGAAGGAAACAAGTAAGTGAAGCAGTCTTAATGGTGCTCCGAGAGTTATTTCAGAAAAGAAAATAAAGATTTGTGTCCCTTTATGACAGAAGAGAGACTCCTACCTGGGGTTTGGCAGGTAGGTAGAAGGGAGAACTATGATATAGTGGGTTGGGTAAGAGCATTCTTGTATACTGGGCTCACACCTGGCTTTGACTTCATTTCTATTATTTATTTATTTATATATAACCTCCATGAGTTACTGCTCAGACCTCCTATCTGTACAAACATAGTAGCACCTACCTCAGTACTGTATTTAGAATATTAGACAACTTATGCAAACTTCTGTACAATGGTTAGAGTACAGTATTAATAGATTCTAGTTACCTTTTGCTTTTAGATGAGAAAATTCTTCTAAAGGTCAAGAAAAGTTAAACAAAGAAGTGGAAGATTTTCTAGAGAGAGGTAATAATTTGTTCAAAAGCATTAAGGCATGAAACTGCCTGGCAGTTTGGAATGCAGGTGGAGTTAAAATTTGAGGTGGATTGCAAGACTTGAATATGGAGGAAAAGGGATACAAGGGAAGTATAGATGTCTCTCAGGTTTCTGTCTTTGGTAAGTAATAGTGCCATAGGGAATGTTGGAAGGCCAGAATGGGGAGAAAGATAAATTTATTTTAGGATTTTTGTTAATTTTTTTTTTTTAAATTTTGAGACAGGGCCTTATTAATTTGTCCAGGCTGGTCATAAACTTGGGATACTCCTGCCTCAGCCTCCCATGTAGCTAGGATTATAGATTGTGCCACTATGCCTGGCTTGATTTACAAATTATAATACAGGAATTTAAATTAGAGATATGATCAGAGGATTGATTTTTTTTTTTTTTTCTGGTATAGGGATTGAACTCAGAACCTTGCACTTGTCAGGCAAGAGCCCGCACCACTGAGCTAAATCCCTGACCCTGAACTTTGGAATGGTAGAAAAAAACAGTTATAGATGAAAATCATAATTTTCTGCAATTTGTACAAAAAAATGAAAAAAAAATGGAACAAGGGGTGGTGGAAAAAAGCTAAATTTTTAAGGAGACTGAGGAAATGTGATAACTGAGTCTAAGCCTGTTGTGTTTTGTTTTATCTTGAGACATGGTTTTACTATACTGTTCAGGCTGAATTTGAACTCACAGTGATCCTCTTGCTTCAGCCACCAGACTGCTGGGGTTACAAACCTTTGCCCCCACACTCTGCTAAGGCTGTTTCTTGATTAATGTTCTCTGGCCTTTGTGTTCCAGAGTGAACAGTGAGTAAAAAATGCTTTTTTATTTTTATTTTTTATTTTTAATCACTGCTGCAAATGTGAACCACATGTATCCTTTACAAATAAAATGGAAGTGAGTAACACATTGCGCTAGGCCCTTTGTTTTATCATCTGTTGTTTAATTATTGCCATTTGAAATGAGATTTGAATTTCAGAGGCTTTGGATAATTTGTCCAGTCATTAACTAGAAAAGCAGTCCCCCCCCTTTGTTTTGGTACCCGGGATTGAACTCAGAACCTTGCAGTTGCGAGGAAGGCAGCAGAACCACTGAGCTAAATCCCTGGCCCCTACAGGCCTTTCAATTGAGAAAAACGAGACTCAGACAAATCTGTTTTTCCATTTATATCATGTTTATATTAGGACTGATGGAACTGAGCCCTGAAATAATTGGTGGCAGTGGAATAAAAAGTTGGGAATAGAGTAGGAAGAGGAAAGTTAGGGAAAGCGTAGATTGACATAAAGTTTAGTAGCTGGTTAGTATAGCTAAGTCTTAAGGCACAGTATAAGTTAGAAGAATGTGCTCCTTGCTGGACATGATGGCACATACCTGTAATCCCACACTCTAGGAGGCTGAGGCAGGAGGATCACAAGCTTGAGTTCACTATGGCGAATTTAGCAATTTAGTGAGACTCAAAATAAATGCAAGCTGGGCGTGGTGGTGCATGCCTATAATCGCAGCACTTGGGAGACTGAGGCAGGAGGATTGCTGTGAGTTTGAGACCAGCCTGGGCTACATAGTGAGTTCCAGGTCAGTCTCAACTATATAGTGAGACCCTGTCTCAGAAAACAACACAATAAGACAAAATTAAAATAAGAAATGGAAAAGAGCTGGGGATATAGTTCAGTGTGAAAGCCTTGGTTTCAATCCTTAGTACTGAAAAAAAAAAAAAATGTTCCTTACAGCGTATTAAATAAGGTTTTTGAGAACATAAGAGAGAGTTTGGGACTTTTTAATATAAGTACTGAGGACCTCACAGAAGGATATATGTTGTGCTATTAATGCTTTCTATTATATAAAATAGTATGTTTACTGCAGGAAATGTAGAAAACACAAGAAAAAGCACAAACTAGGAGATAGGTTACCCATAATCCTATCCAGTGTTAACTGTTCTTACCATTTTTGGAATATACCATTTGAGGGGTCTCCCCTTTTCTTTATGCCTTTGTGTGTTTATGGATGGAAAGGGAAGTGTCTTGGTCCATTTCTTGTTGCTATAAAAGGACACCAGAGACTAGATGGCTGTAATTTTTTTTTACTTTCTTTTTTTTGGTACCAGGGATCGAACTCAGGTCCTTGCACTTGTGAAGCAGGCAACGGTACCACTGAGCTACAACCCTGGTGATGGCTGTAATTTCTAGAAGTTTAGGGATTCCATGGGCACAGTGTTCAGTATCTGGCAAGGCCATGATAACATGCAGAAGGTTGCCAGAGACTCCTGCAGCAAGTGTGTAGTCCCCACCTGCCCAGTGTGATGCAAGGTTGAAGAAAAACTTAAAGACAGAGTTAGAGAAAGTGAACTGCGACGGCCAGTGCTCCTTTGGCAAAAGGCACTGGGCCCATCTCCTTCACCGAATTTTATTATTCATCAATCAGGGTAAAGGTGAAGTATGTGTGTAGATGTGTGGTACATGTGAGGTACATGTGATTGCCATAGAAACCAGTGCAGGCAAGGCTTTAAAGAGAGTCACAGCATTTCAATATTAGAAGCAAGATAAGACAAAATATATATGGTCGTAATTAGAGCATTGTCCTTCAAGCTATGATAGTACTAATTGTGGGAGTGGAATTTGGGTGCGATTACTCTGACCTCAGCTACAGATGTTATCTCTTGTTAGCCCCACACCTTCATAGGCCCTTACTCTGGTCTCACTGTGGCTGTTAGCGGGGAGGTCATATTAACCTGCACTCTTCTGCAGTGCTCAGGAGATACTTCTGTGAGTCATGTAGCTTCAGTCAGACTTGCTTCTTAAAGTCAGCCCATCAAGGGATTTAACTCTTTGCAGTCTGCACTGCTTACGGCATGCTTTGGGCATAATATTTCGGGCTCTGACAGAAGGTGAAGGACAAGTGGGCACTTGTAAAAGGGAGAAAGCATGAGGGGTGGCCCCACTTTATAACAAGTTAGCAGCAGTATGTGACTGAATTTGGAGAGTCCAAAAACAGGGAAATCATTTAGAAGACGGTTGTTGTAGTTCAGATCAGAGGATAATGAAGGCCTGAACTAGGATGGTGTCAAAGAGCCTAAGAGACTATATAGTGAGTTCAAAGCTCGCTTGAACTACATAGTGAGACCCTGTCTCAAAAAACAAACTCCACCCCCTCAAACAAAAAGTTTTCTTTGATAGAGAGTTGAGTATGTTTGTCATAAAGAGGGGTGAGCACTGAACTAAAAGAGGTTAATTAATGGGGCAGTATCTCAGGAAATGCTTTTGCAGATGCATTCGGTTATGATTCTCTTTTCCTATTCTTCATTGAACCCAGCAGGAGTAATTGTGAAATAAGACAACCAGAGAACATTTTGTGGGGAAAAGTAATGAGTGTAGATTTTTTCCTTAAGTTATTGTGTTAGTTACCTTTCTCTCATTGCTGAGACAAAATACTCGACACCCAAAGCTCACAGTTTGTAGAGGTTTCAGTCAATATTTAGCTGGCTCCAAGGCAGAGTGGCACATGGCAGAGGGGCAGCAGGTCATGGCTGTGGAACACAGCAAAGGCAACAAAAGACCTTAACAGTGTCTTTCTGTCCCTTTTATCTTATTTGGACTACTTAGGGTAGGTAGCACTCAGGCCCTTCATCCTAGTGCCCTCCAGCCTAGCCCCACCATGAATCAGTCACACACTCTAGATTCAGCCACCTCCAAAATATCCTGTGACACCTGAGGCTTTGGGAGGACATCTAGACACAAACCATAACAGTTATCAAAACTATATGATATTAAGAAAGAAAACAAAACAAGTTAATTGGAAATAATTTGATATTTATAAGAGATTAAGGCAGACGGGAGTAAGATATTATAGAAAATGGACTATTTTTCTTACTGTTTTTGTTTTTTGAAACAGGGTCTCGTTATGTAGCTCAGGTTGGCCTCCAGTTTGTGATCCTCCTGCCTCAGTCTTCTGGGTGCTGGGATCATGGACCACCCTGCCTGGCCAAAATAGATTTTTAAGAGATGAATCTGAGTACAAGTACCAATTATGTAGTTAACTGTTATTTAAACCAACTCCTGACACTACCAGCTTTGGTCTCCTGATTTCTAAATTGCAGGTACTGTACTCATAATTTGCGGGGGCTGAATTGCAGATTTACCGGGAGCTTTCATACTGACCTACTTCTCAGCCCTTTTCTTTTTAATTTTTTGTTTGTTTGTTTTTTGAGACAGGGTCTCCCTGTGTAGTTCAGGCTGGCCTGGAACTCAATGTAACCCAAGCTGGCCTCAACTCATGGCAGTCTTCCTGCCTAAGGAATGAGAGGGGTTTAGAGAAGTGTACCTGGTAGGATAATGATTCCACATAGATGCCATAGAGCAAATTACTTGTGGCTTAAGACAGAATGCTGAGTTAACATTGGATGGAAGGACTGCTTGGGAGAGGTAAGCAGATACCTGGTCTACCCTCTCCCACAATACCTTCCTCCATGTGTACCTTCCCACCCACCCCTGTTACTGGGCATGGAACCCAAGGCCTTGCACTAAGTTACCTCCTCAGCCCTTTTTTATTTTGAGACAAGGGTTTACTAAATTGCCCAGGCTGGCTTTGAACCTGGGATCCCCCTGCCTCAGCCTCCTGCACAGCTGGAATTACAGATGCCATTACCCCCCAGCAGATATCAAGTATAGAACTTGTTCACTGTGTTGAGGTGAAGAAGAGGTCACACACTCTACATCCAGCCACCTCTGAAAAAAACCCCACGAATGACTGCATGAGGCTTTGGGGGGACATCTAAACATGAGCCATAACAACTACATAGTGGTCCTTGTCTCAGAATTTACAAAAAAGGGGGCTGCTTCTTTTGCATTTAACTTGAGTTGCAGTTAGCTGATTTTAGTTTGGTACTTGATTAAAAGTTTATAAATTGAACAAGAAGAAACAGGGATTTATATTAGCAAGAATGTTGGCTGGGGGTGTGGTTCGGTGGAAGTACACGTATTTAGCATGTCCAAGGCTCTGGGTTTAAACCCCTACTACCATGTTGAAGAAAGGTTGACATTTGGGGGAAGAAAGTCTTTGATTCCTTCTGGGTATGGTGGTACACACCTGTACCCAGCACTGGGAAGGCTGAGGAAGGATTGCCATGAGTTCGAGGGCGGCCTGGGATACATAGTAAAACCTTGTCTCAAGCAAACCAACCAAAACCCAGTACCTTCTGTTCCTTCTAATTACTAAGGAAAATAAGTTCACATCTCAAAACTTTTAGACATCTAAGCTGATTGACTGGTGCATTTGATAGCTGCATCCGATGTGCTGTGGGGAGAATACCTAGGATCTGATTTAGTCCTGGTATTAGAGGAAAAACACTGGGGGTATGGAGAGGGGTCTCAAACTCACAGCGATCCTCCTGCCTCAGCCTCCCGAGTGCTGGCATTACAGGTGTGCACCACCATGCTCGGCTTTTCTGGTTTCTTTTTGAGGTAGGGTCTCACTGTGTTGTTCGGGCTAGCTTTGAACTCATTATGCAGCCCAGGCTGGCCTCAAACTCCTGGCGATCCTCTTGCCACAGCTTCCCAAGGGCTGGGATTACAGGTGTGCACCACTATGTCTCACAGGCCTTGCTGTTTTAAAAAAAAAAATTCCCACCTAATTTTATTTTTTTTCTTTTTACAGAACTGGGCAGTGAACTCAATACCTCATGCACAGTAGACAAGCGTTTTACCCCTAATCTACTTTTTATTATGAGACAAGGTCTGGCTAAATTGCCCAGGCTGGCCTCAAATGTACAACCCTATTGTCTCAGCCTCTGGAGTAGCTGGGATTACAAGCATGGTTCACCATGCCTGGCTTCCCACATAATTTTAATAGGCAGTCAGAACTAAGAACCACTGGGTAATCCTCTTTGAGCCTTTGTTTTCTTACCTAGAAAATGTGCATAATGATACTTACTTATAAGGCTGTTGTACCATGTGAACCAAAGAGCATGAAACAGCACTACAAGAGGTGATTATTCTCATGGACTTCCCCACACATCCAGAAGTGCCCACGCGACACATTTATGTAAACCCCTGCCAAATCTATCATTCCTATTTGCAGTATCTCCAGTCTCACTGTCAGAAACCTTGCTCTAGTACTGAAGATCAACCACCTCCCATTCATTCACTTATTTAAAGGCAGGGTCTCACTATGTAGTCCAGGCTGGCCTCAATCTCATAGCGATCCTCCTGCCTCAGCCTCCCAAGGGCTGGGATTACAGGCGTGCGCCACCATGCCCAGCCCACCTCCCCTTACTAGGGCTCATCTCTAGTTTGCTCTCTGCAAGGTACATATTCTGCTAATATCCACTTCATTTGCTGGGCATGGCAGCATTCAGGATCACTTGAGCCCACTCATTCAAGACCAGCCTGGGCTACATAGTGAGACCCCTCTCCATACCCCCATTGTTTTTCCTCTAATACCAGGACTAAATCAGATCCTAGGTATTCTCCCCAAGGCACATCGGATGCAGCTATCAAATGCACCAGTCAGTCAGCTTAGATGTCTAAAAGTTTTGAGATCTGAACTTATTTTCCTTAGTAATCAGAAGGAACAAAAGGTACTGGGTTTTTGTTGGTTTGCTTGAGACAAGGTTTTACTATGTATCCCAGGCTGCCCTGGACATACATAGTGAGACGCTGTCTCAAAAAAAACAGAAAAGCGGGAGACAGACAGAGTCAGTAAGGTGGTGGCCTTGCCCCTGGTGATTGTGCAGCTCTTCCAGGGCTCCACTATTTGTTTGTTTTTTTGGTACCAAGGATCAGGCCTTTGTGCTTGTGAGGCAGGCGCCTGAACCACTGAGCTAAATCCCTGGCCCCACTATTTGTTTTTTAAATGCTCCCAGGTGATTCTAACATGTAGCCAATGCTGAGAACCATGGAATTAAATGTCTGCTAGGAATTGGCAGAGGCAGAACTTGAAACCTGATCTTTTGTCTCTTGGTTTCAAATTTTTCTCCCTCCCTGCATATCTCCGTGTCTTTCATTTTCTCTCCATATTGCATCTCATACTTTTCATGCTACTTCATTCCAGACAGTCATCAGGATCCCTGATTGGATGTGAGGGTGGTGATGGTGTTAGTATCTGGTCTGGTTTTCATACACTGTTTTTCTTTGCTTAGTTTCTGGAGAACTAGGAGCTGGCCGTAATTACTTTTCTGGACCTTTACAAATGTTACTTCTTAGGCTTCATTTTCTCTTATGTTCCCCATTGTCCCCAACTTCTTATCCTTCAGGTTTCAGCTAAGACATCTAACCAGGCTCAGTGGTACCTTCCTGTTATCACTGCTACTCGGAAGTCTGAGGCAGAAAGAGCAAGAATTCGAGGCCAGCTTAGGCAGTTTAGTGAAATCCCATGTCAAAATAATATTTGAAGTCAGACAGGCATGCTACTGCACACCTGTAATCCCAGCACTCAGGAGGCTGAGGCAGGAGGATCATGGTGAGTTCAAGGCCAGCCTGAATTACACAGTGGGACATTGTATCGGGGCGGGGTGGGGGTGGGGCTTAGCTTAATGGTGCTGCCACCTGCCTTGCAAGCACAAAGTCCTGAGTTCTATCCCCAGTACCAAAAAAAAAACAAAAAACAAAAAAAACAAAATTTAAGTTGGGCATGGTGGTGCATGCCTATTAATCCCAGCTCTTGGGAAGCTGAGGTAGAAAGATTGCTGTGTGTTTGAGGCCAGCCTGAACTACATAGAAAGACCATGCCTGAAAAACAAAAGCCATAAAACAGATTCCCCAGTAGCTCTCCACCCTATTCATTTGTTTTGTTTTGTTGGAGTTTGAATCTCAGGCCTTTTGCATGCTAGGCAAGTGCTCTGCAACTAAGCTACATCCCAGCCCTATATTATACATGTTTTCTCACCAAGTTATAAGGTACAAGAAGCCAGAGGCAAAAATCTATTGTTACACCCCCTAGTGCCTAGCAGATCTCTTAATAAGTGCCTACTGCAAAATGCAGTTCTACACAGACCTAAGAAATTGCAAACTTGTGTCCAACTCCTTTTCCAAAGTAGGTGTTCACTGCCGCACTTTTGTGAAACTTGCCACCCTGTGTACTTACTATCTTTACAGTCATTTCCACTGTCTTGTCTCTCAACTGTTCTCTTACACCTAGGTAATTGCTGGCTTCAACCGCCTTCGGCAGGAACAGCGGGGCCTGGCATCCAAAGCAGCTGAACTGGAGATGGAGTTGAATGAGCACAGGTGAGAAAGTAAGAGTGGCACAAACAGTAGAGCAGGTGGGTGGGCCATTTCATAACAGAGGGAGCAATAGCATGCGACTGAAATCTGAAGTCCGGCCTTATCCTAATCCAGCCTAGTGATTGACACACTGAAGGAGGTAGATGAAACTCGCAAGTGCTTCCGCATGGTTGGAGGTGTGCTGGTGGAGCGGACTGTCAAAGAGGTGCTGCCTGCCTTGGAGAATAACAAGGAGCAGGTGGGTAAGCAAGAATCCTGAGTAGAAATTTGAGGCAACCAAGGGATAATGAAGAAGGGGAGGCCAGGGATTTAAGAAATACGATGGAGAGTCTGGGTAGAAACTCATGTTGAGGATAACAGCCTGTGCCGTTGGCACTGTGCTAAATCCAGCTGCTTAGGTGAGGATTTGCTGGCCATACCCTTCCTTATGGCCTTGTTGATGTAATTGAATTGGGTAGGGAATTCGAGCAGTGTGGTCCATGGATACCTACATCAAAATCACTTGAAGAATTAGTTTATAGTACAACTTCCTCTTGAGGTGTTTTGTTTGGTTTTGTATGGGGGTTGAACTCAAGACCTTGTGCTTGCAAGGCAGGCGAGGTGCCACTGAGCTAAATCCCCAGCCCTCCTGTTGTATTAGTTTGTAATATTGCTTCCTTGGATCCACTGCTATAGCCTTGCTGTGACATTTTATATAAGCAGCTGAGGTGGTTCTTGTGACTATTAAAATTTATAAACGACTGTTTGAGAAAGGAATCACTTTTGTGTCTGGGCTAGGCTTCAAAATGTCATCTCTTTTCCCCTTACAATACATTCCAGATAGGGGAGGAGAGGCCTGAAATCCTTACATAATTCCTGTTATTTGACCTTTAGATACAGAAGATCATTGAGACACTGACCCAGCAACTTCAGGCAAAGGGAAAAGAACTCAATGAATTCCGGGAAAAGCACAACATTCGTCTCATGGGGGAAGATGAGAAGCCAGCAGCCAAGGAAAACTCGGAAGGGGCTGGGGCTAAAGCCAGCTCAGCTGGAGTATTGGTCTCCTAGGGACCAGGCTTCTGTATTTTTTTCTACCCTGACTCCCACTTCTGATTTCTCTTTATTGTTATTATTAGTATTATTTTCTCTGCTATTGTAATATTTTTTTGTTCTTGATTAAATGTTTTGGTCAGAATGCTTAGCTGTAGCCTGAAACTTTATTCTAATTTAAGGACAAAGGACAGCTTATGATTTGTGGCTTTTGTTACCATCAGGTCAGTGGCTTACAGCATCAGAAAAGATCCATACTTTGTTCTTTCCTTGCAAATAAAGATGTTTCTGTTTACTGCCCCCCCAAAAGGATTCAAAGACAAATGCTGACTCTCAGGTTGAAGTTTAATGTAAACCTTCGAAGTGAGGCAGACAGCTCTCATTGCAGTGGTTTATGTCACTGTTCTTTAGATCAAGAGATCCAGGGAGCAAACCTGTGGGCTCGCTGTCCTGCCGTCCTCACCAAAGCCCCCGAGCAGGTAAAGCTGATCGTTCCAGAGGCAGGTGCGATGGCCCACACGTTTCAGCCCACGGTCTGCAGAGGGGAAGTGGAACCACAGAGAAGGGGGCTTGCCTGTTGAGTAGGGGCAGAGGGTGGTTATTGAGGCAAGTGATTTTATCACCCGTGGACACTTAACCAAATGCTTGCCCATTGTATTTATCCTTACTTGGTCTGTGGGTGTCTTCAAATTTTATTCTATATATTCCTTTAACTCTTTTCAATTCTTCATCCTTCTACCACTCAGTTACTCCATCTTTTTTCTGAAGTGTATGCTCTGTGTTGTGTCCTCCACCCCGGCCACCTGCCACCCTCAACCATTAACTGGGCTCTCACGGGTGTCATAGATGTAGAGGTCATTGCAAATGGTGTCTCTCGCTCTGGTCAGACTTTCTCCACCGAACAGCACAGCAAAGGGCCCCACCACAGAACAGGAGTGATGCCGCAGTCCACGGGGCCCCCGTTGGGTCCCCTTTCCACTGCTTACAATCCTTGCAAGCTGTTCTGTCAAATGAGGGGCAACAGGGGGCTGCTCCTTGGGGGAGAAAGAAGGGACTGTCTGAAGGAATGTGGGCACCACAATTTCAGCCCTTTTTATCCTAAGCAAGATATGAGTAGATAATACCTGAATCTTCCCATGACTCCACTGCCCAGCTACTTCTGGTTCAGCTGAACTGCACCCCCCAAACAGCAAAAGCTGATGGCCCGGGTGGGGCCCAGGAGTTTGCAGCAGGGCAGCACAGTGACCTGATCGAGAGACTGTGCGGCAGCCTTCTTCCTTGTAGCTGTGGGTATGCAGAAATGCAGGCCTGAGTGGGGCTTTCTGGAAAATGCGTGTTGTACTGCTTTTTCCCCCATTCCCCTTGCCAAGGATGGAAAGACCAGGGGCAGAATCCTGGGAAGTTAACTGGTGAGTTCTGATGTCCTAAGGCAGATTATAGGAAAGGGGGTGCCATCGTGAGCCCGTGGCTAAACTGCCCGCGGGTTTTTTTCCAGTTTGGAACGAAGGTTTGAGGTTTTGGGAGAGGGGTGCCATACCAATAGGTGCGGGCGCCAGGGTCCAGCTTTAACGCGTAGATGCTTCCATAACGTCGCTGAGTGCGGACCCCACCCTCTCGGCCGGCCACCCGCAGCTCCCGGTCTGAGAGGCGAGTGCATGTGTGACTGCTGAGGCCAGCAGGGGGACAGTTGCCAGGGGCCGCTTTCCACTCTTCCCACACTCCACGCTCTGTGTCCAGCGCAGCCACAGAAGCCAGGCGCCGCGAACCGTCCCAGCCGCCCACGATGCAGAGCCAGCGGCCGCCCTCTG
>NW_022900931.1:47022569-47035645 GCF_012274545.1 Fukomys damarensis
TCGCCCAGCAACCACTGCGGCAGCTGCTGCGCGACCGCTGCAAACTCAAGTCGCAAAGCGCCGGTTACCATGGAGACGAGAGACCTTGAGGTTCGGGGGGGTGGGTCTGGTAGTGATGTTGCCCTAGCGACTGGAGACGCGGGCGGTCAGTAAGGATCCTGAAAGATCGCTAACCTCACAGAGTCAAGGAGCAAACAGTCCTTTGACGAACCCCTGTAGCCGCAGCTGCAAGCTGATTTGGGATTTGGACCCTAGAGAGGCAGGTGTTGCTCCTTGGTAGGGGCCGGGTCTTCCGAGCTTCAGGATTTCTCACTCGAACTGGCTTCCCAGAGGTGAAAGAGAAAAGAAGTCAGAGGGTGAGGAAGTGAAGGTGGAGTCGGGAGACTTGGGCTGCAGTCCCAACTATTTCCCTTAACTCTGTAGGCCTCCTCAGTGTTCTCATTTATGAAATGTGCTCTTGGTTTATCCTCTCGGTATCTAGACCCGTGGTAAAGCGTGGAAGAGCTCGCTCAGCAGCTCTGGCCACTAGAGGGTAGTAGAACCCAGTTTCTCAGAGTGCAATAGCGTGCTCTCAAGCACACACGCACGCACATTCACGGGAGGGGGGTAAGAATAAGCATAGAATATGTGTGTGTGTGCATGCCTGTGTGCTTCGTTGAGTTGGATGGAGGAGGAAAAATACCTGAGGCGTGCTTGAGGCTTGGACAACTCACTACTGCATCCTGGTAAGAGGAATTATTTCGTTTTGCCTCATAAGGTTCATACAGCACAAGGAAACTGAGGCACTGTGGTACCTGGAACTCAGGATTAACGACAGGGAGTTTCTTCTGATAAGATCCACAGAAGAAGCTGCCCAGCCTTACAAACTGGGTGGGGGTGAAATGGGGGAGGAGTGAGAAAAGCAGACTCCTGCCCCTCCCTGATACTTTCTTTTTGTTCACCAGGTCCCTCAACTTCTTGACTTTGTCCCTCCAGGACCCAGTGAAGAGTGTCAAAGCCCAGATCGGAGCTAACTCGATTCAGCTGCAGGAGGAAATGCAGATTTCCACTCTTAGCCCAGCTGTGGTTGGACCGCAGTAGGATCTGTGGCCCCCAGGGCTGGGCTATCAGGAATAATGGCTGCTACTTTTGCCTTTGACATCTATACCAAAGTTGATATACCAAAGTTCTATACCAATGAAGAACTTGCTCCCCATTATGCCTGAGAAATTGAAGTCATAACGAAGGGCCAAGGCTTCATGGGGCTGGATTCAAGGGGCCAACAGCATAGCGGGGCTCTTGGCTCCTGACCTCAACTATTGGTTGTCAGAGAACATGGCATCGGGAAGGCATGGGCAGCAAGGCAAATTAAACTAGAAGGTTATCGGAACCTGTTACCCACCTGTATCTGAAAGCTGAGATTTAACATTGCTTTGAGACTCTGCCCACCCAGGAATAGTTTTCCTTGTGCTCAACAGGCAGGATCCCTGGTTTTCCAGGATCATGGTAAAAATCTCTTAAACAAACAAACAAACTAACTTCTAATATCCTTGGCTGAAATCTGAAAGCCAGTTTTCTCCCTAAGGCTCCTCACTGGCTCTCCTCCCAACAGCTGGACCCAGATCTGACACACTCCTAAGATTAGGCAAGGAGCTAAGGGGGTGGGGTCGTTTGGGTTCAACCTGATTGGCCTATATGCCCATTTTAGGCTCTTGTTTTTGCCTGTCTTTGGCTGTTCTACGAGTCTTATTTTCTGCCTCTCCTCAGGAGAAATAGAAACTCCCCACCCCAGGGGCCTTTTTAGCTTCTCTCTCAGCCTTGTATTCCTTTTCCTTTTGGCTTCCCCTGTGACTCAGAGTCCTTAGCAGTAGGTGTCTCACTTGCACTTGGAGCCTGAACCTCACATGCTCCCTGTCTGTACCCACTCCAGTCCTGTGCCTCCTCCAGGGCTACCTGGTAGTGACAGGTGTCTATTGCTGCACCAACCCTAGACCCAGGGAGAGGAGCCACCAGGACTCCTACCTCCTCTGTCTAGTTTGAACCAAGGCCGTGTTTTGGAGGAGTCAGAAAAGGAAACAGAAAGTGGAAGGTGGAGGTGAGGAAGAAAAGCAGCCAATCTGCACTTGTGTGACACGTACTTTACATCCTAGGACAGCATCTGAAGTGGTCTATAATGGCCCTGTCAGTGATATGCTGGCTGAAAGGGAGTCAGGGAGGGGTTGGCTCCTGGTTCTCTGAGCTCACTCTCATCTGCAAATAATATCCATGAAAGATAACCTCTGTCCAGCAGTGCTGGTGGGCGAACATCTTTAAATGTTGCATAATCCTGACATGATCCTAGGGGTTTGGCCTAAATTGGCTGTCTCTAGCAAGCCAAGATCCCGAGAGCCCAGGTTTTCAGCCTCAGATGTTTGTCCCAGCTCCAAATCCATGCCTCTTTGCCTAAAATATTCACAAAGACCCATTTTCTGACCATGGAATCGTCTCTCATTCTGAGCATTGTTTGGTACACATAGAAAGACAAACATCTCTCACACAGCAGCTTGTCCTGAAGGGTCTTAGTCACACTTGGGAGACTCCCACAGTTCCCCCTGCCCACATCTCCCTCCCTTCAGCCCCTCTCTCTCGCTCTTCCATTATTGTTCTCTGACCCTTCTACCTTTTTCCCTTAGCTCATTCTGGCCATTTGACTTCCTGGCTGTGTACCATCTTGGCCCCGATTTTGGCTGTTTGCTCTTAGCTCAGCTAGAATAAGGACAGAGGAATGACCAAGAAAAGAAATTGCAAGAGGCCAGATCTTTTGAGCTCCTTTGAGGGGATGTGAGCTAGAAAGTCTGAGAGCAAGGTGGAACTGTAAGTAGGCTTTGCAGGAGGGAAGTAGGTATCAGGTGGGTTAGAGAATGAGGGAGAGGAAATAAGTATGAGGAGACCTTATGCTGTTGAGGAACTTGGCAATATTGAGCAGGGTGGTATCATTGGGTCACTGTTGACTGATGAACTTGGGGCAGAAAAGGGAATTGCCTAAGTGATCCCAGAAGCAGGCAACTCAGCATCCAGAAACGTCTCTTCAAGCCCTTTACTCTCTGCTTCAGATTTTGTCTTAACCACTTTGTCTCTTTGCATTCCCCCTCTTTAATAACTCTGTGTGTGTGCATATATCTGTCTCTCTCACTAGAACTTTTTTCTTGTTTCTTATTATTAGACTTTTTTTTTTTCAAGATAGGGTCTCACTAAATAGTTCAGCTGACCTTGAGCTCACTATATAGCCCAAACTGGCTCCAACTCCCAGTGATCCTCCTGTCTCAGCCTCCCATATGCTTGAATTACAGGTGTGCACCACCACACTTGACTTAAAATTAAAAAAAAATGTTTTTGTTGTTATTGAGATAGTGTCTCACTATGTCATTTAGGCTGGCCTTGAATTCACTATGTAACCCAGGCTGGCCTTGAACTTGTGCTGATCCGAGTGCTGGGATTATTGGTGTGCTCCACCATGCCTGGTTTCAAAGTAAAATTTTAAAAAGGACTGGGGTTGTAGCTCAATGGTAGAGTGCTCATCTAACATGTGTGAGACTCTGTGTTTAATCCCCAGTACTGCAAAAAGAAAGAAAGGGAGAGAATGAAAGAAAAATGGGATATGACTGGGTATACTGGTGCATACCTTTAATCCCAGCTCTTGGTATATGTGCTACCAAAGTGAGCACATTCCCAGCTCTTGGGGAGGCTGAAGCAGGAGGATTGCCATGAGTTTAATTGGTTCATTGCCATGAACCAGACGATATAGCAAGTTCACGGCCAGCCTAGACTACATAAAGAGATCTTGTCTCAAAAGAAGAAGAAGAAAAATGGGATATGAATCCTATCTTTTGGGGGTGGGTCTGTTACAGAAGACACTCATGCTCAGAAAGGAGTCAGGCCTTGCTGGACGTGGCTTCCACTCCCTGTGTCTCACATAGACCAAGACTCACCACCTCCCTCCTCAGCTCACGGGCTTCACCCCATTGTCTCTGGGACTGAAAACCAGTCTGGGCAGGGTCCAAAGTCTCTGGGTGCAGGGAGCAAGGCCAAGAACTTGTCCTGCTGCAACAGGACCTCGGGATGGGGGCTGGGAGTTGGACCAAGGCTCTGACCCTACTTCCCAAGTCCAGGCAGAGGGAGAGCCTGGGACCCTCGAAGCTAGGGCTGCTCTACAGGTGCACCACGTCCTGGCCTCCGACCAAGGCACCTGCACCTGTGTGCTGAGTGGTGACAGCGGAAACTGGGCAGAGTTGCAGTTCTGGTGACTTTGGGGTCCTGTAGAGAAAGGAAACTAGGGCATATAAGGTGGAGAGAGATATGCGCTTGTAACCTACAGAGGAAGAAAATCCACCGTCATGTTACAAGTGTACCAAATTCTACCCTCCCTATCTCCTACTTCATTCTTGTTTTCTCTCAGCTCCTGCCCCTCTAAGGGCATCGCAGTGGGGCTAGAGCTCAGGCCAGGAGATGACTGTCTTTGTCCCGGAGAAGAGCCACACAGTCAGCATGCAAGCCAGGTGCTCACAGACTGCAGTGCGAGAAGCTCCAGAGCACAGGCACTGCCTGAGGTGCCTCTGATGGCACTGCCTGAGCGGCCAGGCTGGGCTCTGGGCGCTGTTTCCATATGGCCCAACAGGTTGTCACTCTGTGGCTGGGTGTGGGGTTGACGCAGGTCCTCTCCAGAGCCCACTCTCTCACCAGATTCTCGGGACTTCTGTCCTGCCCCCTCCTCACTGCAGTGCTTTTCCCTGCGTTGTCAGCCCTGTAGTCACCACTGAGTCCTATGAGAGCTCCTACTTTTAGCCTGTCCTAGCCAGCACCTATACCAAGCCTTCTCTTTTTCTTTTTTTTCTTCCCAGTACTGAGATTAAACCCAGAGTCTTTACACTGAGCTATATCCCCAGCCTTTATTTTTTTTAAGCCTTGAGATAGGGTCTCAATAAATTGCTAAATTGCTCTGGCTGAGCTTGAACTTGCAAACCTCCTGCCTCAGCTTCCTAGAATGCCGGGATTACAAGTGTACGCCACTTCACTTGGCTTCCAAGAGCCTTCCAGAAGTGCCAGTCCATCCAGAGATGTGGAATGAAGTAATTAAAGCGTTTGTCTCTTAGCACATGCTTTGCTTCCTGCCTTTGTGGTAAAGTGTTTACAGAACCTTGGCAAGAGGGAGGAGGTGGGACTCTGCACACAACTGGGCCTATTGAAAAGCAGAACCCAACTGTGCCTTGCCTTATGTGCAGCCTTTTGCCCTGGGTGGCTCACTCCAGTTTTAGGGTCCCTGAGGTTGGGGGGATGCTGTGAGGCCATCAGGAAGTATGGTTGTTGGTAAAGGATGGGACTGGATATTGGGGAACCAGCAGATAAGAACACAGCACATGGCAATGTTTAGATGGAAAATTCTGGAAAGCACAGTGCCACAGGATCAAGGTTGGGTTCAGTAATCTTCTACTACATCAGTCAGCTCAAGGCCTTTCTGTACAGCCTGTGAGGAACCAGGGCAAAAAGCGGACCAGGAATAGTTTGTTCCACTGAGAGACAAAACTGTGCAGAAGTGGACTGCACGCCTATAATCCCAGCACTTGGGAGACTGAGGCAGGGGATCATCACAAGTTCCAGGCCAGCCTGTGGTACATAGTGAGTTCAAGGCCAGCCTGAACTACAAGTCAGACCCTGTCTCAAAAACAAAACAAAGGAGGAGGAGGAGGAGGAGACCGCAAACATTTAATCCACACTCATTTTTTTAACCTACTTGCATTCTCATTTATTATTCACCACCTTTCTCCCAAAGCCCAAGGGTCTCCCCACCAGCCTCTGACTCTTCTCTGACCTGGGATCTCTCTGCAAACAGGATATTACTCAACGGGAGCTCTCTAGTCTGTCTACTGGACCCATCCTCCTCCCCACCCCAGCCCTTCCTCCTGGACCCACTCCCTCCCTCCAGGCTCACTCAGCCTGACCCTCACTCTCCCTCTTCCCCTCCCCCACCCCACCCCACGCACCCTCCCTGACCCACCTCAGGTCCCACTCGCACAAACAGAAATCTCAGCATGACACACTCCAACTGGTTGCCTGGCCTGGGGACAGAGACAGGTCTAAGAGGATGCTCAGACATGCAGCAGGCAGTTAATGAACATCCACAGTTACACACAGACAGCTCTGTGTACGCCCATGACATGTATACACAGAGACACACAGAAGACATGTGATGCTGGCATAGAATGTGTTACGGATATTTATGCGCCGTCTTCCTTGGACTGCAGGCTCCTAGGGGCAGGGATGTGTGTTGGATGTCTCCATCCCTTCCCTTGAGCCTGACACTGAGAGGTACTCACTAAATGTCTGTGGAGGCTGGTGGTGTGGTTCACAGAGAGTATGCTGGGTTTAATCCCCAGTACAGAGGGGGAAAAAGATCTGTTGAATGAATGCATGCATGTAGGCATGCACGCAGTAATGCCACAAAGAAAAGTACACATGCTGAAGATGCCACCATGGCTTGAACTGTTCCAATTCTTAAGGCCCAGAATGTGGGTGGGAGGAGGGTAGGTGGTGAGGCATGAGGAGAATGGGAATTCAATACAGAAGGAAAACTGAATCCAATACACAAGCCACTGGTCTGGAAAATCCCCTGGAAGCCATATTTTCCAGGGTTTAACCCAGAGAGGGTAAGAAAGGTCTAAGTATGAGGCATAATCCCCAAGACCATGGTCCTTATGAGGCTTGGTACAGGCCTCGGGGGGGTCAGAGGGACAGGGATAGATGTTTGTCAGATGAGGAGAGAGGCCTCAAGGGCCTGGGCGGTAGCTGGACTCCTGTGCTCCCTCCCAGGCCCAGTGGTGTTTACTGGGGCCCGGACCTACCTATGAAGACACGGGGACAGCCCTTACCTTAACACTCCCTGTGGGAAGTCCTGCCTCCCTTCAGTGTGCCACAGGGCTGGAGTTGGGGTGAGCGGCCGAGAGGCCCCTCTGGGAGCTCAGAGAGGTTCTGGCTGGTAGCACTTTGGAAGGAGGAGCACACTGAATGGACAGGCTGTAGCTGGCTTGCGATCTAACTGCTTTCCCATCCCCATGCCTCAGTTTCTCCTGTAGTTCTTGTACCTGGAGGGGGGAATCCGTGGGAAGGAAAAGAGCTCCTCTGGAAGCAGGCGATAGGATCCAAGGTGTGATAATTATAATTATAACACAGGGTGCTCCCCCTCACCTCCCCCCCGGCCCTACCCTGCCCTGCCACACTGGATCTCAAAGCAGCATCGGGGTGGGGCTGTCCCCCTGGCATAGGTGGGGATCTGAGTCCTGAAGAGGGGAAGGGGTTTGCCAAGGTGGAGGTGGAGAGAAACTCAGGAGTGCTGGCATGCAGCCTGCAGGAATCAGCCCTCAAAGAAGAGGTCACTGCTGTGGCCATTGCTGAAAGCTGTGACCTAGAGCCAGAGACGGTGTCATAGCCCAGAGGCAGCGCTGATGTCCAGACCACAGCCTAGTTTGGGTCCAGGATGGGAACTCGCAGTTAGTCAGGATCTCTGCTCACTGATCCTACCTCACCACCTTCTCCATTCTACTGCTCATTTGTTCAGCAATGCAGTCCTTTGACAGAGATGCATTCAGCACCCATTAGGTGCCGTGAACCATCCCAATATCCATGACTGAGATGTGATTAAAGAACAAGCCTGACTTTCACAGAGTTCACAGGCCACAGCTCCTGTCCCTCAATTTAACTATTTACTGAATCCCTGGCACACAGCAGGCTTCAATCAATGTTTCTTGAATTAAAGCTTACAATTTAGTTAGGGAGATAAGATGCGCACAAATTATGAGCACATAAGCTATAATAAAGGGACCAGCAGAGGCTGAGGAAGAATGGAAGAGAGAAAGATTAATTTGGGGTGGGAGGAGCTGAGAAGGCTTCATGAGAGATATGGCATTTGAGGTCACTTTGGAGAGATTAGGAAGATTTGACAGGTAAGTGGCTGGAGCTCCAGCTCAGGGGCAGAGCCCCTGCATACATAAAGTCCTTGATTACTCTACTATAAACAAAAAAGACTTGACAGGTAGAGTTGGTGGGATAGTAGTAGAAAATATTGTACTTGAAATGATTTTCCCTGCCTTCCTGGCCTTGTGTGTGTGTGTTAGTTACTCTACTTGGGATTGAACCCAGGGCCTGCAAACTGAATTATATCCCCAGCCCTTTGTATCTCTCATTTTGAGGTAAGATCTTGCCAAATAGCTTGGGTGGATCTCAAATCTGTGATTGTCCTGCCTCAGCCTCCCAGAGTACTGGGGTTATAGGTGCAGTCATGCACCTGGTCCCAGTCCCGTACTGCATCTTGATTTCTGCTTCCTGCCCCTCTCAAACAGAAGGACCCTGCTGCAAGATTTTGCCCATAGTTTTCCTCTTTCATGTCTGTCTCTATATTTACCTATTTTTTTAGCTTTCTTTTTCTTTCTTTCTCTCTCTCTCTTTCTTTATTTTTTATTTATTTATTTTTTTTTGTCCCAGTCTGATCTTGCTCCTCCCTTTCACTAAATTTTGAGGGGATTCACAATGTGTTCCCTTCCTCTGGCTCTCCCATGTAAGCCAGCAGGCTTCTGTGTGACCTGATGGTCACTTTTCACATTCAAAATGGAAGCTCATTACCAGACAACATGAGTATCCTCATAGGAGCAGAGGGACATGATATTTGAAATCAAGATTGTCCTTGCAATGTCCAGACATGTGGAATTCCCTATGCCTGTGGGATAAAATGGAAAAGATATCCATGGAGCAGATGGAAGAGAACCCCTGCCCCATGCAAGCTGTGCTGATGCACTTTGGGGGCTCCTGGCTAGGTATCAAGGTGCTGAAGCTGTGAGGGCCCTGAGAGGGAAGCCAGGCACCTCCACATAGGTGAATTTCTGGCTCAGCCCTTGGCTTCTATGATACAGCACAGGGGTGGGTCACTTAGGTTCTTTCTCAGGGGTCTTTGAACTAGTTCCCTGCCTCAGCGACAGATGAGTCTGAGCAAACCATGATCCTAAGATTTTTGATGGTGCAGGCCCGTAATCCCAAAACTTGGGAGGCTGAGGCAGGAGGATCCCATGAGTTTGAGGCCAGCCTGGGCTACATAGTGAGACCCTATGTCACACACCAAAAAATTTTGTGACCTCTGGAAAGTCCCTTCTCTCTTGGGGTCTGTTTCCCTCTGAAGAATGCAGTATATGGGCCAGCGGGCAGGAGGATCCTCCTTTGTTCTGGACTTTGTTGATTCTGTGGCTCCAAAGCTAAGCCACTGCAGAAATCTGGGGAACTCGGCAAGGTCCCCAGTCTTGGCCAGGCCCCATGCTCCCTGCCGCCTTTGCAGCTCCCTTCACAGCCCCTTCCACACAGGTGAAGCCCAGAGCTGAGGATGGGATCCCAAGGCCCCCAGCCCGGTCCTTCCTTCTTCCTCCCTCCCTCCCTGGCGCCCATTAGCTAGCTCAGGCCGTGGGGGCGGTGGCTGCCGGTCTCCGTGCCAGGCCCAGCCCCCAGAGACGCACCTGTTCTGACCTGCTGAGCAGGTTCCCAGGTTTCTGCCGTCGTTGTTGGCCACAGCGTGGGAAGCAGCTCTGGGGGAGCTCGGAGCTCCCGATCACAGCTTCTAGGGGTAGCCGAGGCCGGGTGGGTAGAACAGAGCTGGATCCCCTAGCGGAGACCCAAGTGGGACAGGCAGGTACGTCAGCACCTGGGGACTCCACGGCTTCCTACCTTCTGGGCCGGTGGCTCATCCAGTGCTAGAGCCGGCTCCCAGGGAGACCTCGGTGGAACTTCAGAAACTGGGCAGGTCTCCTTCCGGCCAATGCCCCTGTCCCTGGGAGCCGAGATGTGGGGGCCTGAAGCCTGGCTGCTGCTGCTGCTGCTCCTGGCATCATTCACAGGTAGGACTTGCCTGAACCATCAGGACCCCGGCTTCTGTGCTCAGCCGGGCACAGGCACACACACAGATACAGGAACACTCACTCACTCACGCACGCATACAGGCATTCTCTTTCCACGGATGCTGGAAGGAAGAGCCAGTGTCTCTCATCCCAGGTGCCGGTAGAACCCCCAGAAGAACCAGTTGTAGTTCTTCCCCTTCAGGTCCCCTCTTGGGCCCCAGGCAGGTCACCATGTCTGGGGGCCCTGACCTCCTCTGCCAGAGCTTGAGCTGTCAGGGATGGAGGTAGATATGGTGACCCAGGGCAAGTGGGCAAGGGGGTGGACTGGTGAGGACCCTGCTCACCCCAGGCTTCTTGAAGGTACCTTGTCTGTGCTGGGGCTCCCGAGCTGCTGCTGAGAGCAAGGGCTGACTCAGGGCTGAGCTGGCCTCGGCAATCTTGGAGGAGGAAGCTGGCTGTCCGGGAGCAAATGGGGCATTTCTTTCTCATCTTCTCTTTAGGATTATCTCGGCTACCAGGACCGAGGTGTCTGTTGAGGACCATGGAGAAGCTGAGAACTCTTAGGTGGCCCCTTTCTTTCCCTGGGCGCACACACTGTTAGGTGCCAGGGCACCAGTACAGTTAGAGGGCTGGAGATCTGGGAGGGGGCTTCCTAGATAGGGTGTGGTCCCTTTTGTTCAGCCCTGGCCCCTCATTTCCTCAATCAGATGCCTGTACTTCCTGCTTGTCTAATGTATGTGGAGCAGACATAAATGATAGGAATGTGTCCTCTTCGGAATGGGGTCTCTGAGGGTGTGTGTGTGTATGTGCATGGTGAGACCATAGCGGGATGCCACAGGCTGTTTGTTGAGTAATGAATAACAGACTCTTTTTTCTTTGGAAAGATGGGGCCTATGTGACAGAACAATTGTATCCTCAGCCCCAGAAGCAGGATTGAGGGAGCTTTGGTTATCCAGCCACGACCCCCAAGTCTCACCTCCAGCTGAAGCTCTCAGGAAGAGAACAAGGCCTGGGTGACCGGACTGGCAGGGTTGAAGGCTGCTCTCAATCTGGTCTCACAATGGAAGGATCACCGAGCTAGCTTCCAATCTCAGGACCTGGAGCACCAAGCCCTGTCATCCCCACTTCCCATTACCCTGTGTCTTAATTTCCATCTTCCAAACAAGCCTTCTCCTTTGCTTAGGCCAAGAGGGTGGGGCCTGGTTGCTGGGGCCAGAGAACCCAGCAGGCACTTTCCTGTAGGATCTACCTACACCTGCTGAATGAAGTCACCCTGTCTCAGGACTTGGAGAGGATCAAAGAGATCACTCCAACTTCATTTTACAGATGGCAGAACAGAGCTATAGGCAGGTGAGATCTGCACGATTGCCCGTGTTAGCAGCATAACCAGGATTAGTGTCTTGGTCTCCTGACTCCTCATTGCACGCACACTGGGTACAGGGAGGGTGCTAGATGCTGGTGAATAAGACACGATTCCTACCTTCCTTCTTCATGAAGCTTCTCCAATAGAAGCCTAGGGAAGGGGTAAGGAAACCCCCTCCTAGTTAGGAAATGACCCCCGACCTTCCCCAGTGCCTGACTGAGAGGAGCTATGTGAGGGATGAATCCCGGCTCCGGGATTCCGGTACCTACAAAGAGACTGCTTTGCAGCTGTTCTGTAACTTCACAGGACCAAAGTCTGCTTTCAGACCTGGGAACTCGGTTGGACCCTAGCTTTCTAGCTCAAGGATCAGACGGTCCCACCTCTCCTGCCAAAGTTTCCACTCTGGCTCTTCTGAATGTAGGCATCTGCTTAGGGACCCTAGGAACCTGGAAAGTTCTACATTTCTGGAAAATCCTTGAATTGAGCAGTCAGTTCTTGGGTTCTGATCCCATGTCTGCTATTGAACTGCTAGGTGACCATGAACAATCAAGAAACTTAAGTTCAACAGATCACAAGCTAGGGCTCGACCTTCCGTCTCTGAAATCCTATGACTCTGATTGTCCAGCCCCTGGCTAAGAGGGTGCGCTCGGGTGTTGGAAGAGTGGATCAGTTTGGCTATGGTGATAGAAGGGGGAAAGGGTTCTTGCCCTCTTTCTAGTGGGAATGGAGAGGATCTTTCCCCAGGAAACTGCCTTCTTTGCTTTTCTGCAACCTGGCACCCCTAACTTGTGGCCCTTTAGAGCTCCGAGCCCCAGGGCCCTGCCCCACCCCTGACAGGGAGAGAAGCCCAGGCTTGGGAGGCGCCTCCAACACCACAGCTCTTTGTCTCTCCTTAATGGGATGAGTTTCCGGGTGAGGTCCCCTCCCTTCTCCCTCCCCCATCTCCTGCCCTGGGGGTTTAAAGACCCAAATCTGAGAGATGCCCGTGAGGATCCTGGTCCCTAGGTCTATGTCTGGGCCCAGTAGGCCCTGCAAGGCCAGAGAGTGAGACTCAGAGAATGCTGTGAGTCCTGAGCTCTGTCCTCTTACGTAGTTAGCATCGCTTTCTGTCTGAGGTCAGCTTTTTAGAAAGGGAGGGGCCCATCCCGCTTTTCTACTCCTATTTACGGAGGGGAGCAGGCCCTTTCCTGTAGGACCTACCCAAACCCAGAGAAGCCAGAAAGGGAGGTTTTCTTCCCCACCCAAGTGGTAAGAACTAGGAGAATCCCAGGGAAGCCCTTGGACCCAGTGACCTTGGCTCTACCCTCATGTTTGAGGGAGCTGGGCTGAGAAGACCCCAGCCACAAAGATGGGGGTGAGGAGCATAGAGTCCACAGTCCCGTTTCTGGACCACAGCCTCAGAATTCTGAGATCCTCCAGACAAAATGAGTGGAGTCAGCCGTCCTGGGGAGCAACGTGTGTGTGTGTGTGTGTGTGTGTGTGTGTGTGTGTGTGTGTCCGTGTGTCCATCTTTTTGGCCTTCAAAACATGCCCTTGCACTGCCCACAAATTCTAGGCAGAGAGAAGGAAGGAGGTGAAGCAGGGCAACTGAGTCAGGAGGGAAGGGAGTAGAGGAGCCCGAGGGTCTGGATCTGGAACAGCATCTATGAGACAGGTTCAGAACAAGGAATCATCTGAGCCTCCCAGAGGAGGGCTGTGGAGAGGGCACCTGGATCGCTCTCATTGGGATAGGAGACAACGGGGAGCCATGGGCCTTGGAGCTTTTCCCATGGTTTCTTACCCACCCCACCCTGTGTGTCCTGAGAGCTGGGCTCGAGACTGAGTTGGCG
>NW_022900931.1:47035694-47069342 GCF_012274545.1 Fukomys damarensis
GGAGGGGAGAGGGTCTGGGGTTGGGGATGAGCATCTCAGGAGGTTGAGAGAAGCCCAGTTCTGGGTCTCCCACCCACAGTGTGGCTGTTGTGGTGACTCAGCGGGGCTCAGACTCTGGCTCCGGGGGGTTTAGGGGACTTATCTGTGCTGGGAGCTGTGTCTGGGCCAGAGCTGGCTGCCTGCAGGCCTGTCCTCCTGCATTGTTCTCCTCTCCCTCTGTGATTGCTGTGCCCCCTCCCCAGACAGTAATCTGTGGTGGGCGCTTTGCCCAGGTTGGGAAAGCTCTCACTAAGCTGGGGGGCTTAGGACAATGGGGGGTAAGTGAGGGAGGTAGATGAAGGCTTCGAGAGAAAGTCTTGCGGTTTCCAAAGTTCCTTAGCACTCCAAAGCCAAGGTTATGGGGCAAAGGAGGACCCAAGGTGGGGGGGGGCTTGCTGAGTTGTTTATGACTGTTGTCCAGTTTGGGGGGCTTCGGGGCTTTCCTCCTAGATCTTTCTTCCCACGATCTCACCCATATCCACAGCTCTGTCTGGTGGAGCAGGGGCTCAGGGATAGGGGAGGCAAGAGTTAAACAGAGAATGAGACCCTAGACAGCTTGGACTCCTCCCCCCAGGCCCCAGGCAGGCTCCCCCCTTCCCACCAAACCCATACCACACAGCCTTTTACCCCAGGCCTGAGCTGAAGCTGGTTTTTCTGGTGGTGACAACAGCAAAGCCCTGACAGTTTCCCAGGGTGAGGCCTCCTTGGGGGGCCAGAGGTGCTGGGGGGCCCAGGGGAGTGGCTGGGGGTGTTGAGAGGGATGGGAGCCCCTAGGAAGAACCTGAGGAGTCAGGGAGAGGGAGCTTTTGTTTTGTTCTGTTGGGGAGGTTTGGTGGCAATTTCCCATCCCCGGGAGGGCCGTGACCTCACCTCTGGGTCCCCCCACCTTGAGCCTGAAGTGCGAGGGTGAGGAGGGCTGCCAGGGGCCACCCTCCAGGCAGGCCGTTTAGGCAAGGACTTGGAGCCGCACACTGACCGCGGGCAGTTGAGACAGACAGACATGCGGAAGCCAAGATAAACGACATGAAGATATTTACTCTGTGCGGGGTACTTCGGGAGAGGCTCGCACGCCGTGCATACAGTGGCACGAAGCCCACATGTCACGGTGCGTGTGTACTCGTTCACTCACCGGTGTGCACCTCTTCCCTCTGGGCATAGAAAAGGATGTACACAGACTCCACTGAGGATGAGACGTGAACATATACATGTGGGAAACATTGCTAAGTTCCTGCAAGGAGATAGCCTTACATGCACTTGAGCTAGAAAGAGCAGCAGGCCCTCGGCCAAAGACAAACATACACTCAGACACAAAAGATGCAAGCTTGCTCCTTCCTCCTCCCTGCAGACCCACCTCTAGGACCCCTAGTGCACCCTCTATGTACCAGCAGAGGATGCTGATGGGTAAAGGTCTTCATAAAAACAAGATTTCTTCCACAACAATGCTGCCATGGCTGGGTGTCTGCAGGTGCCAGCCTCAGTTTCCCCTTCTGAGACCAGAGGCCAGGCCTCATGCAGAAAGGAAAGCTGGGACCCAGGCACCCAGGGTGGGGTGCAGCCAGTCAGCCCAGGCCAGGAATGGAGGGCCTGTCTGGGAGCGGGCGGGGTACATAAAGGGCAGGGCCCCAAAGAGGCCTGAGGGGGCCTGGCCAGGGGTGGGGGAGGCTGAGGGCAGGGATCCCGTCCGGCCAGTTGGGCCTGTTCTCCTTGCGCAAGGTGGTGGCGGCTGTGGCTAGGCCTGCTGCTGTGTGGCAGCTTCTGAGTCACCAAGGCTCCTGACCAGCGTCCTGGTGCTCCTGGGAGGAGGGTGGGGATGGTCAGGAGGAGGAATAACCCAGCTAGCTAGAGAGGCCACCAGCAGGTTTGCAGGAGAAGGGTCCGAGGACCTGGCCTAGCCTGGCCACCACGTGCCCTCAGGGTGACCTCATCAGGCGGGCGTTGTGTCTCCTGCAGTCTGGTGACATCATCGTGCTGACGCCAGGCAGGTACTGGGTGGGGGAGAGGAGGAGGCAGTACTGGCCTGCCTTGGCCTGTGAGCCTGGGCTCCTGGGTCCATTTAGTCCAGGACAAAGGCTCTGGGGCGAGGTCCTCTTACTCTGCAGCCCATTGGATGGACAGGGGAGGGTGTAGCCTCGTCCTAAGATGCTCCTACTAAACAGTGGATTTAGGACAATAAGGGGCTATAGGAGACATCCGGAGGGGACTTTCCTGTTTTACTGTGCTCTTCATTCTGCAAAGCTTGGGCTTGTCCCTTGGAAGTGGGGATCTTGGGCCTTTATAAATAAGTACAAGGAGCTGGGGTTCAGACAGGTGCTTGGTACCCAATTTCTGCTGTGCCCTAAGAAGAGTACCTTCTGGAGGAAATATGGGTTATCGGTGGTGAGGAGGGGCAGGTGACTGGAGAACATGGGGAGGGGACGGGGAGGGGAGTACCCCACCCAAGTAGTCGTCTTTAGAAGAAGGAGTGTCCAGTGGGCATGGCTTGGGACCAAGTGGCCTGAATAAATACCAGTGTTTGAAGCAGAGGATGTGCTGGAGGGGCTCCCATCCCAAGTCCACCCCAACCCTTCTTTGGCAGCCCTGCACCCTCCAGTGCCAGGAAAAGAAGCCTGGGAGGGGTGCAAGTGGTTAGCTGGACTCCCAGTCTGGGCAGGGTGGGACCATCATCAGCTTAGTCAGGTCAGGGCCCTGGCATCTGGCCCTGCAGGTCTGTCCCGTCCAGTCCGGGCCCTCCCAGATCCCAGCAGCGTCCTCCCTCCCTCCACTCCTGCTGGTAGCAAGGCACAGGACCCCTCCTCTGCTTGAATGAAACCCTCTGGTCCCCTCTGTGCTTCACTTCCTCCCTCCATGCCTGCGTCCCTCTATTGTCCTTTCTTCCCCTGTTTAGTTCGGAGGTGCTCCCTTTGGCTGTGAACCCAAATAGCCAGCTTATCGTGCCTCCACCCTAAGATTGCCATGCCGCCACCCTCCCCGCTGGCCCCAACAAGAACTGCTCATTCCTCCTCAGCCTACCTTTTCCTTCTGTCCATCTTGCTCACTCATTCCTTTGCCGTTCATTCGTCATTCACGCATTCTATAAACATGCACTAAACACCAGTTAAGTGGTGGGAGCGGAGAGCACATACCACTGAGCATGAAATCAGAAACCGGGTTTCCGTATGTGATGGGTGAGCCTGTGTCCTACTCCTAGAGCTCATTCTGGTGGAGGGGGCAGACAAGAAAACAGCAAGTACAATCTGTGGGATAAAGTACTATGGTGTAGTAAAAGTAGGGTGCCAGGGGAGCACCAGGGACAGGCACCCAAGGCTGCCACGGGGTGTGGTAGGGGGAGGATTCCAGGAGGAAGTGATGCCTAAGCAGAGTCTTAAGGTGTGAGTAGGAGTTCTCCAGACAATGATGAGTAGGAGCTACCAGACATAGGGAGGAGGGCATTCCAGGCAGCCACAGTCTGAGCAAAGGTGAGGAACAGCTGGGGTGCTGGGCAGAGGCAGGGATTACAACCCGATGGGGTCACTGAGGAGCTCTTGCTGGTCTACAGCAGCCTTGCCCTCTGACCCAGCCCCTGGCCCTGTGGTTCCCATTTTACTCCTGGACTCCACATTTCTTTCTTTCTAGCCCCAGGCTCTGCTCCCTTACAAATTACCCACCTGGAAAATGCAACTGTCTTTGAGTCTCTCCTCTCCCTCATCTCTCTTTGTAGTCAATGACCAAATCCCTGTCAAAGTTCTCCAGGAGCTGTGCCCTCCTTTCTGCCCCAGCACCACTGTGCCCGGGCTGGAGCTGCAGCTCCTGGTGAGTGTCCTGTCTACAGTCAGTGTGCATTCTGCCCAGACTGCACATTGCCACTGGCCTCACACCACTTGGTGCTTAAGGGAACTTAGATGACTCCCCAGTTCCCCTTGGCCGAATCTGAATCCCTGTTCCTGGCATGGATGGTCCTGGACAATTTGGCCCCACCCCACCCCAGCCATAGTTTCCATTTCTGCTCAGCGCACACACACCCTGCCTTAGGTTGGGTCCTCTCCTCCTGCTTCCTGAATCAGCCATTGGATCACCTTGTTCCTTTACCCTGAATGCCTTTCTGGGTCTCTCCTCTCCCAACCCTTCTAGCCTCGGCATACCCTGGCCTGCAATGCACCACTAAGCGCTAAGTCAGACCCCACCACTAGGGGTTCCTCTGCACCTCTCCCTCTTGTCCAGACCACAGGTCTCATGAGGGCAGGGACCAGATGCACATTTGCAGATAAGGTCACATGATGGGCATCTCTGATTCTGAGATCCCTGAGGGCTTCATCCTGCTGTCTGTCAACGTGCATGCAGAACACTGCTCCTTCGCCCCCCAGGGCTCTGATCTTGGCACCCTAGCCCTGTCGCTGTGTCTTCTCTGACCTCATCTCTTTAGCCTCTGACCGGGGGGCCTTTCTGTCTTTGGTGACTTGCTCATTCCTGCCTCTGAGTCCCGGTTCATGCCATTCCTCCCACATAGAATACCTCCTTCCCCCTGGGAATCCAGGGCTCTCATTCACAAGCCATGAGAAGAATGTTCCGAGGGCCGACTGGCATGGCCCCTTTCCTCCCGTGTGGCCCATCCCTGACACCAGTGGTTCTGGACACTTGCCGGGGCTCCTGGCCGTATGTCCTGCAAGCATTTGCTTTTATCCCACTGGGAGGCTAAACCTGCTGTGAAAGTTAGTTCACGGCTGTTCTGTTTCTGTTTGCATCAGTTCCGTTTGCCCAAGGAACTGTGCGCTCCCTGAGGGTAGAGCTTGGTTTCTGGTCCTATTATAGCCTCCCCTCTTGCAGACAACTCAGGATTCAATCCTAGGCTGCAGGAGGATGTAAGCCTTCCATAAATCCTGCCTGTGTGGCCTTAGGCAAGCCACTTCCTCTCTCTGAATCTCAGTTTCCTCATCTGTTAAATGGGGATAATAACGCCTACCTCTTGCGAATGTTTTGTGGATCTAATGAGGTAATGAACTGAATGCGCTTTGCAAGCATAAAACGCTCCACTAGTTCGGCTGGCTTTGCTGTCATTATGATGAGTGCGTCCCTGGCTCCTCCACCAGGTCCCCTAAACCTGGCTGCTCCTGTCTGCCCCCCGCAGGTCGATGCCGGGCGGGAGAGCTGGAGACCTCAGACCTAGTGACCGTGGTGCTGGGCCAGGATGCAAACCTGCCCTGCATCTACAGAGGGGACCCTGACGAGCAGGTGGCACAGGTGGCGTGGGCTCGGGTGGACGCAAACGAGGCCGCTGGGGAGCTGGCGCTGCTGCACTCCAAGTATGGGCTACACGTGAGCTCGGCCTACGAGGGCCGCGTGGAACAACCGCCACCCCCACGGGACCCGCTGGATGGCTCGGTGCTCCTGCGCAACGCTGTACAAGCGGACGAGGGCGAGTACGAGTGTCGCGTGAGCACTTTCCCCGCGGGCAGCTTCCAGGCGCGACTGCGGCTTCGTGTGCTGGGTAAGTGGGGCTGCTGGGCACGGTCCAGGCCGCTGTGCCAGGGCCCCACGCTCAGGTCGAGGAGGGGAGAATCTCTGGAGGCAAGAGGAGCAGAGACAGACGGAGACTGCAGAGATAGATGAGGCAGGGGCAGAACAGGAGCAAAAGGTGGGGTCCTGTAGGCGACAGGGAGGGTCACCCACCCATCCTTCCCCCCAGTCCAGAAATTCTCTCCAACTGACCCTCGAAGTTGGGGAGGAATCCACTTCCTAGCAAGTTCTTCTTTCTGATAACCTGAAATCTCCCTATGTTACTTTTGCCCTCTGGAGAAACCTAGCAGGGGCCTTTCAAAGAGTTGAGGACCTTCATTGTACTGCATCCAAATCTGCTCTTTTCCTAGCTACGAGGATTGCTCCGCCACATTTCCACAAAGCCATTGATTCAAACACTCCCTCACCATCCTGGACTCCATAGCTGGAAAATGTGGGGTTTGCAATGTGGGCACGAGCCCCAGCTGTCCTAGGGCCACACGTGACTGGTGAGGCTAATCGTTCCTTGGTCCGGACCTTCGGAGAATATAGTCTGAGATCACAGTCGCCTTTGAAAGTGCTCCTTAGGGCTGGGGATTTGGCTCAGTGGTGCTGCCGCCTGCCTTGCAAGCACAAGAACCCAAGTTCAATCCCCAGTGCCAAAAAAAAAAAAAAAAAGTGCTCCTTTGCATCATCAGTGCATATGGCCCAGCTGGACTTTTAGTTATGTGAGGTCTTTAACATTCTGTTCTCTGGCTGTTAATATTTTGAAGCTAAAATGAAAGGGCTGTATTGGTTCCCTTTATCTACAGGGAAGTTGCTAATATCAGCTTTGAAGTAGAAAAACCTGAGTGTGACTCTAGGCTTCCTCAACTAAGAGCTGATGACCTGGAGCCAGTCATTTTCACCTCCCTGCGCCTTCATTTCCTCACTTGAAAAGAGTGATAATAATGCCTATCTCACTGGTTTGTTGACAGAATTAAATGAGATAACATTTGTAAAGTGTTTCACATAGTAGCTGGAACATAGTAAGTGCTTAGTAAATGGCGCTATTATTATTATTATATAGATAATATCTAGTTAGTTTTTAAATTGCTTTGTTATTTTTATTTTTTAAAATGACCTATGCTCATTGTAAAAAATTTCAAATAATGGGGAAAAAGGCAAAGTCACCTGGAATTCTACCACTTACCTGGTGTCTTTGATGGTGAAATAAGAGAAAGAAAAGGGGGCTTCCAATTGGAAAGGCTGGAATGGAGGTGGGGGGCTCCTGGCAGGGGCTGTGCTAATCTGTGACCCCTGTGTCCCCATCCACAGTACCTCCCCTGCCCTCACTGAACCCTGGCCCACCGCTGGAAGAGGGTCAGGGCCTGACATTGGCAGCCTCCTGCACAGCTGAGGGCAGCCCAGCCCCCAGTGTGACCTGGGACACAGAGGTCAAAGGCACAGCATCCAGCCGCTCCTTCAAGCACTCTCGCTCAGCCGCTGTCACGTCAGAGTTCCACCTGGTGCCTAGTCGCAGCATGAACGGGCAACCACTGACCTGCGTGGTATCCCACCCTGGCCTGCTCCAGGACCAAAGGATCACCCACACCCTCCAAGTGGCCTGTGAGTACTTAGATGCTTGGCTAGGGGGCCCAATGGGCTCCGAAAGAATTAGTGAGACGCTGTTAGTGAGGCCTGGCACCGGGGCAGGCTGGCCAGCTGGGCTGTGCAGGCTTCGTGTATGAGAGCAGTTGTCCAAAGGTGTGGAACCTGCAGCCCAATCCCAGGGGACCCTGGAAAATTGCTTAGCTCTTCCAAGCTCAGTCTTTGTCTTTTCTTTTTACAGTACTGAGGACTGAACCAGGGCTTTTGCACTGAGCTACATACCCAATCCCTTTTTATTCACAGATAAGGTCTTATTAAGTCACTTAGTTGCTCACATAGGGATCACACTTGCTCTCCTCCTGCCTCAGCCTCCCAGACTCCCAGAGTGCTGGAATTACAGTCCTGTCCCACCACAACCAGCCACTGTCCTTATCTTTGCAGAAGAGATTGCCTTGCTTCACAGTGTTGGGAGAATCAAATATAAATATGGAATTGAAAAAATTTTGCAAAATACAGTTTAGGGTTTGGAGACAGGCTTGGGACAAGTCCTCATTCTGCTGTTTCCCAGCTGTTATTTAATCTTGTTAGGCTTCATTTTGTTCATCAGCAAAATGAGTGTAATTATGCTAACTTTACAGGATTTTGATGGGAATTAGCAGCCAAGAATGCAAAATATCTCACACTGCTCAAAGCAGAGGAGGCACTCAAGAGGTGGTAGAACTGTATTTTCAGCATTAGACTTCAAGACTTTGGGGGATAGAAGCATTTTCAGCTCATACTATTCTAGCATTGGACTGGAAGTCTTCAGAGTAGGTTTTCAACATATGATTTTTTTAAGGGAATGAATTAACAAACCAGGTGTGGTGACATAGGCCTGTAAATCCCAGCACTGGGAGACTGAGGCAGGAGGATCACAAGTAGGAGTTCAGCATGGGTTGCTTAGCAAGACCTTGTTTTTTGTTTGTTTGTTTTTTGAGGCAGGGTTTCTCTCTGTAGTCCAGCCTGGCCTTGAACTTACTATGTACCTCAGGCTGGCTTTGAACTTGTGGCGCTCCTTCCGCTTCAGTCTTTTGAGTGCTGGGATTGCAGGTATGCATCACCATGCCCAGCACAAGAACTTGCCTTAACCAAGGCATATCATGTAAAGGTACAAGATCCCAATGATAAATGTAACTGTATCGTTTGCTTTAAATGTACCAATAAACTTAATGGAAAAAAAGAACTTGTCTTAAAGAAACACACACACACACACACACACACACACACACGCACGCACGCACACACAGAGAGGATGTACGCCTGTGAGAAGGCCCTGGATTCAGTTCCTAGAATGGAGTGGCATGGGGGTGAATGAACTAGCAGGGTTGTTAGGCCTTTGAAGAATGTGGCAGCACTGATGGAACACCTGTTCTGTAACTAGCACTGTGCTATGCACCACAGGAGATCCAGAAAAAAGTGTGACACGGGACTTCTGGGCTTGTGGCACAGGTGAACCAGTATAGACTGAGCTTGGAGGGGGGAGGGAACCACGTGGCCAGGAGCCATCAGAAAGGTGAGTCCAGTTAGGTTTGGCAGCAGATAAGTGGGCTGAGAAGGGGAGGGAGAGGCAATTCCATGCAGGGTGGAGCTTGGGGTACAGGGTGGGCACCTTCTGAGGACCCACATGGTCAAAAGCATTGTTCCCATTCTCTCTCCTGCCTCCATTGCAGTCCTGGCAGAGGCCTCTGTACGGGGCCTGGAGGACCAAAAGCTGTGGCATGTTGGCAGAGAGGGCGCTATGCTCAAGTGCCTGAGTGAGGGGCAGCCGCCTCCCTCATACAACTGGACACGGTAAGGGCCTGGGTCTGGAGAAGGCCTACCTTGGGACAAGGGTCCTTCTCTCTCTGGGCTAAGAGGTACTCATTTGGGCTGGGACCACATATTCTGAATGCTAGATAAATCGGGGCACATGTTCCTACCAACGCTAGCACATTGGGGCTAGGGGTTTGGCTCAGTGGTTCCACCACCTGCCTCGAAAGTGCAAGGTCCTGAATTCTATCCCTGGTACCCCCGCCAAAAATACTAGCATATGTATGGTCATGCACGCCTATAATTCCAGCACTCTGGGAGGCTGAAACAGGAAAATAACAAGTTCAAACCCAATCTGGGCAACTTAGAGACTTAGTGAGATCCTATTTCAAAATGAAAAATTTTTGTATCTTTTCCTTTTTTTTGGTATCGGGATTGAACTCAGAACCTTGTGCTTTCGAGGCAGGTGGCAGAATCACTGAGCTAAATCCCCCGCCTTCAAAATGAAAAATTTTAAAAAGGACTGGAGATGTAGTTCAGTTCAATCCCCAATAACACCAAAAGTGAAATGTAACACAACATTAAATGTTAACATTTTTTGCATTTATGTGGGTGTATACAGTGAGTGGGACAGAAAGCCAGCTGTCTGTAACTGTTGTTGCACCAGCACTCCTGTAACCACCACAGTGCTGCAAGCACCTCAAAAACAGCCACCCACCTCTGTCAGTTACCTCAGGAGTCCTTGGCTCTTTTCCAAGGCCTGAGATGTCTGGAGAATCAGGGAGAGGTAGGGCGCACATGTGTGTGAGCCCATGCTAAGCATGTCCTCCTGTGTGGGCATATGAGCGATGCATGTGGCCTTGTGCCTGAGGCTAGATTTGTTACCTTGCTGTCGGCACCACTGTGCTGGAGCACACAGCCACATTTTCCTAGAACTCTGGGCTCAACTAGGAGCAGAGTGCCCTGTTCTGGGGACCTGGTACCCAGTGCCGATGACGTGATGCTGTGGGAGCATATGGGATGGCACGCATGTGGATCTCCCCTGAGTGTGTGTGGGGTGCCCTGGTCAGGCTGGGCAGGGAGAAGGGGCCCCTGCCTAGACCTGCCTGGGGGAGGGTGGGGCACCGTGGGAACAGCCGGCGGCTCCGGGTGACGTCAGGGGCGAGAGGGGTGGAGGGCTGCCTGGGCATGTTGGGTGGTGGCAGCTCGGCCTGCTCTAGCCGGCGCCCTTCAGCTTCCCTGTCCTCCAGGCTGGATGGGCCTCTACCCACTGGAGCGCGAGTGGAAGGGGGCACTCTGGGCTTTCCCCCACTGACCACTGAGCACAGTGGCATCTACGTCTGCCGCGTCAGCAATGAGCTTTCCTCCAGGGATTCGCAGGTCACCGTGGATGTTCTTGGTGAGCAAGGGGGTGAACGTGGGCCAGGTCTGGGGAGGGCCACAGGAGGCAAGACAGAGAGTTGGGAATGGGGGAAGTTTATTTGGCAGAGGCTGGACGGTGGTGTGTTTTGCAGAGGGTGAGCTGAGCAGGTGGTTGTGGGTGTTGTGTGAGGAAGGTGGAGGTGGGCAGTGGGTCTGGGCCGGGCAGGGATCTGCGCAGGCACCTCAGACATCGGCCTGTCTGCAGCAGACCCCGAGGACCCCGGGAAGCAGGTGGATCTGGTGTCGGCCTCGGTGGTGGTGGTGGGTGTGATCGCCGCGCTCCTCTTCTGCCTCCTGGTGGTGGTGGTGGTGCTCATGTCCAGATACCACCGGCGCAAGGCCCAGCAGATGACCCAGAAGTAGTGAGTACCGGCTGCTCCTGGGTGGGCAGAGCTGCGCTGAGAACACAAAGAGGGCAAGGGGGCCCGGTGGAGGAGGGAGAGGAGACAGGTGGCCTGACAATGGGGAGCTTACAGGCCAGAGGTGGGCCGAGCTTTGGCAGGAGGTGAGAGGGGACTTCGGGCCTGGACCAAAGCTGGTTGAGCAGAACTACACTGCCTCAGTGAAGATCAGACCCGCAGGCCTGGCTGCCACAGCCATGCACACATGTGCCACTTGCAGGGCTGGCAGGGCACCCACACCCTGCCAGCCCTGTTTTACATAGGCTCAGCCAGGCTAGGCTCGCCTTGGGAGGCTACCACCGCCCTCAGTTGACAAGGGGTGTCTTTCCCAGTGAGGAGGAGCTGACCCTGACCAGGGAGAACTCCATCCGCAGGCTGCATTCCCATCACTCGGACCCCAGGAATCAGGTTCGTATCAAGACTGGGGGTTTGCTTGTGCCTGGGCCCCTCTGCCAACTGACAGAAGCACAGTCCTCCCACAGGTCCGGCCACTGACTTGCGTCAGAGGCAGGGCTGGGGTCCGGTTGCGGGTTGTAGTGCTCTGGGTCTGCTAGGGCTCCTTGCTCCCTTCAGCACTGGCCTGGGGGCTGCTCTGGGAATCTGCCACAGCACTGGTTCTGGGGTGGGTTTAGGGTGGCAGTGGAGGATGTTTGTATCAGGGAGAGATTGGACCTGTGCGGTGGGGAAAAGCTGGTTAGGGAGGAGGTTGTTGGCAGGAGAGAGGTGAAGGGGCTGAAGGGAGGAGGCTGAGCTCTCTTCTAACTCCTCCCGCATGTCTGGGCCCTGCAGCCGGAGGAGAGTGTAGGGCTGAGAGCCGAGGGCCACCCTGATAGTCTCAAGGACAACAGTAGCTGCTCTGTGATGGTGAGGCCCCCGGCCCCACTGGTGTCCCCACCACTCTCCTCAGGCCCCTCTCCTGGCCCCAGGTTTGGTGTGTCAGCAGCCCCCTCACGAGCCCGTCACCCCTCACACCTCAGCCTTGGCTCTGGGGCCCAACCCCCACCTCTGCTCTGCTTCCCCAGAGATGGACTCCTCCCCTGTGCCCTGGCCTGGGCCCTGATCTCTGAGCCCTGTGCTGCTGGGACAACCATTACCCCTGCTTGGCCTGTCCTCTGACCCTCCCGAGCCCCCAACCATACCCTGCTGTCCGGCCACCTGCTTTGGTTCTGAGCTGTCCTGCTTTTGGCCTCTAGAGCGAAGAGCCAGAGGGCCGCAGTTACTCCACACTGACCACAGTGAGGGAGATCGAAACACAGACTGAACTGCTGTCTCCAGGATCTGGGCGGGTAGAGGAAGAGGAAGACCAGGATGAAGGCATCAAACAGGCCATGAACCACTTTGTTCAAGAGAATGGGACCCTCCGGGCCAAGCCCACAGGCAATGGCATCTACATCAACGGGCGGGGGCACCTGGTCTGACCCAGGCCTGCCTCCTCCCCTAAGACTGGCTCCTTCTGCTGACACAGGGGATTCCACTCATCTTGGGGGGCCTCCTAAAATGCCCGTATTTCTTGAGGAAGATGCTCCCCACCCCACCGACTGCTCGACCTTTTCCTCCAGTCTTTCTGTTCACTGGGATGGCTTCGACAGTAGAATCCCTCCCACCATAAGTACAGGTCACGGTGTGAGAGTGTGTGTGTGTGTGTGTGTGTGCACACGCTTTTGTGTGCTTTTGCTTGTGTGTTCACTGATCGTGTGTGCATGTGTAGCGGAGTGACTTCTGTGTTATGTATCCTGCTGTGCTGGCTTGTGTCACGATTAGAGTGAATGGTGGCATGTTGTTGCCAGATTCCAATGATTGTGAGGGGAAGGCTGTCAGGGCGTGGTTTGTGTTTCGAGTGGCTGCATGTGACCTCTGCCTGCAAAAGCAGGTATTTTCCTCAGACCCCAGAGCAGTATTAATGACGCAGAGGTTGGAGGTGAGAAGTGGAGACATTGGCCGCATCCAGGTGTGCGGGCACAGCTGGAGCTGGAATTTGGCCTCCTAAGTGGGGGAGCCGGGTTCCTACCACGCGAGAGCCACTGGGCGAGTGTGAAGCCACCGTCCGGGGGGGTCTGACAGAGGCTGGAACTTTACAAAGAAGCCCTGTGCCCTCTGGTGGCCTGTGGGCCTGCTGCATGTACATACTCAGTGTAAAAAGCCTTCGGGGAGCTTGCAGAGGACTGCTTTGCCTCCCTCAATAAGAGCAACAACTTTTCAAGACCTTTACTTTATCTGCACGTTTATTCCTGGGCTTGCTTAAGCAAGGGCAGCCTATGTAGGCGCTCAGCAGAGCTGGACCCCACCCAAACCCTCACCCCAGCCTAAGGTTGACCCCCACGGCACTGAGAGGTGCTCCCAAAGCATCTTAATCTAGTCAGGCCCTCGGGAGGGGGCGCTGAAAGCTGTCAGTCTCTGGGTTTAGAGGTGTGAGCCTTGTGGCTACCGGGTAAGAGGGGGCCGGGGGAGGTCCTTTATCCTAGGACCTCTCAACTCTTCCCCTAGCCTTTTATCTCTCTCTCTCCTCTTTTCTTTTAGTTGTGGCTATGATTGTGGTCCCTACAGGAGTTGCTGGAACTTGGTTGGCAAGCAGTCCTGGTTCAGTGGTGTAGGGAAGAGAGGGCACTGATTACACAGCGAGGGAGGGTGCGTTCAGACAAGAGGAAAGAGGTGCTGGGGCGTGTCCTTCTCCTCAGGGGTTCCAGGTCATTGATTCAGGGCTTTTCTGGCAGTTTCTTTGGATGAGGGCAGGAGTTAGATGTTTATTTTTATTTGGCTCACCCAAATATTCTCAGCCAGAATACTGAGATTTAGTGCCCCAGTCCTTCATAGCCTGAAATCTGCTGGATTTCTGGACTAAATGAGAGACTCTCATCCCCTGTTCCCTGGCCAAGTTGGGAATTTGAATGGGAAACCCAAAGATCTGAGATTCTAGTATGTACATTTTGTGTAAATATGTGCATATTTGTACATAAAATGATATTCTGTTTTTAAATAAACAGATAAAACCTATTCTGTCTGGCTCCTCTCTTGCCCCTTTTGCCACGTAAGCCTGGAGCGCTGTGCTCTACATCAGTACCAAGCAGGGTAGAGGAGAGGGTGACTGTAGCTGGGCGGGAAGGTTCTCCACTTCTCACCTCCACAGGCCAACAACCAATGGCTTGGTGTGGAAAATGTTTTAAATCTTTTATTGCACTGACAACTTGTAATAGCTATGTGAAGAAGACAGCAGTGTGACCTTTTTAGAGATAAAGAAACAAACTCAAGTTAAATGAGTTCCAGATTGTCAGAGCCAGAAGGATTTAAAAATCATCTAGTCCCCCTCTTCATTTGCCTGTGTGGAAACTGAGACTCCGTGAAGTGCTATGGCTTGACTGAGGTGACAGGCACATCGAGTTAGAGCCTGGCAGTTCCCACCTGACTGAGCTTTGTACAGCCCGTGTGCCACCTGCTCCCAGGCAAACCTCAGGTCTGCGTGCCGGACCTGAGAATTCTGGTCTCTGGAGATGTCAGTCACCTGCTCTCACGCCAGGAGCCATCACCCCACCCAGAGCTCAGACATCACCTCCCCTCGACCAATGGGCAAGGCCCCAGCCCCGGGGTGAGGATGTGAATGTCAGCTACCTCCCCCACCCCGGGCCCTGTGGTTACAAAGATGCTCTAACAGGAAGCGGGTTTGAGGAGCTGCACAGCTTCCTGCTCCCCTAGAGCTGTGCAGGGCCAGAAGGCAAGTGCCTGGCGGGGCCACGAGACACGGTTTTGTGCTAGGGTCCTGGCAGCTTCCTCTTCCACAGCCACTTCCGTGTAGCTTGGGCCCCAGAGGCAGGAGCTGCTGTTTGTTGCCCAGGCCACCCTCCACCCCTACTTTGGAGCCCTGCCCCCTGGGCCCTGGCCAAGCCCAGTAACTGGCGGGGATCCCATGGGGGACTGGTAGGGCAAAGGTCTTGCGGGACAGAGGTGGTTGGAAACGGGGCTCTGGGGCTCCGGCCATGAAGTCTCGGCAGAAAGGAAAGAAGAAGGGCAACTCGAAGGAGCGGGTGTTTGGGTGTGACCTGCAGGAGCACCTGCAGCAGTCAGGCCAGGAGGGTAAGGAGGCCACCTCAAGGTGGGCGGGTGGGCGGCTGTCTGAGTGACAGAAGCAGCTTCTAGGTGCTCTTGGGGAAGGGGCAGTGGCCCAGAGTCACTACCCAAGACCCATGAGGAGGCAGAACAGGAAACGTGACTCAGAAGAAGGCGAGTGGCTCCCCGTGTAACTTTCTGGAGATGGGGTGGTCATCAAGCCGAGTGGATGGAAGTTTGGAAACTCAGGAGAGGTGGGAGAGACAGAGGGGAGGGCACCACGATGAGGCAGAGGATGGTGGAGCTGAGGTGACCAGGTCGGGAGAGGAGGAGCTGAAGGGACAGTGGACGGTGCTTGGTTTGAATGAAAGGAAACCGGAGACGCTTTGGGCCCCAACCACAAAAGCCTGAGGGTGGCACTTGAGGAGGAAGGGACACTCTAGCTGGAGATGCACCCAGGGATAAGGACCTGGCTCTGCTGCCTCGGTGGGCCACAGGAAGGTATGGGCTAGCGATGGCTTCTTTCTTTGTTTTTTGTGGTCCTCTGACCCTTTCCATGTGAAGGAGAAACAGGCTCATGGTAGATGGCAGGGGGAGAGGCTGCCGAAAGAGTGGGAGATGAAAGTGAAGGCTGCGGGCTCGCTTGGAATTTGCAAAAGAGGATGGGTGTGGGCCCTGGATGTGGAGATCACCTGGCTCATTCCCTCTGGTACCTTGGCGAAGTAGGAGTCAGCAGGACCAGGGACCTCTCTGGGCTCACCACCATGACATCGAGAAGCCACTCAAAACCGTATCTTACTTTGATTTGAAGTTGAATCCATGTACCCTGGCTGCCCAGCCCAGCTTGTTTTTGGACTTTTGAGCTTTTTACAGAGAAGGACACGATTCTTCTCCCCAATCCACCCCACCCCAATCTGTCATTTCCTCTTTGTCCCTTTCTCTGCTGTGCCTGCAGTAGACGGAGGTGATGGTGGTTCCCAGCTCATTTCCTGCTCTTAGTCCCACCCTTTTGTGCCCAGGCACCTCCTTCCCTTTCTCCTCCCCCAAAGGGCCCCATCCCTACTGGCCTCAGGGTGGTGAAGGGAAACCCCGGCCAGCCAGGGAAGGGGGTTGGACAGCTGAGGCAGGAGGCTTCCTCTTCTCCCTGGGTGGAGTGAACACAGCACAGCTGCTGAGCAGGGCTTACTTCTTAACAAGGATTCCTCTGTAGAGTGAAGATTCTTGGCTGAGGACCTCATGATTTCACTGGAGACGATTTTCTTTTCTTAGCTCGTTGCAAACTTAGTTCAGCCTCCTCATCCTGGCGTTGCCCTTTCTTGTGGTTACATCCCGACCCTACCTGGAAACACTGAGGCCACGGACAGCCCAGACCCCACTTCTTTAACCCTCCTGGCTTCCACCCACCTTCTCAGCCGGTGCAGGGCATGCTGTCCAGAGAACATACACATAGGTTGCTGGATCCTGACTCCGGGCGAACCCCAGAGCAGGCGAAGAGCACCTTCTGCCCATCACCAGAGCCTCACGTGAGCCCAAGGGTGGAGAGATGGATCTTGGGTACCAGAGTGGCAGTGGTAGCCCCTCTCCCTCCCAGTTATTCCTGGTACAGAGAGGTGGAAAGTGGAAAGACAAAGCGAGCTTGATGCCCTCTCTCTTTCAGCCGAGACCCAGTAAGAAATGAAATGAAAGCCCAGGCCAGAGAGATCTGTTTGTGGTGAATTGATCTTCCCTGACAGTCTTGATTTCCCCTGTCCTCACGGCCTGGCTCCATCTCCCCGAGCTGTCTGCCTCAGTGGCTCTTTCTGCTCCAAGCCCTACGTGCATTGAGTTCCTCCTTTTCCCAACCTCATCTCTTCAGGACCTTGCTCGGTTGCACGTTCGCAGGTCCCCAAGCCTCAGGTCCACTCCTCGCCCTCACTCCCATGCGCTTCCCATGTCCATCCCTTGGACTCCATCGCTCCAACCCTGTCTCTAACTTACCTCTCCGAGGCCTTCTCCCCTGTGCCCGCGCCTCTCTAACCTGCTAACTTCCCCCATCTCTTGACCCGTTTCCTCTCTGGCTCTGACTCCTCGCGCTCCTGCAGTGCTCTTTGAGGTCCTTCTCTGCAGGTTCAGTGTCAACTGAGAAAAGGATGGGGAAGACCTGGTGCACCTGATGCTCTTGTGCAGAGGACCTGGGGTTTTATTTATGAGCTAACAGAGTAAGGCGATGGCCCAAAGAGCTGGTGTCTCACTGGGCACCGAGGGTAGAGCACAGCTCCAACAGGGAGGGGCTCCTCGGCTCTGAGAGCCCAAGAGTGGGGGCAGCTTGGTGGATGGGAGCAGGTCCCAAAGGTGTGCGCTGTGAACTGCAGGGCTGTGAGGCTGAGGCAAGAGGTACTGAGGATGCGATATTTTTTTTTCTTTTTTGAAACAGGATCTCACCATGTAGTTCAGGCTGGCCTTGAGCTTGCTATTTAGCCCATGCTGGCTTTGAACTTGCAGCCATCCTCCTGCTTCAGCCTACCGAGTGCTGGAATTTCAGTTGTGAGCCACCAAGTTGGACTGAGGGTGCAAAATTTGAGCAAGTGCTCTTTCAGGATCAGCCAGTGCTAAGCAGCTTCCCCCTCCATCCCCAGCCTTTTTAAAATTTTAAAACAGTTTCATAGGCTGGGCTCAAACTTGTGGTCCTCCTGTCTCAGCCTCCTAGAGGGCTGGGGTTACAGATGTGCATCATCATGCCTAGTTAGGTAGCTCATTCTTTTTTGTTTGTTTGTTTTAGACAGAGTCTTGCTATGTAGTTCAGGCTGGCCTCAATCTCACAGTGATCTTCCTGCCTCAGCCTCCTGAGTCCTGGGATTATAGGACTGCGGCACCACACCTGGCTGTGGCTAGGTGGCTCATTCTTAAACATGGTTTCACTCTCAGGACCATGCAAGTGCCAGCAGTGCACATGCCCTGTCCTGAGAGTGAGGGTTTCCTTCCTTCCTGAACTCTTGTACTCTAGATGCCTCCCTCGTCGCACCTGAGTCCTGGCTGAGGTGGGCAGAAGGGCAAAGAGTCTGAAAAACAGGTCAGATGACGGAGTTGAAAGATACTGATTGATGGATTCATCCATGGTTTCCTTCATTCTGTATTTCTATACTTGTTCCGCAAAGAGCTTGGCATGACTTCCATAACCATGAACTAAAACAGAACAAATGAGTGGAGGAAATGCGTTGAAAGGAAAACAGGAAGAAGGTCAGCACCTAGCAGCCCATGTCAGGTGGTTCTACATGGTTCCTGGAGATGAGCTCTGAGCTTCCTAGTGGTTAAAGAGATAAATACAATCGTACAAGACTCATAAGGCTCATAAGAGGAAAATTGGTGGATGAGGAGAAACGCATATTTGACACTGACATCTTAGGGGATTTCTCTGGTGGGTCCCAGTTAAAATTCAATATTGTAGGGCTGGTGATTTAGCTCAGTGGTTCCAGTGCCTGCCTCACAAGCACAAGGACCTGAGCTCAACCCCCGGTACCAAAAAAAAAAAAAAAAAAAAAAAAAAATCAATATTGTTTTGTTTTGTATTTTGTTGTTTGAGACAGGGTCACGCTACATACTTCAGGCTGGACTTGAACTCACTTTGTAGCTCAGCTCATCTCAAACTCAGGATGATTCTCCTGACTCAGCCTCTCAAGTGCTGGGAAATCTTTCGTCGTAAGGAATATTCTTTATGAAATCTCCAAGGGATATCAGTGAGTCATATAACTGATGGATCAATCCATGGAGTCATTCAACACACACTTGAACACTGAACACATCGTGCTAGACACTGGCAGGATGTCACCTTTGTTGGGAGGCATAGATACAAGGAAACTAACGCTAACAAAGTGCAATAGTACTGTAATACAGATACAAAAAGGACAGTGGGATCTCCAGTGCAGATAGAAGCCGAGGGCTCAGAGCTGGAGGCTGTTTATTTTGTACTAGAGATAGAAGCCAGGTCCTTTCACACGGTGGGTAAGGCACTCTACTACCACATCCCTAGTGCATGGGAATGTGATGTTTTATGCTGTGATACTGAAGGTCAAACACAGAGCCTCATGCCTCTAGGCAAGTGCTTCACCATTGACCTACACCCCCAGCTCTATTTTGTTTTTGTTTTGAAACAGGTCTCTCTATGCAGTTCAGGCTGGCCTCGAACTCACTATGTAGCCTAGGCTGGCCTCAAACTCACAGTGATCCTCCTGCCTCAGCCTCCCAAGTACTGGGATTACAGATGTGTAGCTCCTCACAGCTCTATTTTGTTTTTGATAGTCTTGTTCTGTTGGCTCAGGCTTGCCCTGAACTCCTGGGCCCAGGTGATCCTCCTGCCTCAGCCTCCTCAGTAACTGAAACTACAGGCAATGTCACTATGCCACTAGGAGATGATGTTTGAGATGTGTGTTGAGGAATGTATAAGAGTTCACCAGTCAGAGAGGAGGGTATTTCCAGGCAAGAGAATAGTCTGTTTTGTGTTGCTATAGCAGAATGCCTGGACCAGGGTAACTCATAAAGATTTATTTGGCTCCCAGTTCTGGAGGATTCAGACAACTTGGTGCCAGCGTCCTGGCAAGGGTCACTTGGTGATGTCACAATATAACAGAGAAGCGGAAAAGGAGCTCGCTGCATGCAGCAGGAACCAAACACCTGGGTGGTCTTGCTTATAACAATCCGTTCCTGTGAGAAGTAAGCCTTACAAGATTGAACCCACTCCCAAGAAACAGCACACTTGCTCGTGGGCTAGACTCCCCATGACCTAACTGCCACCCACCAGGCTGCTCCTCGTGAATGTGCTACTGCCTCAGTTGCCACACTGGGGACGGCGTTTCTAACACATGAGGAGTCTTTGAGAGGCAAATCACATCCACACTCTGGGGATGAGTCACGATATCTAGGTTTGTTCACGAACTCGCCAAAGGCTGGGTCATAGAGTTTGTCAGAGAAATGGCTGGAGGTGAAAAAACTGGCCTTGGCCTGTGAGGGTCTCACATACCGAGCTAAGGAGTTTATACTCCACTCTGTATCGGTAAGGTAAGCAATGGGTATTTGGCTGGGGCAGGGCTGGGGGCATGTGTAGGAAAAGATTTAAAACAAGGAAGTGCTGCTAGGTGTGGTGGTGCATGCCTGTAATCCCAGCACTCTGGAGGCTGAGGCAGGAGGATCACTGTGAGTTCGAGACCAGCCTGGGCTATATTGTTCCAGCTCAGTCTCAACTACATAGTGAGACCCTTTCTAAAAAAACAAAACAAACAAACAAAAAACAAGGAAGTGTTTGGGAAATGGAACTATATGGCCCTCATGGAGCAGAGATTCAACACGTGGTTTTCGAGGACCAATCGTGTCCATTTATCATGGTTTCTGACATCAAGCCAGATAATATGAGGAATATAAAGTCAGGTGACACTTAAATCTTGTCCTGAAGAGCTGGGCATGGTGGCACATGCTTGTAATCCTGGCCCTCAAGAGGCTGAGGCAGGAGGATTGTGAGTTCCGGGGCTAGCCTGGGCTGCATAGTGAGTTTAAGGTCAGCCTGCACTGCACAGTCCTACCCTATCTCAAAAACAACAGCAACAACAAAACAAGCAAGACCAAAACAACCCCAAACAAAAATCAAAAATCTTATCCTTAGGAGCTCACAGTCTACTGACAGGAAGGATAGAGAACAGGGCTTTTTGCTTTGTTCGATTCGAATCCTGGCTCTGGCAAATGCTGCTAGGCACTGACTGGTTACTTCTTTGATCCGCAGTTTTCTTGTCAGTCAAATGGGAAGTAGCAGATGTAATTTACAAGACTAAATGACACATGCGAGCACTAAGCACAGCACCTAGCACAGAGACCTTCCCACTTTGGAGGTCAGCTGTTTCACGTACTTTCCTACAGCAGAACTAATAGCCATGGGCTTTCTAACCAGAGGAGTGCTTCAAAATAGCCTCCATTAAGCTGAGCACGGTGGTGCTTGCAGGGAGCCCCTCTACTGGGGAGGCTGAGACAGAGGATCACAGAAGTCCAGGAGTTTGAGGCCAGCCTGGAGGGGTTTATGCCAAAGGCCCTAGGACTAGTGGGGAGAGATACCGCAGAGGTTGGCAGGTTGGCGTGGGTGCCCTATGACAATCTTTCTGATGAGTTTGTTGTTGTTTTGGGATTTTGCTTTTGTTTTTAGTGTTTTTGAGACAGGATCTTTCTATGTAGCCCAGGCTGGCCTCAAATTCACGATCCTCCTGCCTCCGTCTCCCGGGTTCCATGAAAAGCTTTTATTCCATGAGGTCTGCCCTCTACATCCCCAACCCTTTTCCCCATGCTCCTGTTTCTCAGACCCCTACACACCTTCTGATTTCTTGTTCTTTGCCTGTCTGTGTTCCTAGTGCCCCAAGTGCTAAGGAGCTGTGCAGAGTTTGTGGAGGAGTACGGTGTGGTGGATGGGATCTACCGCCTCTCGGGGGTCTCCTCCAACATCCAGAAGCTCCGGTGAGTCGCACAGCACTGTGCAGGGGCTCTGTGGCCAGGAGGCTGGGAGGCCAGGGGTCCAGAGCATCCACGTTGCTGGGGAAAGAAGAGAGGAAGGGTGAAGGGAAAGCAGAGAGAGATACTGTCCTAGGGAGGAGCTTGGGCGAGGTGGAGATCATGGGCTGAGGCCCTACACACACACACACACACACACACCCCATAAATAGTCACACATACAATTTCTATTTCTGCACAGATCATTCTCATATATATTCACTTAGCTTTAAAAAAAAATTAGATAGGACTCACATACCATACAATTTCATTATGTAAAAATGTATACTTCAAAGCCAGCTGTGATGGCACACAACAGTAATCCCAGCTACTTGGGAGCCTGAGGCAGGAGGATTGAAAGTTCAAGGTCAACCTGGGCAATTTAGGAAGACCTCGTCTCAGAATAGGAAATAAACAAGACTGGAGATGTAGTTCAGACGTAGATCCTTCTAGGTTCAATTCCTACTACTGGATTTTTTTTTTTTTTTTTTTTTTTTTTTTTTTGGTACTGGGGATTGAACCCCAGACCTTGAGGTGGAACCACTGAGCTAAATCCCTGGTCCTCCCTATTACTGGAAAAAAGTACAATTCACTGATTTTTAGTATATTCACAACATTGTGCAACCACCATCACTAATTCCAGAACATTCCATCATCCCCCAAAGAAACTCAGTGTCCTTTAGTAGTTGCTCCACATTTCCTCTTCACCAAGTTCCTGGCAACCACTAATCTATTTTCTGTCTCTATGGATTTGCCTAGTGTGGACATTTCATATAAATGGGGTGATATGTGTCTATGTAGTTTTTTGGTTTTATTTATTTATTTCTTCTTTTTTTTTTGTACTGGGAATCGAACTGGGGACTTTGTGCTTTCAAGGCAAGCAGCAGAACCACAGAGCCACATCCCCAGCCCATTGTTTATTTATTTAGAGACAGGGTCTCACTATGTAGTTGAGACTGACCTGTAACTCACTATGTAGCCCAGGCTTGTCTTGAACTCACAGCGATCCTCCTGCCTCAGCCTCCAGAGTGCTGGGAGATTATAGGCATGCGCCACCACGCTCAACTTGCATTTATGTAGTTTGTATTTGTTCTCACTTAGAATGTTTTCAAGGGTCACGCATGTTGTAGCATGTACCAGTACTTCCTTCCTTTCTATGTATGGATGAACAATAAATAGCCCACTGTACAGCTATTATCATGTTTTGTTTATGCATGCCTCAGTTGATGGCTACTTAGATAGTTTCTGCCTTTTGTCTGCTATGAATAATTCTGCTAGTGTGTTTTTGTGGACATATAGTTTTCAGTTCTTTGGAGTCTATATGTAAAAGTAGAATTGCTGAGCCAAGTGGTAACTAACTATATCTTAAATTTTTAAAGTAACTTCCAAACTGTTTTATCATAGCTGCTGTGTCATTTTAGTTTTTACTAGCAACATATGAGGTTCCAATTTCATCACAATCTCTGGCAACAATTGTTACTGTATCTTTCTCATTATAGCCATTGCTGGTGGGTGTGAACTGATATATTTTATTACAATTTATATTTATATTTTCCTAGTAGCTAATGAATTTGAACATCCTTCCAGGTGTTCATTGTCCACTTATATTTCTTCTCTGGAGAAATGCTCATTCAATTCCTTTGTTCTTTGTTGTTTTCTTCCCTGGTACGGAGGATGGAGCTCAGGGCCTTGCACCACTAAGTGACATCCTCAGCCCTGCCCAATTTTAAACCAGGTTATTCGGGTTTTTGTCTTGTTTTGTTTTGTTGGTTCACTGAGTTATAAGAAGAGGTCTCTACATATTCAAAATGCAAATATTTTCTCCCAATCTGTAGATTTTCTTTTTGTCATGGTGCTGGGGATTGAATCTAGAGTTCACTTTGTTGTTATTGTTTTTTGAGACAGGGTCTCACTATGTGGTTCAAGTGGGCATGAACTCACTTTGTAGCCTGAGCTGGCCTCAGATTTGTGGCGACCCTCTTGCCCTCGGGCTCCTGAGTGCTAGGATTACAGGCATGCACTACCATGCCTGGCTAGAGTTCATTTTCTTGAGTGTCCTTTGACATGCAGCAGTTCCCATTTTTGATGTTCAACTATTTTCTTTGGATGTATATATGTGGTTCAAGTGGGCATGAACTCACTTTGTAGCCTGAGCTGGCCTCAGATTTGTGGCGACCCTCTTGCCCTCGGGCTCCTGAGTGCTAGGATTACAGGCATGCACTACCATGCCTGGCTAGAGTTCATTTTCTTGAGTGTCCTTTGACATGCAGCAGTTCCCATTTTTGATGTTCAACTATTTTCTTTGGATGTATATGATTCACGTTTCTTTCTAAAAGTCACATCTGCTCATTGTTACACTTACCCAGACGTGCACATTTAGGTCCACTACCCACCTCTACTGACTCCAACATAACCTCTACATTGCTACTCACAGCTACATGGACATCCCTGAAGTAATCTTGTTCACGCACAAACCACTTACCTGTTCAAACCCACACCTACACGTCACACACACAGCGCCATACATCTGCTCATGTGTGTGTGCACATATCCCAAGATTCTCCGTCCTTGTGTCACATGGATCAACCGTGAGCCTCTGTGGAGCCATCTCTACAGCTCTGGTAACCTCTCCCCACATTTCCCCTTATCCTCCCACTCCTGAGCACTCTGCACATCCCCAGGCAGGAGTTTGAGACAGAGCGGAAGCCAGACCTGCGGCGGGATGTTTACCTGCAGGACATTCACTGCGTCTCCTCCCTGTGCAAGGCCTATTTCAGAGAACTGCCGGATCCCCTGCTCACTTACCGGCTCTATGACAAGTTTGCCGTGAGTTGAGAGTCGGGGGGTAAGGGTGGAAGTCAAAGCTCAGAGGTGGCCACTCTGGTTTTGATGGGTGTGCGCAGGCCAAGCAGAGTCTTCGTGCTCCTGAAAGACGGAGCCCACAGCAAAGCATTCTGGGGAAAAGATCGTTCCTCCCCAAATCTCCTGACCCTGCTCCATCTCCCCTCCCTTGGATCTGCCTTCCTTTCCTTCTCCCTCCTGTGTGTCCTCCCCTTAAGACTCTCAGGCTGCACCCAGAATTCAGGAGATAGGAGAAACAGAGTACTTCTTTGAAGTAAAATCTTTTTCAGGGATGCCCTGCCATGAAATGTAGTTGGATGTTAAACCTCTTTTGAATGAGAAAACATATGACGAAACTGGTTTCCTGAATTGAGTAACACTTTGAATAAGTTGCATTTTATTGCACAAGACATTGAGGGATCCTGAACAGCAGTGGTGTCCTGCTCAGCCCACAGAGGGCAGAGGTAGGACGACTGTGTGGTCCCTGAGATCCCAGGGCCAGTGCTTTACCAATGAGGCTGATGAGGCAGGAAATGGCAGTGAGTTACTCCAGGTCACGAAACTATTGAGCAGCACAGTCAAGATTCATCCGCTATCTTTTATGAAATCGGAGCTCTTTCTGCTACGCTGAGTGCCGGAAGATCAGGGTGGGAGCAGTGTGACCTGCAGCAGACTGGCCCCGAGGGCTTGGCTCGCTGGATCACCAACTCCTGCTTCTTATACCCTTCTCCTCCATCAGGAGGCTGTTGCTGTGCAATTAGAGCCTGAGCGCTTGGTCAAGATTCTAGAGGTGCTCCAAGAACTCCCTGCCCCGAACTACAGGTGTGTGAGGCTCCCTCCCTGAACCCCAGGTGGGTGGGAGTCTCCCCCTTCAGCCCAGTCTCTCCCCTCTGCTGCCTTGGCTTGTCCCTGTCAGCTCCCAGGCCTGGCCGGGGTGTCCCCTGTGTGATCCCTGCCTTACTTTCCGCAGAACTCTGGAGTTTCTCATGCGACACTTGGTGCACATGGCCTCGTTCAGTGCCCAGACCAACATGCATGCACGCAACCTGGCCATCGTATGGGCCCCCAACCTGCTGAGGTGGGTGCATGGGGCGGGTGTGGGATCCTAGGAGACCTTAACTTCTGGGAGGCTTTTCCTAGGATGAGGGGTGGCTATGTGAGTGCACTGCTGAATGGAGATCTTGTGTATGAGTTGAGTGGGATGGGGCCCACCCATCTGAGTCCCTCTTTGAGATTAAGTGAAGTCCATAAAGGCAAGGCCTTTGCTCTTTCCTACCCTCTACCACTGAGCTCCAGGACAGGAATAATGTTTATTGAGCAAATAGAACTGAACTGTTGTTCAGTCTGTTGGAGAACTGGCCATGTTATCAGTCACAGTGGGACAGGCATTGTGAAATGCTGCACTTCTCATAGTCTGTCTTGTACCACAGTGTGAGGAGCTGTGCAAAGAAATGACAGCTTTATCCTAAGGAGGTATAAAATAAGCTTCCTGGGGGAAGTGGCATTTGACACTTGCACATGTTTATGGCTTAAGAGGTGGAGATGGGGTTTAAGGGCAAGCAAGGGAGTCCTAGGCAGTGGTTGTGAACCTACGGGACATGTGCTGCAGCTGGCTGTTTGTTAGGACAGAAAGCTCTAAGTGCTATCACTGGTATAAGGAATTTCAGGGACAGTTTGGATGGGAAACTGTGGCGAGGCTGCGGGGAGCATAACTGCACATCTCCACAGGTCTAAGGACATAGAGGCCTCAGGCTTCAATGGGACAGCGGCCTTCATGGAGGTGCGAGTGCAGTCCATTGTTGTGGAATTCATCCTCACGCATGTGGATCAGCTTTTTGGGGGTGCTGCCCTCCTCTCTGGTCAGTGTCCTTCCTGCCCGTTCCATATCACCACTCTGGGTCTGGGGAGTCCCATCAGAGTCTTCTGTTGGTGCTTCTTTTTCTTCTTCTTCTTTTTTTTTTTTCCTTTTCAGTATTGGGGATTGAACCCTAGGCCTTCACACTGGGATACATCTCCAACCCTTTTTTTTTTTGGTTTTTATTTTGAGACAGGGTCTCAGTAAGTCACTAAGTTGCTCAGGCTGGGCTCCAACTTGTGATCCTCCTGTCTCAGCCTCTCTGAGTGCTGAGATTATAGGCTTACACCATCATGCCTAGCTTTGTCAGAGTTATAAACAACATTGAAGGTTAACTAGTTGTTTTCCCATTTTGAAGATGGGAAAACTGAGTCTCAAGAAATGTTTGTTGGTGATGGTTAGTCACATGGAGAGGATCCTGGAGAGATAACAGTGCAGTCAGGACTTGAGCAGGTCCCCCTCTTTTTTTTGGTACTGGGGATCGAACTCAGGACCTTGTGCTTGTGAGGTAGGCAGCAGCAACACTGAGCTAAATCCCCGGCCCAAGCAGGCCGCTTTTGCTGTCTGTCCAAGGCATAGCTTGACCTCTGAGTCATATCCTGGGCTCCCAAAGCTAGTGATGGCTCACCTCACCCCCACCCTGTGAGGCCAGTGTCTTGGAATCTGCTGGCCCTCTCTGTTCCTGAGGACATGTTCTTGTGGAGCTGTAAATGGAGGGACTGTCTTCTGGGACCTCTGAATATGTCCCCCAGCTGGTAGTTAGTGAGGGGAGATGAGGGGCTGGGTACCTGATATCCCTCTCTTGGCTGTGTTCTTCACCAATTCCTTTTCTTTTTTTTTTGGTTTTTTTGAGACAGGGTCTCACTATATAGTTGAGACTGACCTGGAACTCACTATGTAGTCCAGGCTGGTTTTGAACTCACAGCAATCCTCCTACCTCAGCCTCCTGAGGGCTGGGATTACAGGCGTGCACCACCACGCCTGGCACCAATTCCTTTTCTCTTCCTAGGTGGTGAGATGGAAAGTGGATGGCAATCAATTCCAGGGGCCCGGGCATCAGGCAGCCCTGATGACCTCATGCCCAGGTCTCTACCTTACCATGTGCCTAGTGTCCTGCAAGCTGGCGATGGACCCCCTCAGATACGGCCTTACCACACTATCATTGAGATTGCGGAGCACAAGTAAGGCCTCCTCGGAGCCCTTCTCCCCTGCACTGATCACCAGGCTCCAACCCCCAATTATTTCTCCATCACCTGCAGGAGGAAGGGATCTTTGAAAGTCAGGAAGTGGAGATCTATCTTCAATCTGGGTCGTTCCGGTCATGAGACGAAACGAAAACTTCCACGGGGAGCTGAGGACAGGGGTAAGTGTGGGCAGCACAGGGGGCCTCTGCCAAGGATGTGCAAGGCCCTTGGCTCTGTGTACATCCCTGTCTTTCAGAGGACAAATCCAATAAAGGGACACTGAGGCCAGCCAAGAGCATGGACTCCCTGAGTGCTGCAGCTGGGGCCAGTGATGGTGAGTATAGAGATGCTCACCTGGGTGTGCATAAGCTGTGTGAGCAACAGTGCAGGCCTGTGTGTGCTTGTAAATAGGGCCAAAGATATTTAATGAGTGCTTATTATTATATGCCAGCCATGGTACTAGATGCCAGGCTTACACTGGCAAGCTTATTGTCTAACCTCTGGGCGAGTCCTCAAGTGTTTGTATGGAAAGGGACTATGTGGAGTATGCGGGGGAGTGATGCCCATTGATTTCAATTGCAGGGGAGGAAAGGGGTTCCCTAGGTACGTGGTGATGAGATGACCTGTCCCCTACTGGCTGGGCAGAGGATATACGGTAATGGGCAAGGGAAGTCAGGCCTGGTACTTGCTAAACTGTCTTGCAGAGAGCTTTCTCCAGAGCCTTCCAGAGATGTCTAGGCCCCTGAAAGCTGAGACTATTGCCTCTCTGGCCTTCTCCTCCACAGAGCCAGAGGGGATGGCAGGACCCAGCAGTCTCGGTCCAGGGCCACTGCTTTCTGACAGTTTGGAGAACAATTCTATGGAGGCAGTAGAAGGTGAACAGGAGCCTGAAGCAGAGGCACCAGGTGGCACAAACTCGGAGCCGGGCACGCTGAGAGCTGGGCGGTCAGCTGTCCGGGCTGGAGGCAGCAGCCGTGCAGAGCGCTGCGCTGGTGTCCACATCTCAGACCCCTACAATGTCAACCTCCCGCTGCACATCACCTCGATCCTCAGTGTGCCTCCCAACATCATCTCCAACGTCTCCTTGGCCAGGCTCACCCGTGGCCTTGAGTGTCCAGCCCTACAGCCCCGACCAAGCCCTGCCTCTGGACTTGGCCCTGGCCCTGGCCTTGGCCCTGGACCCCCAGGTGAGGACCCAGGGACTGTTGAGGATTGCAAAGAGGACTGGACTTTAGGCTGAGTTCTTGTTTGAGGATGCACCCTGGGCTGGGTAAAAGGCCTTAGCCATAGGCTTTGGGGTGGTTACCGTTAGCTGCCTCACTGAATTCAGGATTGGGTTGCCCAGCAATGTGATCAGGAGGTGTGAAATCCTCAAAGGGGCTTTCAGCTCTGGCAGCTTTCAGATGACTAATGTACCCAAGGATGGGGTCTGTGTCACACTTAAAGCAGCGACTACTAAATACAAGTGTATGGGGCTGGGGATTTAGCTCATTGGTACCACGCCTACCTTGCAAACACAAGGTCCTGAGTTTGATCCCTGAACAGAAAAAAAAAAAAAAAGAGCAACAAAACAACAAACAAACAACAACAACAAAAATACAAGGGTAGGGATATATGACAGGTGGTGGTAATATCATAGTAGCATTAACAGCTAACTCCTACCAAGGGTTTATTACGTGCCAAGGGCTGTGTTAGGCACTTTGTAGGCATCAACTCTTTTCATTTGCTCAAATCCTATGACATAGGTATTATTGTTATCTGTATATTACTGCAGTGGAACCTGAGACTTAGGTTAAGCAATTTACAAGTGATTCAGATAGGAAGAGGCACAGCTGGGATTTGATCCTTGCTCTGACTCCAGTTCCTGAAGTTGCACTGATGCAAAGTCCTGAGGTAGCATGGGATAGAGGGTAAGAACGTGGGATGTAGAGTTAAGTATCCTTGGGTTCAGATTTTGGATTTTGGGGGCATGACTTTGGAGAAGTTGCGCAATCTGAGTCTCAGACAATGTTCTATGTAATAGTTTGTTTTGCAGAGAAAGAAAGATGATAAATTGTAAAAAAAAATTTTTTTGTACCAGGGATCAAGCTCAGGCCCTTGCTGCTTGTGAGGCAGGCGCTGGAACCACTGAGCTAAATCCGCAGCCCAATAAGTTGTAAAATGTAAAACACAGTGCTAGGCACCTGGTAGGGGCTCCACAATGGTAGCTATAAACCACTGCTTAGGGATGCTGGTCTAAGGGGATCAGCTATGCAGAATAGCTATGTTGGATCCCTACCATGTCATTGTGAGGAAGACCCGCATTGGAAAGGTCAGCGCTGGCCTTGACTTTTGTGTTTCTGGGATTATCTCTCCCCCAACAGATGAAAAGTCGGAGGCAAGGCCAGCCCCAGGTCATGTGGCTGACTCGGGCCCAGCAGACATGATTCCTGCTCTGGAGGACTGCCTGTCCCAGGAGGTGCAGGATTCCTTCTCCTTCCTAGAGGACTCAAGCAGCTCAGAGCCTGAGTGGGTGGGGGCGGAGGATGGGGAGGTGGCCAAGACAGGAGCAACAGGAGCAGCCTTCTCCCCTGGGGAGGACGACCCTGGGATGGGCTACCTGGAGGAGCTCCTGGGAGTTGGGCCTCAGGTAAGGAGAAGCTGTGCTGGGTTTGAGGGTGGTATGGAGTCCAGAGGATGGACAGGGTCACCTGGTCCTGAGCCATGATGCTGTGCCTACAGGTGGAGGAGTTCTCCGTAGAGCCACCCCTGGATGACCTATCTCTGGATGAGGCACAGTATGTCCTGGCTCCCAGCTGCTGTTCCCTGGACTCTGCTGGCCCCCAGCCTGAAGTGGAGGAGGAGAATGGGGAAGAAGTCTTCCTGAGTGCCTATGATGACTTAAGTCCCCTTCTGGGGCCTCAATCCCTGACCTGGGAGAGTGTAGGGAGTATGGAGGAAGAGGCAATAGGGTTGGAAAGACAAGTTCCGGGGCAGGCTGAAGAAGAGCAGGCATGCTGGGAAGTTGGGGAAGACACGGAGACAGAGCCTGGAAGCACACTAAACATCAGAGAAGAGGCTGAGAGGGGTCCAGAGACTGAGGTGCTGGATGGAAAGGGTGTGGAGGAAGGGGAGGAGGCTGAGAGAAGTCAAGAGATGATAATCAGTTTGGAAGAAGTGAAAAGGGAAGAGAGAGAGGCCAAGGGAGAGAAGTCCCAAGGACAGGAGGTGGTTGAAGGTATAGAGAGAGCTAAGAGTGTGGAGGAATCAAGAGAACAGGATAAAGACATGGCGAAGGAAGACCAAATTGAAAGAGAAGAAGTTAAGCAAGGAGAAGAGGAATCCCCCATAGAAGTTGGAAAGAACCCTGAGCCTGGAACCCAGGAACACCTTGTTGCTAAGGAGAAGTGGGATGTTGTATACAAACAAGAAGCTGAGGGAGGCAGACAGAATGAGGCCAAAGAGCAGGAGGGGGATGAGGACTATAAGGCAAGAGAAGACCAAGGACACAGCGAAGACAGCAGAAGCCCAGAAGCAGCAGCTGAAGGAGAAGGCAAGGTCAGCAAGGAACCAGACAGTGGGGATGAATCGGCTGAGGGAGACCAGAGGGCTGAAGATGACCATTTGGAAGAAGGGGCCCTCCTTGAAAGGCCAGGTATAGAGTTGCTAGAAGTTGACAGTACCAATGAGGGCAATGTCCAATTTTCTGAGATGGAACAGGCAACCCCACAGCCACCCCAATCAGAGGAGACAGAATCTGATGGACAATTGAGCTCCGTGGGCTGTGATTTGTGTCCCTGTCCCTTTGGGTCAGGTGGTGGTGTGGGCATGCGCTTGGCTTCTAGCCTGGTTCAGGTCCAACAGGTTCGCTCTGTGCCTGTAGTGCCCCCTAAACCACAGTTTGCCAAGATGCCCAGTACCATGTGTAGCAAGATCCACGTGGCACCTGCAAACCCATGTCCAAGGCCTGGCCGGCTTGATGGGATTCCTGGAGAAAGGGCATGGGTGTCCCGAGCTTCCCGAGCTTCTTGGAGGAATGGGGGTAGTCTTTCCTTTGATGCTGCTGTGGCCCTGGCCCGGGACCGCCAGAGGACTGAGGCTCAGGGAGTTCGTCGGACCCAGACCTGTACTGGGGGTGGGGACTACAGCCTCATCCACAGAACCTCCCCCTGTCACACCATCCCTGCCTATTCACCTAGGCCCCTTAGCTGCCTGGAACTCCCACCTGAAAGTACAGAAGAGTCTGGACCCCGGAGTCGGCTTAGTCTGCCCACTAGAGAACCCCAGCCACCTGTCCCCCTGTTGTCCCCTCAGCGTAGATCATATGCATTTGAAACACAGGTGAATCCTGGGAAAGAAGGACTGTGATTAGAACCATGCATTGGGCAGAATAGACCAACAAGTTACCTGGAATATGGGATCCCTGACTGGCTGTCTCTTCTGCTTCCTGAGCAGCTGTACTGCCCCAGTATACAGGTTTTGGCCCTCCAGCAACTCTGACTGTGGGAGGCACCATCTTGGTGGGTTGACTTGAGCTTGCCTCAAACACAAAGCACTCTTAAGAGATTCTCAAGAAAGTCAGCAAGATCCTGCTCCCAGGAAGCGTGGTCACTGACCAAAGGGAACACAAAGCAGACAGAAAACTTAGAGACTTTTCAAAGTGAAGAAAAGAGGGGGAATTCCAACCAAGCTCCTTCTCTGAGGCTTCTCTTTGTGGAAGTCCAAGGTAGAGGCAGAGAACACAAGACCAGGTCAGAGTCCACACACAGAAACCTCTAGAACTTCCCATTCCTGTTCTGTTCTTAGACCCTCAGATATGCCCTGTCTCACTTAGCACCAGCTTAGGAGGAATATGCCCAAGAAACTCTTTGAATTCTGTGTTTGTTGGAAGAACTGGACCCCAACCTTTGTCTCTAATCACCTTACAAAAGAAAAGTTCTGTATAGATTGCTCTTTCTCCTTTGGAATAACTTCCTCCCATTTTAGGAGAGGGAAATAGGATGACATAGGATCTAGGACTGCTTCTCCATGTATAGGTGGGGCCACAGGCCCCACCATCTAGTAAGGGTGAATGTTTCAGAATAAAATTTGCATTTTTACATTTGAACAGCATGGTGACTCATTAAAGTTTTGGGTGATAAGTATCATATTTTCATGTATTTGGCCAAATGTCAGTTGGGGGGGGTTTCTTCCTTGGCTGTTGTCATGGAAACTTGTGGCTAGAAACTAGAGCTGGGTTCATGGTGGTCAGGAAATGGGGAAGAGAAACTTACATTTACATAATGCTCATTTTGTGCCAGGAACTGAGTTAGGTATTCTGCGTAGATAAAAACTTCGCTTTTTATTTAATTTAATCCACATAACAATCTGTACATTTTACAGATAAGGAAACTAAGGTTCAACTAAGTCAAAATACTTTGCCAAAGATCTGAAAGATGTGGCAGAGGTGGTGAGGTCAGGATTTACCTAGCCCCAGGGTCTGAATTCTTCCTATTATACCGTAAAACTCCATATCCTTTATGGGTACATTCTGAATAAGAATGGGAATCAAAGACAGGCATGGTGGTGCAGGCCTGTAGTCCCACACTTGGGAGGCTGAGGCAGGCAAAGCTCAAGGCCAGCCTGAACTACATAATGAGACCGTCTCAAAAAAACAAACCAACCAACCACACACACAAATTGGGAATTAAGATTCTGCTCAGGGAAAGTGCAAGCCCAAGAAAATCTGGAAGCCCGGGGTCTCTGAGTGACTGCTGACACCAATACAAAGGCATATGTCCACTTCTAAGTATGCCCTGATATATCCCCATCTCTAGTTGGGGCTAGTTGGAAACCCTTCAAAACGATGCCCTGACCCAAGATGGTCTCTCAAATCCTGTAGCCCTTGTTAAAGATGGCGCCTGGGCCCGTTCTCCTTGCTCTCAGCTGGTTCCCTCACGCCCTTTTGTTGTAATTATAAAGACCCTGCCTCCCACAAAGCTGGAAGCTCAAGCTAGTCGTTTTTCTTCCCGTTCTGGCCGAAAAGTCCAACATGCTTCAGGATTCTACTTTTCGGCACCACAGCCACACACACACACAAACCATACACCTACGAACCCTCCAGCCCTCGACGTGACTGAGCGAACGGAAGTGGGGCTGCTCGGAGGCGATGAGTGGGCTGGGCGGGTGGTGGAGACACTTCCGCCCCTCACCAACATGGCTGCTGGCTGGGAGTGCGCATGAGCAGTTGTCTATGGAGCTAACCGGGTCGGGAGAGAGAGAACGCTGTGTGGGGAAATCGGCGGCCTGAGCTGCTGTGGCCTGTGAGTGCGGACCCCGCAGGAGTCTGGAGGCGGGATGGAACGGGAGGGCCGGGTGGCTTTGATTTTGTGTCAGTTTTCGGGGTTCGGAAACTCTTGGGGAGGAAGCCTTTGTTTTGGAGGAGGGGGCCGGTGCCCCTTTCTTTATCTCCTACCCTTTGTGGGCCGGCCGTGCACATCCCCGCCCTCCAACGCTGCCCGGCCGCGGGACCCTGAATCCCCAGGGCCCTTTGCTGCCGCCTCCG
>NW_022900931.1:47069785-47097175 GCF_012274545.1 Fukomys damarensis
GCTCCCTGGGCGCCTCCTGTGGGCCAGGCCTGCAGGAAGACGCCGCTCTCCCAGCCAGGGTCTGGGCGCCAGAATTCTTTCGAGACTTAATTTCCCCCCTTTGTGTCCAGACTTAGCAAGGGCTCTTGTGGGGCCCTCCTCGTTCGAGCATGCGGACCACAACACCCTATCGTGATTTCCGCGCCACATATTCTGAATGCTCGGGAAATGCTTCCGGATGTCCAACTAAAATTTGAATAAGTAGCCTGACCCGGCTGCAGGGTGTTCTCAGAGGCTGTCTCTGGCTGACAGCTGTGGGCGATGAGGTGCCTCTTATGCTCTTTCATTGCCCCCTCCTGCAGTCGGCGCAGTCAGTGTAGGAGAGCACTTCCTTCTCGGGGTTTGAGGATGGAGATAAGAAGTGGTCCCAAAACACTAGCGCTACAGTACTTCCCTTCAGGGACGGGAGTCTCTTTGCTGCGTTACTTCCCACAGATAGTTTCACTTTCAGTTCCTTTTTGTTATTGTTGTTGCCACTTTATTTTGGAACACGGGCTTTTCAAGGCTGAACCGCTAAAATTTTTCTTGGATAAAAAGGTTTGGGGAACCATATGGGTAGAGAATTTACAAAAATGTGCCTCTTGCATGTCGGGATTTTATTGTTTTATATTGTATAGCAACTGTGTCTTTTATACTGTAGACAGTATTTTATACCGTGCAGCATTCTGGAGGCATCTGCTTGCTCTGCTCAGTCCTTTGTTTTTCCTGTCCTCTGGCAGGGTGTCAGGGTCCTCGGGCAGGCACCTTGTAGATGGATTCTTCTTCTATTGTCTTTTCTCCGTCAGAATCATGACCCTGGAGTTTTTTTTCTCTTCTTGCTGAGGTTCGGTTGAGTTGGAGTTGTCATGGCAACATTTTAGCAACTGTATTGGTGTATACTGTACATTTTAGCAACTGTGTCCTTCTACACTGCTACTGGAAGGCTTGATGAATAGAATAGGCCTGAATGCGATGCACTTGGGCATTGCATTTTCTAACAGATGATGTAAATCTGGAACTCCAAAACAAGAGTCCTGTCAGTAAGATGGGGCCCAAGAACAGAACAGAGATTTTTTTGTTGTATATTTTGTGTTTGAAAAAAGCTGGAAGAAGCATTAGTGTCCATGATCCTGGTGTTTTGTTTCATTTTGAGACAGGATCTCACCATGTAGTTCGGGTTGGCCTTGACCTCACTAGGTAGCCCAGGCTGGGACACCCCCGCCTCCCCTTTTTGTAGCAGGGATGGAGCTCAGCCTCATACTTGCCAGGCAGGCACTCTGCTGCTGAGCTAAAACCCCAGCTTGAGTTTTTTGATAGTGGTGGTCCTGACATACTCCCTCCCGCATGTAGCTGTTGTTATGGCAGGTCATAATAGCTTTAATAACAACCCATAATAACTTTAACAACAGCCCTTCCAAAAGTATGCTGTTTCTCAGTTTTCTAGTGTAGTTATCCCCTCTCCACCAGAAGTTCGAGTTTGAAGCCAGGGGATGAAGAACACTTATTTGTAAAGCTACTGTATCAATCATTGCAGGGCAGAGCAACATCAGGGTGGGTGGGGCCTGGTGTTGCGGTGCACTCCTGTGATCCCAGTACTAGAGAGTCTGAAGACAGGAGGATTGCCAGGAGTTCAAGGCCTTCCTGAACTACATGAGACTCTGTCTCAAGAAAACAAAAACAAAAAGCCATCAGAATGCATGAAGCTGATTGTCCCCTGCAGATGATTGGATTATTTTACTGGCTGTGTGTTCACTAGAGCCTAGGTTCTAGAACATGGGTGGGACCCATGGCTTGCGTCCCACAGCTGGCTGTTGTCATTGAAAGCGCTAAAGGTTTGCCATCACTGTTCTAGAACTAGGGAAGCTAGTTTCTTGGACTCACTGCAAACTGATTTCTATCAGGACAGCACTGAAGCCTGGGAGTCAGGAGATACAAAGACCTCCACAAGGACCATTTCCTCGGATGTGCCCCCTCACAGAGAGATGAAGGGGTGAGTAAGGAAGAGACGGCCCGTGAGGAGAGGTGGGTGGCCTGGGAGAATGCCAAGTGACTACAGGTGATAGCTCCAGAGCTCTCAGTTCAGATCTCACCTCTGTCACTTACCAGCTGTGTGATCTGGTTTCCTTAGGAACCATTTCCTTAGAAATGGTGCTTCCTATGTCATGGTGCTGTTATTGGTATTAAATATGATAGTGTATGTTTAAGTGTTTAGTTTAGTGTCTGAGTACCTAGTAAACACTCCGTGAACCCTAGTTGTTGTTATTCTAACCTAACCCAGCCAGTAGTGAGTTTGGGAGCCGTATGTTGTGGGACAGTGAGTTTCTCACTTTTGGGGGCGGGGTGTACCAGGGATCAAACTCTGGACCTTGCTCTTGCGAGGCACCTCTGAGCTAAATCCCCTACCCATCACTTATTCTTTTCTTTCTTTTTTTTCTTGTACCACAAACAGGCAGCAGAAAACAGCTGAAACAGAAGAGGGGACAGTGCAGATTCAGGAAGGTGAGTGTTGAGACTAGGACCAAAACCAGGTGTGGTATCACAGGCCTCTCATTCCAGCACTCTGGGAGGCTTTAAGTTCCAGCTCAGCCTGGGTAACTTAAAGTCCTAATGAGAACTTGCTCAAAATAAAAAAAAAAAAAACTACTGAATATCTAGCTCATGTGAAGGCCTTGGGTTCAATCCCCAGAACTAAGCAAACAAAAAGACAAGGAAAAATATTTATTTATTTATTTTTTAAATTTTTATTGAGTTTATTGGTACAATCTAGGTATACAATACAATTACATTCATTATTGGGATCCTGTACCTTTACATGATAGGTCTTGATTCTCATTTTTCCCCTTGTCCCTGCCCTCCCTTCACCCCCCTCTTCTCCTCCCCATTTACAAACACTTTATTTCCATTTTTTTCATTTTCTCATATTTTTTTCCTCTCCCTTATTACCTTTCCCCCACCCTTCCCACTTTCCCTACACCTTTAGCCCTTTACTTCCTATTTCACATTATTAATTATCTCATTAGGATCCTGTGTGCTATTATAGTTTTTCACACCAGAGAAACTATTCGGTATTTCAGTTAAAGAAATCTCTATATGAACATTAAAATTAGGGAATCCTAAAATAAAACTAAAAAGGAAAGTAAAAGAGAAAAGGCAATGATGTAATATTAAAATAATTGACAAGGAAAAATATTAAAAAAAAAACAACAACAAAAACAAAAATCAGGACCAAGATCAAGAACCCATCATGACTTCCTTCCCTTCCTGACTAGCCCACCTCCTGTGCACCTTCCTTCTTCTAAATAACATGTGAGTAGTACAGAGTGAGGAAGAGGGGCCCTTAACTCCCTGGCTCTTTTAACTCAGGTGCAGTGGCTACTGGGGAGGACCCAACCAGTGTGGCTATTGCCAGCATCCAGTCAGCTGCCACCTTTCCTGACCCCAACGTCAAGTACGTCTTCCGAACTGAGAATGGGGGCCAGGTAAGGGAGGGAGCCAGGTGGCTGCAGGTGTTACTTGGGGCTGGGGTTGAGGGAGGTAATTGAATGTGTCTTGGGAGACCTGGCTCGGAGGATGAGGTGACAGTGTGGGACTCTGGTGGGTGGGAGCTATAGGAGGCTTGGAGTCGGAATTGATGTGGGGTAAAAGTTGGCTGAAACCATTGTATGGGGAAAGAAGGCTGGCTGTGTCTGCAGAAGACCTGTTGTGTTTCCCTGTCCAAGGGAAGCTTTATTATGGGCCCTGTGATTCTCAGTGCTTATTCTTTTCGTTTTCCTTTTCTGTTCTCCCTTCTCTGCTTCTAGGTGATGTACAGGGTGATCCAGGTGTCTGAGGGGCAGCTGGATGGCCAGACTGAGGGCACTGGAGCCATCAGTGGTTACCCTGCCACTCAGTCCATGACCCAGGTACAGGGGTATGGGCTATGGAGGGTCCAGAGCTGAGCAGTAAGAGGAAGAAGGGAAACAGTGGGATGGGGGTGAAACTACATACAGTGGGGCATCTTGGTCTGCCTTGACCCAGGGTACTAGGCTCATCCTTTCTAGCTATTTTCCCTTCCCTCCTGCAAGGGATAGAAGCTATAGAGGGGTACAACAGGAAGACGTATCTGACTGTCACTGGACTCTGTTCTCTTGTTCCTTTTCCCAGGCTGTGATTCAGGGTGCTTTCACCAGCGAGGATGCAGTTGACACAGAGGGGACAGCTGCTGAGACGCACTATACCTACTTCCCCAGCACTGCAGTGGGAGATGGGGCAGGGGGTACCACTTCGGGGAGTACAGCTGCTGTCGTTACTACCCAGGGCTCGGAGGCACTGTTGGGACAGTCCACTCCTCCCGGCACTGGTGAGCTATGGCACAAGGGTACCAGCTGGAGGGAATGGGACATGCCGTGGGATGTGGCAGGGCCTGTGGGCCTTTACTCTTGACCCTTGGTCATCACTAGGGCCTGGGCAGTGAGCCTGAGGCTGTCCTACTAGCAGGAGGGAGCGCAGTCTTGTCAGAGAAGGGCCCCAGGCGCTGGTGAGGTTCTTCGCCCCAAGTCCTGACAGAACCTACCCCGCATCTTCACAGGTCAGTTTTTTGTGATGATGTCACCACAAGAAGTATTGCAGGGAGGGAGCCAGCGCTCGATTGCCCCCAGGACCCACCCTTATTCCCCGTGAGTGACCCAGTGTCTTCTCAGTTTCCATGAGTGGTCTTAATACCTGCTAAATCTTGGCTAATTCCTGACCCCAGATTCTAATCTTGTTTTTTTGTCCTCTCCTCACTCTGGCCACCCTGTGCTCTGTTGTCAGGAAGTCAGAAGCTCCAAGGACCACTCGGGATGAGAAACGCAGGGCTCAGCATAATGAAGGTAGGTCCGATCCAGGTGCAAAGCCAGGAGCTATCTGGTGAGATTGGGCAGCGGTGATGTCTAGGGAGAGGAGGCCTGGTCAGGCCCTGAGTTTTCACTGAGTCAGTTTGTCCTCCACTTTGGCCCACAGTGGAGCGCCGCCGCCGAGACAAGATCAACAACTGGATTGTACAGCTGTCCAAGATCATCCCGGACTGCTCAATGGAGAGCACCAAGTCTGGCCAGGTCATGGAAAGACCCTGGAGGGGACAGGAGGCCTGAACTCTGTCTCCTGGTATTGTTTGCATACATGGTAGAGAGCAGGCCACAAAAGGCAGTCATCTTTTCATATCCTTTTCTGAAGCTCCTGTATCCTTGGGAGATGTGACACCACTGTTTTTAGGGGAGAGGAGGAGGGATGACGTCCAGAATGTGATGATGTTTTTGCAGAACAAGCTGGATAGCTTAAATCCTCATCTCATTTTGTTGGCTTTGTGTTGCAGAGTAAAGGTGGAATTCTGTCCAAAGCCTGCGATTATATCCAGGAGCTGCGGCAGAGTAACCACCGGCTGTCTGAGGAACTCCAGGGGCTAGATCAGCTGCAGCTGGACAACGATGTGCTTCGACAGCAGGTCAGACCCCCAGCCCTGGGACAGTGCCTGCCTTGACTCTTGTCGCCAGCAACCCAGCGAGGGACTCCCTCTGTTCGCCGCTGAGAGCACCTCACATTTTCCTCCTCACTAGTGGATGTCTGAATGAGTTTAGGGGCTCGGCAGGGCTGACTTTTCTACCCATTCACCTTACCGCCTCCTTCCCATGCCAGGTGGAAGATCTTAAAAACAAGAACCTGCTGCTACGAGCTCAGTTGCGGCACCACGGATTAGAAGTTGTCATCAAGAATGACAGCAACTAACTATGGGGACTCGGGCTTTGGGCCTGAGGACTGCACATTGCTCAGGAGCAACAGTCTGATCCCATCTCCTTTCCTTCACCGCCCACCTCTGGCACGGGTCTGGGGGAAGTTCGGAAGGCGTGTCTTTGACCTGAGGCTCTGCAGTGTGTGAAACCGGCTGTGCACTGACAGCCTTGCCCGCCACACCGTGCAGCCCTTGGGCCCTTGCGCTCCTCTTGCACAATGCATGTGCTGTCTCCATGCCAGATACGGGACACACGCAACTGAGGGGCTTGCCCTGTGCTTGCTTAGAGTGCCCAGCAGAGGGTCTGCTGACGGGCTGCCCTGGCTCACCCCAGGATTCTGGCGCTTCACTGGTTCTTCCTTTCCCTGCAGCTGAGGTTCAGGGGTGCACCTGGCAACGGGGGAACAGGCTTAATGAAGAGTTGGGGTGGATGCTTAGCAGTGTCTGCATCCCCACGAAGAGGAGGTTGGCCATTGCGCAGCTAAGGCCGATGCAGAAGTCTCTGAAGCCAGGGAGAACAACAGGCAGGGCCCACATGGCCCTTTTCCCTTGTGGGAGTGGTTCTTGATTTTTTTTTCCCTTTCTTTCCTTCCCTTCTTCCCTCTTCCTTTTTTTTTTTTCCTTCAAAGATAAACGTGTTTAGAGCCACAATTGTCTGTTTTGTCTATTTTTCCTCCTTTTCTGGGCCCCTGAGCAGAAGGGAGGGCACATTGTCCTTTGACCAGTAAGAGCTGGGACAACGTTAGGGTGGGGTGCTGCTCCTGAAAGCATTACCCTAAACCTTAAACCCGGTACCTGTGACAGACGGTGTCGTTTCCGGCCCATGTGGGGCAATCGCAAGGATCCCTCAGGTGGGCTGTGGCGAGGCAGCGGAACAGGTGCCGCGGGCGCTGGGTGCAGGCGGTGCTTTTGCTTCCGGTTCCGGTCTTAGCTCCGGGGAGGAGGGGGAGATGCTGCAGGCATCGGGGCACCGGGCTGCGTTCCTGCGCCTCCTTGCGATCTCAACCACTGTGCGCACCATGGCTGCAGGTACCTCCCAGGGGGACCTGGGCCGGAGTCTCCGGCCTGTGGCCCCGGGAGTGAGAGCGCGGGAGGCCCGCTGTGGAGGAGGAGTGAGGGCCGTGGCTGGGAGGTCCCACGCTCCTTGTCCTTTGCAGGCTGGGCCAGGTGAGCGGCGCGGTGGCCCCCGGTGCCTCGCAACCCCCTCTCCTGAAGGCTTGCACAACCCTCTTCTTCAGGTCCCACAGTGTCGCTCCCTGAGCTCCGGTTGCTCCTAGCTTCGGGCCGGGCCCGGCTCTTCGATGTGCGATCTCGGGAGGAGGCGGCTGCGGGGACCATCCCCGGGGCGCTCAACATCCCGGGTATGGGGTCGGGAGGAGACGCCGGTGTTGGGGCAGAGCTAGTCAATTTAGGATGGCGGTGGGGATCGGGAGGTCTACATTCCCTTCAATTCCCTTGACTGGCTCTCAGCTTCCCGCTGAAGGGGTGGTCAGAGGCGGGTCCTGCAGCAGAACCGGTCTGTCCGGTTTGCGGGGACCAGTGGGGAGGGACAAGCAGCCCCTCCCTCCGCTTGACCTCCCAGAGGCCGGACAATCGATCGAGTCTCCTCAGTCTGCTGGAGACCTGGGAAGCCGCTGTTTATGTCTCGAATTCGAAGGTCGTTTGGCGGACTTCTAACTAGGCGGCTGCTTTTGCCCTTGAGTTTGGGATGGGGCAGGAGATGGCCACTATCTGTTGTTCTGGGGTCCCTGGAAATTTGTTCTTCGGCCAGGACCCAGCTCGGGCAGGCCCAGCTCCTGAACCTAGGAGCACCGTCGCTGCCACTGCTGGCTTTCTTCACCTCTCACCTTCTGGCCCCTCTCCCAGTGTCCGAGTTGGAAAGTGCCCTGCAGATGGAGCCGGCTGCGTTCCAGCCTTTGTACTCGGCTGAGAAGCCAAAGCTGGATGATGAGAATCTTGTCTTCTTCTGTCAGAAGGGCAGGCGGGGCTTCCAGGCCACACAGCTGGCCCAGAGCCTTGGCTACACAGGGTACAGGCAGTGCTGGCTGGGATGACTGGGGCCTACCCACCCAGCCTGCCTTCCCTCACCCCTCTTTGCCTTCACAGGGCTCGAAACTATGCTGGGGCCTATCAGGAATGGTTGGAGAAGGTGGGGTAGGCAGCAGGTCGCTCCCTCCCACGGATATCTTCACAAAGGACAAACGACAATGAAACTGAGGTGACTCCTTGCAGTGCTTTGCACATGAATATCAAATAAAGAACATTTTGTCGAAGTATTGGAAGGTCTTAATTTCAGGTGGACTGAAAATAGTTCCACTTGTATTAATCTAGGCTTCATTTCAGCCCTAGATCATTTATCTTTGCAGCATTCATCTACCCCACTCTGAACCACCAGATTTTAACAATTTCTTGAGATGCTGAAATTCTAGAAGAGTTTTCTTTTTAGCCCAGGTTGCATGTACTGGTTTGTAAAGTAGCTTCAAAACAAAGCAACCTTAGGCTGGGGATAGTGGTGAGCTCTTTAGTCCCAGCCACTTGGGAGGTTGAGGCAGGAGGACTGCTTGAGTCCAGGAGTTTGAGTCCTACAATACAGCAAGAACCCATCTCAGGAAAAAAAACTTTTTTGGCCTCGTCCCAGAATCTGGTGGGGGGTCTGGGCACTTGTGGTTTTACAGGCCCCTGTGGCGATTCTTAGTTGTGCAGCAAGTACCACTGCTCTGGACTGGAGGTCAGCAAACTGACCCCCAATGTCTGTCCTGCTGCGGTCATTGTTTTACTTTATTTTCAAGATGGGGTTTTTCTATCTAATCCAGGCTGGCTTTTAACTCATGGTGATCCTCTTGCCCCAGTCTCCCAAGCCCTGGGATTACATGAGTGCATCACCACACCTGGCTGCTCCATTTATATATTGTCTACAACTGCTTTGGGCCAAAATGGCAGAATAGCCAAGCCACAGCTTATGTCCTCAAAAGTCAAAAATGGAGCCGGGGTGTTAGCTCAGTGGTTCCGCCGCCTGCTTCGCAAGCACAAGGTCCTGAGTTTGATCCCTGGTACCAAAAAAGAAAAAGTAAAAAATGGGTACTATCTGAAACTCTAGAGAAAATGTTTGCCAACCATTCTTCTACACCAGTGATGGCAAGCCTTTTAGAGATCAAGTGCCCAAACGGCAACCCCAAACCCACTGATTTATTGCCAAGTGCCAACACTACGATTAAACCTGAATCCTGAGGTTTCATTTTAGAAAAAACAGCTCATATACTTGGCTCATGTGCCAACAGTGGGCTCTGCATATCTGCTGTGACAAGTGTGCATAGGTTTACCACCCCTGGTCTAGACCCAGCTCCACAGACTCAACCTAACATTCCTCAGAATGTCCCTGGGTTGAGGAAAGGAAAAAGCAAATCCTAGGCTTTGGGTGAAGGAAGCAATGATCACTCTCCCCGCATTCCTATGGACCACAGGTATGAGGAGCCCCTTCTACGCCACCCCAAACAGGTTCTTGTTTTCATCACCGTTTTTTAACCCCCACTTGGATTTAACAAAATTTAATTGATTAAGAAAGATAGGCTGGCACTGGCCTTGAACTCACTGTGTAGCCCAGGCTGGCCTTGAACTCACAGTGCTCCTCCTACCTCAGCGTCCGAGTGCTGATATTATGTGTGCGCTTCACACCTGGACAAAATTTTTTTCGTTGTTTTTCTTTTTTTTTTGAGACAAGGTCCCACTATGTGGTTCAGGCTGGTTTTGAGCTCACTAGCCCAGGTTGGCCTTGAATTTGGGGACTTTCAAGTGCTGGGATTCCAAGCATTTACCACTGTGTCCAACGGAGACCTTTTTTTTCAGTACTGGGGATCAAACTCAGGACCTTGTGCTTGCAAGGCAGACGTGGTGCCACTGAGCTAAATCCCTGGCCCCTAAGACTTTTTAATTTTTTTTTTTTTTTTGGTACCGGGGATGGAACTCAGGTCCTTGCACTTGCAAGGCAGGCCACCGAACCGCTGAGCTAAATCCCCGGCCCAAGACCTTTTAATTTTTTAATGGCAGAGTTTTCACTTCTCAAGTTTGATTTTTAGCAATTTAATTCCTTTATCTGTGGAAAAGAAGGTTGGGTTAGAGATGGAACCCATTTTCTGACTTCTCAAGTTGCTGAATTCTTTCAGGCATTCTAGCATTCCTTGCCCTTTCCTCACCTCCCTCTTCTCTCCCTGGCTGCCTTCTGGACTGTAGCCGGCTCTCCTCTTTTATCTCACAGTCCACACTCAAATCTTTCATTCATCTGCGACTTGAGCATCACAGAGCTACCCCACTTTCTGTCTGGGCTAATCTGAGTTTAGCTGGACATTGTTAGGTCTGGAGATAAAGTGGAAATAGTGTATGTCGAAGTCTAGCCCAGAGCCTAGTAGCCATTATTACTCTTTTCCCAAATAACCAGATTCCTGGTTCTCAGACAGTTTTGGAAAATTTCTTGGGAGCTAACTCCCCTCTTTGTTTAGAGTCTTTTTTTTTTCTTTCTTTGAGACAGGATCTCTCTATGTAGTTAAATTCAGGCTGGCCTGGAACTCCTGGTGATCCTCCTGCTTCAACCTCCTAAGTGCTGGGATTACAGGTGTGTGCCATAATGTCTGGTCTTCTTTTTCACTCGTCTTCAGTCTTTATTATAGTTTATGGAATTTGTTTTTATTTTTTTATTTTTTTTGGTGCTGGGGATTGAACTTGGGTCCTTGCACTTGCAAGGCAGGCCACTGAACCACTGAGCTAAATCCCCAGCCCTATTTTTATTTATTTTTTAGACAGGGTCTCACTATGTTGTTCAGGCTGCTTTTGAACTAGCTATGTGGCCCAGGTTGGCTTCAAACTCATAATCTTCCTGTCTCAGCCTCCAGAGTGCTGGGATGACTGGCCTGTGCCCCACAGATTATAGCATTTCTATATGATGACAGAGGCATGATTTACTTTTGATAAGATACACCACTTTTTTTTTTTTTTTTTTTTTTTTGGAGACAGGGTCTTGTTATGTAGTTCAGGCTGGCCTTGAACTCACTATATAGCCCAGGCCGACCTCAAATTTAAAGCAATCCTCCTGCCTCAGTCTTCTGAGTGCTAGGATTACGTGTGTGCCACCACACCTAAAATACACTGTTCTTAAGTGTTGAGTCCGCTGAGTTTTGAGCATGCTCATTCGTAACTACTTACTTAACTACTTACCTAAACAGTTGGAACATTGAAATACCCAGGATTTTCCTGTCACCGAATTAGTTTCCTATGCATTGACATGTATTTTGGCCTTACAGCTGGATGTTAGAATTCTAGATGCTTACTGACCCAGCCTACCTCATAACTATGCCCTTTGGTGTGATCATTGTTTTCTTTTCTTTTTTTTTTTTTTCCTGGTACTGGGGATCTAACTTGGGTTCTTGCACTTGCAAAGCAGGTGGTGGAACCACTGAGCTAAATCCCCAGCCCTGGTGTGATCATTGTTAAAACAACATTCCTTTCTCTCCTTCATTAATCATTTGGTTAAGAACTTAATACACTATTCCAATCCATTGCCTTACACTTCAGAATTCTCTGTCTTTGCTTATAGCTGACTATTTCAGTGGGTGGGGTTTTAACAGCTAGACTCACTAATGGCATTTTGTTTGTTTGTTTTTGTTAGTAATGGCACTCTTCTTGTCTTTATTTATTTTTGGTACTGAGGATTAAACCCAGGGCCTTTGCACTGAGATACATTCCCAACCCTTTCTTATTTTTATTTTTTATTTTGGTACAGGGGAACCAACTTGGGACCTTGCACTTGTGAGGCAGGCAGCAGAACTAATGAGCTAAATTCCTGGCCCCCCTATTTATTTTTTTATTTCGACACAGGTTCTTAGTTGCTAAACTGCCCAGGCGGGGCTGAAATTTACAATCCTCTTGCTTCAGCCTCCTGCTGTGCTGGGATTATAGGTCTGTGGCACCACTCCCAGCTTCCCTTGCCTGCTTCTGCCTTCCTCTTCATACTAAATCAGACCCCCTTTCTCCCTACTCTATCTCTCCCAGGTTTGGTCTTGCCAGATGCCTGAGTCACCATATCCAAACCAGCCTTCATCTCCAGTGCCTTGAGCACAAATTCTTAGTGGGTTTTTGTTGAGCCTCGCTAGTCTTCTGACCTTCAAATCTTTTAATTTCAGCCCCTTTGAAGCATCACTGACTGCCCAATATATTTTTGTTTTGTTTTTGTTTTTTTGAGACAGTGTCTCACTGTGTAGTTCAGGCTGAACTTGAACTCACTATACAGCCCAGGCTGGCCTCAAACTTGTGGCGATCCTCCTACCTCAGCCTCCCGAGTGCTGGGACTACAGGCGTGCACCACCATGGCCGGCTTGTCTGCCCAATCTTGAAATAACTTTTTAATCTTATAAGGCAGAGGCAACAATTTACAATAAAATTTTCAAATGGAGAATGAGGGAGGAGGGAAGGGACAAGAAAAAAAGTGGAAGTAGAAGGAAAAAATGGAAACAAAGCTTTTGTATATAGGGAAGGTAGTGGGTTCAAGGGGAGAGGGGAATGGGAAAAAAGAGGAGGCAGGGTATATCACGTACTAGTGCAAATTCCCTACCATGGGTGTTATCATTATGTATATCTAAAATGTACCAATAAATGTTTTACTTAAAAAAAAAATTTACAATGGGTCCTTACTGCCTCGTGACAGGAGCACCTGTCTCGGCCCGGCCTTTGAGCAATTGGGGTCTCTATCTGATGTCACTGTATCTTGCCACAGCTCTCTCCCCTGCCTTCTCCATCAGCTTGGTCCCGTAGTGTCCTAAGTAGACCCTACTCATTTCTGGCACTGGCCTTCACCTGTCCCCTCTGCTTGGGAAGTCATTTGTACCCTCCAACTTTCACAAGAATTAGAAGAATGTATTTGGCAGATTTACTGTTCTCATCCAAAAGGCTTTTCAAGTCAAGGAGAAGAGAGAAAAACAGCAGATACAATTATGTAACTGAATTCCACGAAGGACACAAGATGCAGAATGGAGGGTAAAGTGCTTCCCACATGTGCACCTCCCTTTATATGAGCTGCTTATGGAGATGGGCTGTTTATTTATTGCTGTCTGGCCAGTAAGGAAACCAGAACCCAACATATAGGAAATACCCAGTAGATGATTTTCTATTGAGCCATTCAGAAATTCCCATGAAAAAATGCAAGGGAGAATGTTGGAAATAATCACTCCAAGTGGTAGCATGTTATTGTGCACAGGGAGTCATAGTGTGCTGGTGCACACCTGTAATCCCAGCAGGCTGAGAAGCTGAGGCAGGAGGATTGCAAGTTCCAGCCCAACCTGGGAAACTTGGTAAGGGCAAGGGATGTAGCTCAGTATCAAGGCCCTGAATTCACTCCCCAGTACCACACAAACAAAGAACAACAGAACAGTCATGAATCAGAATTCTGAGTCCCAGTTCTGACTTAGTGCAACTGAATGGTTGCTGGAGGTACTTTTAACTGTCTCATTTCTTGTTTTCCTTATTTTGTTAGTGTTTGCATCCTGAAATTCATATCAAAAGGAGGGAGGGGCATGTGAAGCAAAACACAAGGAATGAACTATAAAGAACTGGGACTTTTTTTTTTTCCTGAGACGGGGTCTCACTGTATAGTCCAGGCTGGCCTTGAACTTATGATTCTCCTGCCTCAGCTTCCTGAGCACTGGGATTATGGATATGCTCCACCATGCCTGGCAGGAAAGCAGATTTTAAAATTCAAAGTCATATGTAGTATCGCATGCCTATAATTCCATTGCTCTGGGAGGCCGAGGCAGGAGGATTATAAGTTCAATTCTGCCTGTGCAATTTAGTAAGACTTTGTCTTAAAGTAAAAAATGAAAAAAGAGCCAGGGATATAGCTTAGAGCAAAGGCCATGGGTTCAATTTCTAGTAACAGACAGACAGACACACACACACACACACACACACACAGAAAAAGAAAATGGAAAGTCCTAGGAAACAAGACCTGATGGTATTTCCCAATGAGAAAATTTTCCAGCCCCTATCATACTCCTCAGTCTGCCAAGTCCTCCCATTAATTGACCTTTTCAAGTTATCATGATATATTATTCTCCTCGTGCCCTTATTTTGCTCTTACCCAGTTTAGATTCTATGTATAATTCATCATTATCATTTTCTTTGCATAATTTGGAGTACACTTGTCAAAAAAGTTTAAGACCTATGTTAATACAATGTTAAAATACAATGAAAAGACCTTAAACGAACACTGGTGCAAAGGAAAAGACTTTAAAGGTTCTGGGTTAGAAAGATTCAACATGGCTGGGGTGTAGCTCAGTGCTAGAGTGACTGCATAGTGTGTCTGACACCCCAATTCCATCCCAGCACAGAACCCAGACCCAATATCATAAATGTATCAGTTTAGTTTCAGAATTGCCAAAAAGTCTTGAAAAAAGGAGTCAATGAGGGGGATCAAGTCCTACCAGCTATTTAAAAATATAAATACTGTGTGTGGTGGTCCATACCTGTAATCCCAGCACTTGGGAGGCTGAGGCAGAAGGACCATGAGTTCAAGTTCAGCCTGGGTTACACAGTGAGACCGTGTCTCAAAAAAGAAAACTATAGACTGGGCATGTGGTGCACACCTGTAATGCTAGCACCCAGGAGGCTGAGGCAGGAGGACTGTTCTGAGTTTGAGGTCAGCCTGGGCTATATAACTTCGTCAGGGCCAGCCTGAAGCACATAGCGAGAAGGTGTCTTAAAACAAAAAAACACCCCTCCCTAAGCCAAACCAAACCAACCACTATATATACAAATGGTTATAAATTACGAGGTGTGTTGTGGAAATAAGGGCTGAGGTGTACACTGGATGTTGGGAAATGGGAAGAAAGTGTTCAAATGGGAAGAGGAATAAGAGAGGAAGGAGGGAGGAAGGAAGCAACTAGCAAAAAAGTGAAAATGGAAAAAATGGAAACAAAACTTTTGTACGCAGAGACAGGGAGGGGGCTTGAGGGGGGAATGGGATAAAATAAAGTAAATAAAAATAATAAAATATTGAGGGGAAAAAATAAAGCCAATCATCTTATTTTTACTTATTTAATTTCTGCTATATATTTATGTCTCTTTCCTACCAGAACTTAAACTCCAAGAAATAAAAATTGTATGGATTGTGTTTACTAATTTATCCTTGGCACCTAGCCTACAGCCTGTGTTCAGTATATATTTATTGAATTTGTAGATGAATGAGTGCATTCATGCTGAAATAGTTTTCATAAAACCATTTGCAATATAAGAAGAATGTATCAAGGATTACTGTGTCTGGTCTCATGACTACAGAAGAAAATGAGGAAGTGGGGGAGAACTCTGAGTCATTTAAAATACAAGAAAGTGCTTTTTCTGAGCAACACACAAAGAATAAAGTAAGTGATGTGAATGGATAGGTAGGTCCCATACCGTACATAAGATACAAGATAATATATATATATTTTTTTTGCTGGAGCCGGGATCAAACTCACGACCTTGCGTTTGCGAGGCAGGCACGGCACCACTGAGTTAAAGCCTCCGCCCTGATACAAGTTAATTTCAAATGGATCGGAGGTTGAAAGTAAGAATGGAAAGAAGAATTCATCGATTCATTTAATTCAGTACCTTAAAGGGGTTCCGACATTCATAACTATGACTCAAGATTTAGAAGTCATCGAAGAAAAGACTAATTAAGTACAAAACAAATAAACTGAAGCCTTCTTCAGACTACAGTGTCCAGGCTGGGCTCAAAGTTGGGACCCTGCTGTCTCTGCCTTCCAGAGCGCTAGCATTACTGGTGTGAGCCACTGCGCTTATCTCAGAACACTAACTTTTGCATTGAAAAAGAAAAGAGTAGGTAATGTGGACGTGGACATATGCATATTAATGTTTATACTGGGGATAAAAAAGCAGCCCTGGAAGGACACAGAGGAATGAAAAGTCATTCCCTTACCAACCTTTTTAGTTTCCTGCTGCTCTCTCCAATGTTTGCTTAGGCAACCTCCGCTGTGGTCACACCCAATTCAACATTTATTCCACCTCTGGGGTCAAACACTTGGCATAAAATTCCCACTGGTGTGACTGGTATCTTTTTACATTTGTGTCCAAAATGTCTAACGGGTTCCTAGCGCTGCTCACAATCCCGGTGCACGGCCTCAGTGTGGTCCTCCCATGTCCATTTCTCCCCGCTCTTCAGATCTCTTAGACCTTCTGTTCTCTGTCTTCTCTCCTGATTACTTCATCCCGTACTACATCAAGAATAGAAGGAATCAGACCAAATTTCCATTGTCTTTCCTCCAGCTGATGTAACAACCCAAACTATGTTCTTTCCCTTTGTTACAGCGGCTGAGTCTCTGCTCTTTCAATGCCTAGGGAGATCTCAAGATCCCATCTCTTTTTCCACTAGGACTTGGCACTGCTACTTCCCTCTTTTTCATACCATTAATGTCTTCCTCTTTACTAGATTGTTGCTATTAGCATATAAACATTTCCATCTAGCCAGGTGTAGTGCCACATGCCTGTAATCCCAGCACTCTGGGAGGCTGAGGCAGGAGGATCACCCTGGGCATAAGGCCAGCCTGGGCTACATAGTGAGTTCAAGGTGGGCCTGAAGTACTTGGTGAGGAAAAGGTCTGGAAAGAGACCACCTGAAGGGTTTGAGTGGAAGGACAAAGGCCCTGCCCTCTTGGCCAGAGGCCAGGCTCAGCCTGTGTTGCTCTTCTGAGACTGGTGTCCTCAGCCTACTCCCACTGCCTGCTAGTGCCTGCATCCAGTACAGTTCTCGACCTGACTGCTTTCTTCATCTAGGCCAGCATGAACAGAGATGTCTTCACTCAGATGCTGCCTGAAACTGGAGACCTCAGAAAAAAACCACACATTCAAAATCAGAGAAATTTCTTTCTTTTCTTTTTTTGTGTGTGCATTTTTTTCTGATCCCCCCGCTTGTTTCTTTTTTCTTTACCTTTTTTTGTTTGTTTTGGGAAATTTTCCTTTGTTCTTTTCCCTTGTTTTTAATCCCCCCCCCTTCATACCAGGTATCAAACTAGGGTCCCTATGCTTGTGAGGCAGATGGTGGCACCACTGAGCTAAATCCCTGGTCCTCCTCTTTCTTTTTTTCCTCTTCTCCTTTTAATTTTTTTCCCTTTTTACTTCTCATATAATATCTTTATTCTCCCTTTCTTTAATCTTCTATTTTTCATCAGTTTTCTCTGTCCCCCTTACCTAATTCTAGAAACTTTCTTCTACTCCCTAATAGAGTCCCTTGGTCCTTTTGTTTCTCCTCCTTCTCATATCATATAAAGTTTCAAAGTTCTATTCTTGTATTCCTTCGATAGTGTAAACATAGATTTAGTAGGATATTCAATACTGATCTTTAATAAATCATAAAGCTTTATTAGTCTTTAGATCGCTTTTTTCTCTCACTGACTTCATTGGTACATTTTAGGTATACAGTACAGTTACATTCATTACTGGGATCCTGTGCCTTTACATGACAGGTCTTGGTTCTCATTTTTTCCCCTTGTCCCTGCCTCCTTTCACCCCCCCTCCCCATTTACAAACACTTTATTTCCATTTTTTTCATTTTCTCATATTTTTCCCTTATTACCTTTCCCCTACCCTTCCCACTTCCCCTACACCTTTAGCCCTTAACTAAAAACTGACTGCTGATTTTTATCTACCATTAGCAGAAATATAGCCGTTGTTTTTTTTATTTTTATTTAATTTATTGGTACATTCTAGGTAGACAATATAGCTGTTGTGTTTAGTATAGATTAGTTGGAAGTCAAAACCTGGGTTGACTTTTTTGTTTGTTTGCATTTTGAGATGGAGTCTCAATGTGTGGTTCAGGCTGGCCTCAAAGTAGTGGCGATCCTTCTGCCTCAGCTTCCCAAATGCTGGGATCACAGGTGTGCGACATCATGCCTGGGTTGGGTTGTCTTATGTTAATATCCAATTTATCTCGGGTGATAAAACTCTGCTGACTTGTTTGATATTACCAGAGCCACATAATTATTGATATTAATAGGTTTTTCTCTGTAAGCCAACACCCAGATTACCTTTGTGACATTAACCATCTAGAATACATTCCCAGAGAATTCAGTGTTGGGTCAATTACACTGCCTTCTCTCCTTCGGAATGAACTGAGATGGTCAGATCTTAGGGGTGAGACAAAGGATTATAGTTAGTTACTCCCCAAGTATGTCACTGAAAAGCAATTAAATAAAGAGATCTCTATACTAGCAACAAAGTACACTATAAGCATCCACAAACTTCAGAACAAAACAAAACAGAGCCAGATGTGTGGTAATACATGTTTGTGATCCCAGCACTCAGAGGCTGAGGCAGGAGGATCGACAGGAGCTAGAGGCCAGCCTGGGCTACACAGTAAATTCAAGGCCAGCCTGAATTACATAGTGAGACCCTTTTAAAAGAAAGAAAGAAAGAAAGAAAGAAAGAAAGAAAGAAAGAAAGAAAGAAAGAAAGAAAGAGAAAGAAAGAAAGAAAGACAGACAGAAAGAGATGAGAAGGCAAGGCAATAAAATGCCTCCCAAAACTTCCATCTCCCCAAAGCCCATCCAAGGGGCTTTGAGAGGGGAAGAAAGCATAAGACATACATCCAAATTACTAAAAAAGATAACAGAGGAGGTTAGAAAACAGATCAAAGAAGTAACCAGTGAGATTACAGAAGATATAAACAGAGAATGGAAGTAATAGCCAAAAGTACCCAAGAGCTTTCAGAAGACTCTAATACAAAGCTAGCTGAGCTAAACAAAATGATACAAAACATGAATGACCAGTTTAGCAAAGAATTAGAACCCATGAAAAGGTTTCAATCAGAAATCCAGAAGACAGCTGAGAGTTTAGCTCAGTGGTCCCGCCTCGGGAGGGCAAGGTCTTGAGTTTGATCATCAGGGGAGTGTGTGTGTGTGTGTGTGTGTGTGTGTGTGTGTGTGTTGTGGGGAGAAATCCAGGAGATAGCTGGGCATGGTGGCGCACCCCTGTAATCCCAGCACTAGGGAGGCTGAGGCAGGAGCATTTTAGCGAGTTTGAGGTCAGCCTGGGATACAGAGTGATCTCAAGGCTGGTCTGAACTACATGGAAAGACCCTGTCTCAAAAAAACAAAAACAAAACAAAAATATATTGAAAATATGGGCAGCAACAGTGACCAGTGTAAGGTCAGAATTTTAAAACTAGAAGACAATGACGCCTTCAAAAACCAACTACTCAAGGACACCTTAAAAGCATAACAAAACGTGGAAAATGGGCCAACTGCTGTGAGATGATACAAGGAAGACTAATCTAAGTAATTGGATTAACTGAATGAAAAGCCGGAGAAAAACACAAATGGCAAAACATTTGCTTACAGAAATAGTGGCAGAAAACTCCCTCAAAATAGGGAAATAAATATGCAGACAAATAAGGCATATAGAAGGCTAAATAGTCATGATCAAAAGAGAACTTCTTTGATTCACATTATACTAAAAGTATGAAAAGTTCATTACAGGGGCAAAATCTTAGAAGCTGACAGAGAAAGGCAACACATCACATATAAAGGTAAACCCATTAGAATTACAGTAGACTTCTCAACACAAACCTTAAAGGCCAGGAGGGGTTGGAGAGAAGTGTTTCAAGCCTGAAAGATAACATCTTCCCACTCTGACTTATATATCCTAAAAACTTTCCTTCAAAATGAGAGACCCAACTAAGCTAAAGTGATTCCATGTTGGCTGGCTAATAGCCCCAGAGATTGTTATGTATCCCCTGTAAGATATCTGATGACTCTCCCTTTGCAGCTGCAAGACAGCCCTGAGCTTTGTTTGTAACCTTTACCGCATAACTTTGTAATCTTAAGTAAGTTCCTACTCTCAACTGTGATGAATGTAAATGAACAGGTGAACTTTAGTAGTTCTGGGTAAAGAGATAAAGATTGTTTCACTCCTTGTCTGCCCCTGCTCAGAAGGAATGTTTTGAAAACCTTGGGATATTCTGTAAGCATCTTGAGTATAGACCCCCACCTGCCTATCCCCTCAGCCCCTGAGCTGGCGCCTCTCGGAGCTCCTTGGCTCTGGGAGTGCCATCTGGCCAGACTAGTAAAGGTCTGTCCCCTTTCCAATGTGTGCGATGTGTTCCTTCCAGGGTGAATCTCGTGGCTGTCGAGCTCTTTGGAGCAGTAAAATCCAGCTCTTCGGAGCAGTAAAGTTGAGCTCCTCGGAGCGGTAGAATAGAGCTCCTCGGAGTGGTAGTAAGGCCCTTGGTCTTACATTTTGAAAGCCCTCGGTGGCTGTTGAGCTCCTTGGAGTGGTAGTAAGGCCTTAGGTCTTTAGAAAAATGTATGGAGAGCCAGGTGTGGTGGTACATGTCTGTAATCCCAGCACTAGGGAGGTTGAGACAGCCTGAGCTCCATAGTGAGTTCCAGGCCAGTCTCAACAACGTAGTGAGACCCTCTCAACAAACAAACAAACAAACAAACAAAATATATGGAGAACTAAGGTATTTCCATGACAAGGAGCACTTTGAGAAATGTGTGACCATCAAACCAGTATTATAAATTTTTTCAAGGACATCCTAGAAAGAGACAATGAAGCCAATAATACCAATGAGACAAAAAGAATGAATACACCTGATGGGATAAGCTGCTAAGGAAATGGGTGGGGCAAGAAGAAGGAACTGAGCAATAGGAAAATAAAGCAATGCCAGGAATAAGTCAATACCTTTCATCCTTGGAAACTTTTTTTTTTGTACGGGGATTGAACTCAGGACCTTGCACTTGCAAGGAAGGCAGTGGAAGCACTGAGCTAAATCCCTGGTCCCACATCAATACCTTTCAATCGTAACTCTCAGTGCGGATGGTCTAAATTCCCCAATCAAATGACACTGATTGGCAGAATGGATCAATATAGAAGAAATACATTTAATTAAAAAAGAAATCCAAAGATTAAGAATCAAGGGATAGAAAACAACATTCCATGCAACAACAACCTAGAAAAAAGGAGGAGTAGCTGTCCTAATTTCAGACAAAGTAAATTTTAAGCCAAACCTGATCAAAAGAGACAAAGAAGGTCACTACATATCAGTTAAAGATTACATAAAACTACATATTGGTTAAACAATTCAACAGGAAGAGATAACAATTATAAACATGCATGCACCAAATATCAGTACACTCAACTTCATAAAACAAAAACATATGGGCGTGAAAAATCATAATTATATAATTATAATGGGTGACCTCAATATACCACTGTTACAAACAGATCAAATAGATGAAAAATCAACCAAAGAAATACTGAAATTTAACTAAACCTTTATACAAATGGACTTGCTAGATATTTATAGTGTGTTCTCTCCAACAACAGAACGCACATACTTTACAGCAGCACATGGAAGTTTTTCCAAAATAGATCATGTGCTAGCCCATAAGGCATGCTTAAGTAAATGAAAAGAACAGAAATTGTCCCATACATACTGTCAGATCATAGTGCAATTAAACTAGACATCAATCGCAAAAGACATTACAGAAACTATGAAAACACATGGAAATTAAACAATACACTCTCTTTTTTTTGGGGGTATAGGGTCTTGGTATGTGCTGCCTTTGAATTCACTATGTAGCTCAGGCTGTCCTCAAAGTCACAGCGATCCTTCTGCCTCAGCCTCCCAAATACTGGGATCACAGCAACTACGTTTGGCCAATAATATGCTTTTGAGTAATCAGTGGGTCACAAATGGAATTGAGGAATTAAGACAGTTTCTGTAATCAAACAATAATGCCAGTATGACATACCAGAACTTATGGGACACAATCAAAGTAGTCCTAAAAGGGAAGTTTATTGTGGTGAGTTCCCACATCAGAAAAACAGAGTGAGCTCACATAAATAACTTCATGATGCATGTCAAGTTCCTAGTAAAACAAAAACAATACAAATCCAAAGCTAATATGAAGAAGGAAACTATAAAGATCATAGTAGAAATTAATGAAATTGAGACTAAAAGAACAATGCAAAGAATCAATGAATAGATGATTTTGCTCATTGAAAGAATAAACAAAATAGACAAATCCCTAGCCAGTCTTATCAAATTAAGGAAAGAAAAGACTCAAATCTAAGGCAGGAATGGATGCCGGTACACACCCATAATCCCAGCACTCCTGAGGCCGATGCAGGAGGATCACTGTGATTTGAGGCCAGCCTAGGCTATGTAAATGAGACCCTGACAAAGGAGATCAGGGCGTGGCAAAACTGGCTGGGAAGTAGAAGTGACCTGTTAATTACAAGATCCAGGGACACATATGCAGAACAGTTCCCAAAGCCCTGCTCTTAGGCTTCTCACTAGAACTTGAGCAGGTTTTCAACAGGATGGGTTAGACCTGACACCAGCCTGAAGTGTAGGATCCCCGCACCACCTCTCAGGACCCGGATGTAGAAGTTCTCGTGGGTTTCCTCGAGATTTGGACAGTATAAAGGACACAGATGCCAAGAAGAACTTGCTATTATGGCTTTGCTCACAATAGCCTGCCCTGCTTTCTCCAGGGTGTTCTTTTATCTTGCTTTTTTCTGTTTTATTCAGCCCAAGCTCACTCTGCAGAGCCAGTTTCTCTCACAGTCTCCACTTTTACTTTTTTCAAATAAACTCTGCCACTGCAGTTTGCTCCTGTCATTCATTTCTTTGTTTGAGAAGAGAAAGACTTGGAATCCAACTCCAGAAGGGGAGGCAAGCAACCCAAAGTCCAGTAACTTACTTGATGAGCCACTTTTATGTAGTTAGTTTTTACATTTTTATAACCCCTGTTCTTTTTATTTTAGTTTCACAGGGTCTCACTAGTTGTTTAGCTGGTGTCAACTGTGCTTCTCGTGTTCTTTCTACCAAGTGGCTGAGATTACAGGCCTACACCATGACACCAGGCGAGCCAATGCAACAATACTTAATTTCAAAAGGTAATGTCCTTGTTCCAAAGGAACACAGACAGGTGTGTTCGCACCAAAGTTCAGGCTAAAATTCAAATATATGTTGTCTTTCCAAAGAAATCTCAAAGAATAGTGTTTTATAACGGAAGGTATTTGGCCATTTATAGGAGTCCTTGCATCTTTGATATATATCATGAAGGTTAACATAGTTTAACTTGTAATTACAGTATTTTTCACTATGCAAGGTACAAGTTTCACCTTGGATAGAGACGTACATTCTTTTTTTATTATTGGTACATTTTAGGTATAATATACAGTTACATTCATCATTGGGATCTTGTACCTTTACATGATGTATCTTGGTTTTTATTTTTTCCTGTTCCCCTGCTCTCTCTTCACCCCCTCCACCCTTCCCTATTTACAAAGATTTTTTCCTTTTCTCGTATTTTTTCTTTCCCTTCTTACCTTTCCCATATCCCTCCCACTTCCCCTACACCTTTAGACCTTTTCTTCCTATTACACAATATCAATTATATATTTTGATCCTTATTTACACTTTTATTTTATCACACCAGAGAAATGATAGGGTATTTACACATGTGTGACCTATTAATTTCACTTAAAGCATATGGCCTCAAGGTGCATCCACTTAGATACGAATGTCTCTAGTTTCTCATTCTTTATGGCACAGGAAAAGACTTTATGAACAAATCCTCAGTAGCACAGAAACTAGCACAAAGAATCAACAACTGGGATCCAACTTTTTAAAAAGCTTCTGCACTGCAAGAGAAACCACCAACAGAGCTAAGAGACAACCTACAATGTGGGAAAAAATATTTACCAGCTGTTCCTCAGACAAAGATCTACTATATCTACTATCTAGAATATATAAAGAACTCAAAAAAAGTCAGACCCGCCCAAATATAAAGACCCAATTCAAAAATGGGCATTCTTTATATAACTTATTCTTTTATATGACTTATTCTTTATATAAACTTATGAAATGGAGTACACTGTGACATTTGGTTCAATAATTAACCCCAGCATTACAATTGTGAGAGTTCTTTGCAGTAGCAATTCTTTAATGAATCTTAAGGATACATCTTTTAAGGATGAAATTTTTGTTTTCTGTTTTTTGTTGAGAAAGGGTCAGTGCAGGTTGGCCTATAACTATGTAGCCCAGGCTAGTCTCAAACTCTCGTCTCAAACTTGTGGCTATCTTTCTGCCTTCGCCTCCCAAGTTCTGGAGTTATAGGAATTACCAATATGCCTGATAAAAATGATCTTTCTAAGCTCACTGTATTTGTCTGGTTTCACTCCAGGACAAATCCCTTTACAACAACAAAATCAACACTTGATGAAAGACTCAGTATATTCATTACACGTGTAAGGTTGCTCTCCAGTTGAACTATTCTATTCCGTAGTTTTGACGCTTGGATTAAAACCTCAGCATGCCCATTACCTTTGTATGGCTTCCTCAGGTATAAAATTTGACACCTAGTGAATTTTGAGGGTGGTAATGAGTAATGCATGTGGTAGATACATTATGTTTTTTGCAACTGTTGCTATTGTTGTGGTTTGGGATGTTGATTATTGCTTGACTTCATGAAGGTTTTGCCACCCTCCTTGCATCTGTAAGATACCACTCATGTTCAGATTTGCACATTCACCACATGTCTATAGTTTTTCTCTACTATAGGTTGTCTAATGTGTGCTGAAGTGTAAGCATTGAAGATAGGATTTGCTGAACAGGTTATGTTTTTCTGAGGTTTTTCTTGACGTGTCCTGAGGCTTGAGTGGATGTTCACAGACTTACTGCTCTCAATCCATTTGTGAAGATTCTTTCCAGTCTGAAGTTTTTTGGTGAATACGAACGTCAGATTTTTACCATCGAGCATTGTTACATTGGTAAGGTTTCTCTCTACTATGTATTAGCTTATGGGTCAGTGTTATGTTAAGTGATAGTTCAAGGATTGCCAAAAGGAACTGCTCCATGTTTTGTAAAGCTTGTAACTGCCTCATTCATCAGCTTTTTCTCCAGGATGAAATCTCTAAGGAATTCCAAGTTAGGAATTATCACGCAAGTCCTTGCCACATTTTTTCTAGTATGTATTATGTGCTAGGCTTACATGCTAACAGCTTTGCTACACTCATTGAATTTGTGAGATTGCTGACTTCTGTGAGGGCAGTGGTACATAAAGTGTCAAATTTGACTCAAGATCTGGGCACACTCATTACGTTACCAAGGTTCCTCTTCAGTATGAAATCTCCGATGAGGTGGTAGGGATGAATTTAGACAGAGCACTGTGCCACATTTGTAAGGTTTTTCTTTAGTATGAATGCTACAGTGACATGAAAGGTGGGAATTGTGACTGGACACATTACCACATTCATTACATTTCTACGATTTCTCTCCAGATATTTGGAAATGGGAAAGAAAATGTTCAAATGAGAAGAGGAACAAGGGAGGGGAGAGGACAAAAAGGAAGGAAGGGACAGGAAAAAATAGAAGGAAAAAAAAGAAAGCTTTTGCACATAGGGAGGAGAGGGAGAACTAAGGAAGAGGGGATGGGAAAAAAGAGGCAGGATATATCAAATACAGCTGCAAATTCCCTAGGATGAGTGTTATCATTATGTATACCTAAAATGTACCAATAAAAGTTTTGCTAAAAAAAAAAAAAGATTTCACTCTAGAATTCATTCGCTTATGATTTGCTAGGTACAATTTGAGACTGAAGACCTTGCCACCTCACAGCTGAAAGGTTTATCACCAGTATGAATTACCCAGTGACATAAAGTGTGCTTTCTGTCACAGGGATTAATGTGAAAGGTTTCTGTACAGCATGAATTCACCAGTGTCATGCAAGTTGAGAACTACAGTTAAAGACTCTTCCATGTTCATTACATTTGTAAGGTTTCTTTCCTGTGTGCATTCTCCAGTGACTTCTAAGATTTTATTTCTGACTGCAGTCTTTGCACAAGTATCCCATAGAAATTGTTTCTCTCCAGCATGGACTGTCTGATGAGTCGTAAAGCATGGGCCTTCATTAGAAGATTTTCCACAGTCATTCCATCTGTAGGTTTTTCACTAATGTGTATCATCAGTTCTTGTGTGAAAAATAAAGAATTAATACAATATTTTTCATATCCATGAGAAATGTTTGCGTTGACACTAGAAGGATTTCATCGGTAGGATAAAACTGAAGAATCATCATTCAGAGACTGCTCACTGTAATTCATAAATGTTCCTTTCACTTTCAAGTAGCTGCTGTTCAGGCAGATGTGATTGGAAGATTACTCCAAGCCAATTTTTTTTTCAGCTTTAATTGAGTTTATTGGTACATTTTAGGGATACAGTACAGTTCCATTCATTGTTGGGATCCTGTACCTCTACATGACAGGTCTTGATTCTCATTTTTTCCCCTTACCCCTGCCCTCCCTTCACCCCCTCCTCCCCTCCCCATCTACAAACACTTTATTTTCATCTTTTCATTATCTCACATTTTTTTCTTTTCCCTTATTACCTTTCCCCTACCCATCCCACCTTCCCTACACCTTTAGCTCCTTTCTTCCCATTTCTAAATCAATTTTTAATATGTTTCATTCCTGTATCTCTTCTACCATGTTCATCTCTTCTACCAGTGAGATTTTTCTTACGAGTCACACAGAATCCTGTGTCGTCTTCCATCTTCACTGCAATGACAAACAAAGTCATGTATATCTGGATTTCTTTGGAGTTTTTCTTGTCATGGTTTTTATGTCTTTCCAACATTACTGTCTGGAATATTTCTCTTGCATCATTTTCCCACTTTGGGGGAAATTCCTGCGTGTACACTTTGTCACATTCCCACCTATTTCGTTTTTGGATAACTTCACTCAGCCCGTCCACACTCCAGGGCTCTCTTCCTTGCTCCAACATGAAGACAATACTCAGGTCAAAAGGAGAGATGCCCAGGGAGACCAGCTTCCTGTAGTTCTCCAACATCATGTCCCTGTATAATGTCTTCTGAGCAGGGTCTGGGCCGTTCCACTGCTCCTGGGAGAATTCTATGGCCACATCCCTGAATGGCAACAGACCCTGAATGACAGCCGTTTTAAACTCCTTTTCTTTGTTCCTCCTGTCTCAGGCTTCTTCCTTATGTAACACTGCCTCTTTAGGAAGTGTTTTTTGTTTTGTTTTGTTTTTCTGTTACCGGGGCTTGAACTCCGGTCTTTGCAATTGCGAAGCAGGTGCCAAAACCACTGAGCTAAACCCCCAGCTAACACTGCCTCTTTAAAAGTTAACTGTGTGGTGCTGTGACCATGGGATGTACTCTGGGGTCTCTGTTGAGCCACTTTTAGAAGGAGCTACCTTATAGCAACCTTGTCTCAAAAAAAGAAAAGACCCAAGTTTATATAATTAGAAATGAAAAAGGGGAAATGAAATCATAATGGATTCTGCTAAAATCCATAAGATCATTGGTAACTACTTTGAGAATGTGTACTCTAGTAAAATGGAAAATTCAGAAGAAATGGGTAGATCCCTAGACAGAAATGAACTACCAAAGATGAACCTAGAAAATATAGAAACCCTGGATAATACAATATCAGGCAATGAAAGTGAAGAGGTAATCAAATAGCATTTATTATTTTTTTGGTGCCAGGGATTAAACTTAGGACCTGGCACTTGCAAGGGAGGTGCCCTGGCCCTGTTTTTTTTTTTTTTTTTTTTTTTTTAA
>NW_022900931.1:47097663-47104386 GCF_012274545.1 Fukomys damarensis
ACTATGTAGTTGAGACGGACCTGGAACTCACTATGTAGCTCAGGCAGGTGTCAAACTCACAGGGATCTTCCTGCCTCAGCCTCCCGAGAGCTAGGATCATAGGTGTGCACCACCACTCCTGGCTTGGTTTATTTGTTTTTGAGACAGGGTCTGGCTATGCAGTTCAGGCTGGCCTTTTTTTTTTTGAGACAGGGTCTCACTATGTATTTGAGACTGACCTGGAACTCACTATGTATACCAGGCTGGTCTCCAATTTAGTGATCCTCCTGCCTCAGCCTCCCGAGTGCTGGGATTACAGGAGTATGCCACCACGCCTGGCAAGGCTGGCCTTCTGAATGTACTACATAACCTAGGCTGGCCTCAAACTCATGGTAATCTTTCTGTTTTAGCCTCTGGAGAGGTGGAGTTAAGGTGTGTGCCACCAGACCTGTCTGAAGAAGTAATTAACAAACTGCCAACAAAGATAAGCCCAGGTCCTGATGAATTCACTGTCAAATTCTCCCTCCAAGTACGAACCAGGCCCCACCCTGCTTGCTTCTGAGATCAGATGAGATTGGGCACATTCAGGGTGGTACGGCCATGGACTTCACTGCCAAATTCTACAAGATCTAATGCCAGTACTCCTCCAACTCTTTAAGGGGATCAAAAGGGAAGTAGCACTCCCAAAGTCATTCCCGGAATCAAGCATTAACTCTGATTCTAAAACCAGAAAAGGAACCAACCAAAAAAAGAGAACTACAAGCCAATCTCTTTGATGAACATAGATGCAAAAATCCTCAATAAGATACTGGCAAGCAGAATGCAGCAATCATCAAAAAGATTCATATGTCATGGGCTGATATGATTCTTTCCAGGGATGCAGGGATGGTTCAACATATGCAAATCCATAAATGTAACACACTACATAAACAGAGGCAAGGGCAAAAATCACAGGATCATGTCAATAGAGGCAGAAGAAACATTTGACAAACTCCAATATCCATTCAAAATAAAACACTGAAGAAAATAAGTATAGAAGGTTTTTATCTCAATTTGATAAAAGCCATCGATGACAAACCAATGACCAACATCGCATTAGACAGAGAGAAGCTGAAAGCTTTTCCTCTAAAATCAAGGGTGTCCATTATTACCTTTCCTGTTCAATATAATTCTTGAAACATTAGCCAGAGCAATTAGTCAAAAGAAAGAAATAAAAAGGATATGGATAAAAAAGGAAGAAGTTAAATTATCATTATTTGCAGATGACACAATCCTCTACATAAAAGAACCAAAAACTTCGCCAAAAGACTCCTAGAGTTAATAACCAAATTCTGAAACAGCAGGATACAGTCAGCACTCAAAAATCAATAGTGTTCCTGTACAGCAGTAATGGACTCACTGAGCTGTGTGGGGGTGGTGGTGCATCCTTTTAGCTTGAGCACTTGGGAGGCTGAGGCAGGAGGATCGCTGTGTGTTCCAGGCCAGCCTGTGCTACACATTGTGTTCAAGGCCAGCCTGAACTACGTAGTAAGATCCTGTTTCAAGCAAACAACTCATTCACTCACTGAGAGATAAACTAGAGAAGCAGTACCTCTAACAATGGATCAAGAAAAGTGAAGCACTTAGGAATTAACCTAAGTGAGGGAGTAAAAGACCTCTACAAAGAAAACTATAGCTCTCTGAAAAAGGAGAACCATGAAGACACCAGAAAATGGAAAGATATCCCCTGCTCCTGGATAGGCAAACCAATACAGCCAAACTTCCAAAACCGATACACGGACTTAATAGAATCTCAATAAAAATACCAATAGCGTTCCTCACAGAACTAGAGAAACAATCCTAAAATTCACACAGAACTAGAAAAGACCCAGAATAGCAAATGCAATTGCGGGCAACAAGAGCAAGGCAGGGGGCAGTGCGGTCCCAGCCTTTAAGTTGTACTACAGTGTTTTAGGGTCAGTGGAAGAGAATAGAGGATGCAGATCCAGCCGCAGGCACGCTCAGCGACTTATCTCTGACAAAGGACCAAATCCTTTTGCTGGAGGAAAAACAGCCTCTTTGACGAATGGTGCTGGGAAAACTGGCTTTCCATATGCTGAAGACTGAACCTAGACTCATATTTCACCATGCACTACCCTAAAATCAAAATGGGCCAAAAATCTAAAGATTAAAACAGAAACACTTAATCTGCTGGAAGTCAAAATAGGTAAAGCTCTTAAAGACATAGGCGTGGCACTTTCTGAACAGAACCCCAGTTGCACACGAAATAACACCAACAATCAACAAATAGGATCACATCAAATTAAAAAGGAAATAACCAACAGAATGAAGAGACCACTTACAGAATAGGAAAAAACTTTTGCCAGCGACTCCTCAGACAAGGGACCAATACGGAGAATATAAAGAACTGAAAAAATTAGACCCCCCCAAATTTAAAGACGTCATCCAAAAACAGATATCTAAAATGAATAGACACTTCTCAGAAGAAGTACAATAAATACTCAAAAAATGTTCAACATCTCTGGCCACTGGAAAAATGCAAATTAAAACATCACCAAGATTCCATTTCATTCCAGAAAAAATGGTTATCTTCAAGAAATCAAATTATAACAAATGCTGGAAAGGCTGCAGGGGAAAATGAGACCTCTTCACTGTTGATAGGAGTATAAATCAGTACAATCACTATGCACGTATCAGTATGGAGATTCCTCAAAAAACCTGAAAATAGAAATTCCAGCTATTCCCCTTATAGATATTTCCCTAAAAGAGTTAATAACATCATACTATACTGAAACATGCATGCCCATGTTTCATAATACAATTCATAATAGCTAAATCTTGGAAGCGGCCTATATGTCCATCAATGGATGAATGGATAAAGAAATGGATAAAGAAAAATGTGGTATTTATACACAATGGAGTACTGTTTTGCCATAAACAAGGATAAACTTGAGTGATTTGTAGAAAAATGGGTACAAGTTGAGACCATAATATTAACTGAAGTAAATCAGACACATAAGCTTAAATCTCACGTGGTTTCTCTTAAGTGAGAGACCCAGTATATAAATAAAGTGCAAACTAAAAGACGGACAATAGGGAAGCAAAGAGAAAGAAAAAAGTTACTGTAATCAACATGACCAATGTATCTAAATGTGTACCTGGATTTAGTAGAATTGTTGTTTTTTTGTCCATTAGTCTGGCTGTTAATTTGTGTTTAGGATAATTAATTTGATAAAAGTTTAAAAATAAATCTGATGTTGCCAAATAACAAACCAATCAATCAAGTTACTTTTATGATTTGTAAATATATACAGAAATGTTTTCTATAATAATAACTGGGTGCACATTTGCTTTATTCACATTTGATACTAACCATGAATATTATTTCATGCATATTGGTTTATCATTAATATTTCATTTTCAGAGCAAAAAAAATGAAATGAACAAAGACAAAAGAAAAATGTATTTTGGTCAAGACAAATCAGTTGTACAAATATAGGATTAGTGAGACCCAATTTAATATTATGCAGGGTGAAAATAAAAAGTGCTGGGCATGGTGGTGCATACCTATAATCTCAGTACCTTGAGAGGCTGAGGCAGGAGAATTGCAAATTCACACCCAGCCTGGGCAATTTAATGACTTAGGGAGACCCTACCTTAAGATAAAAAATAAAAGAGTGCTGGGAACATAGCTCAGTGTGAGGCCCTGGGTTCTCGAAGCAACCTTCCCCTACCCCACCAAAAAAGTGACAGTGAAGACAGCTAGCACTTCAGTTCTTAAAAGGTGCTAGGCCCAGTGTGAAGCACATTGCATGCACTATAGAATTGGATCCCTAATTTGGGTAAGGCCAGTGGCCTAAGCGCTATTGCTTATCATAATTATCTTCTGGATGCAGAAAGTCTCAGAGAGATGTGAGCTGCCCAGGACAGGAAGCTTGAAATTAGGTGACCTCTGGGCTAAGATTTGTCCACCCCACAGAGAGATGGCTCCACGCCTGATAACGAAGGGTTACCCATAGGAGGCAGATACATTTGGAAGAGAGGGGTCCTGAAATTGTGTCCCATGAAGGCAATCTGAAGGAAGTCATGATGTTTAGCTGAGAGAAAGAAAGATTTAGGGGGCTTATAAAAAGCATCTTAAACTATTTGAAGGAAGGGCTGCCAGGCCACCAAATAATAAGACATTTTGAGTAACTCCAGAAAGCAACCGGTTGGAAGTTACCAGGTGGGAGATTTCAATTTGTGGAGTGGATATTTTAATAAATTAAAAATTGGAAGCTGAGCATGGTGGTGCTTATCTGTAAGCTCAGCACTTTGGGAGGCTGAGGCAGGAGGATCTGAAGTTTGAGGCCAGCCTGGGTAACAGGGAGATCCTGTGTCAAAAAAATTGAAAAGGACTAGGAGGATGTAGCTCATTGTGAAGGCCCTGTGTTCAATACCTAGAATTGAAAAAAAAATTCACCTAAAGTGGGATGGCTTGCTTTGAGAATTTTTAGGAGTTTATGTAACACATATCTAAACTACCAGTTGTTTATAAGCCTTTCTATAATGAATGAGAGGTTAGCCTAAAAGACTTTTACCTAGAATCTATGACCAGTTGGAGCTCCTCCAAGATCCTGCTCAGATTTCCGGATCTTGAAGTTTTCTCTGACAATCAGGGCCCACAATAATTGAGCCTTTCTCCAAGCACTTGTCTCCAACTCTTTAGTCCTAAACTTAACTTTGCATATAAGTCTCCCCAAGACTTTAAGTTCCTTGGCAGAGGGTAGGAGGGGAAGGGGATGTAAAAAGAATTATGATGTGTTACACATATGTGCTAACTCCCCACAATGAATGTAATCATTTACTGCAAAGATGTACTAATGAAAAATTTAAAAAATTTTAGAAGTTCCTTTGCTGGTAAAAATCAGAACTTTGCACTTGGCAGTCACCCAGTACTTGTTACAATTTAGTAATATGAAGTTTCTCTTTGGGTTACATATTGCCTTCTTTCCTGTATTAGTCGTAGAAGTGGCTTGTAAACCATTAAGTCAGGGTTTGTGTTTTACATTTGTTTGTTATTTCCCAGCAGCACCCAATACCTGCTTGATAAACATTGCTTTAAATAGAGTAGAACCAGAAGCCAAAGTAGCAGAGAGGAAAGAGGTAAAAGGTTAAAAAAAAAATCTGTTTTGGTAAGTGTGGACTTTTAACTTGCATCGAGAACTTTTCAGATAGTTCTTTTCTATAGGTAACTTGTATATACTTAGTAGAGTTGAAATTAAATAACTGTAAAATAGAAACAACAAATAGCAAAGGTACCCAGAATGAATTTCAATGAAACGTTATGTGGCAGAGTGTGGTGGCTCACGCCCCTAACCCCAGGCTGAGCACGATCGCAAGTTTGGGCCCATCCTAGGCAATAAAGCAAGACCTTGTCTAAAAAATACAAAAACGACCAGGGATGTAGCTCTGGGTGAAGGACTTGGGTTCAATTCCCAGTCCTGGAAAAACAAAACAAAACAAAACAACAACAAATTAATTAAACCTTATGTAACAGGACAAGGCAGTCTATACAAGGAAGGAGGCTTATTCAGCAACCAAACATTAATCCCAGAAGGTTTCCTCAAGGGTAAGGTCCTGCTGATAGCTGAACGGAAGTAAAGGACACATCCACAGTCACCAGTTTGCGGGGGGGCATGTGTGGGTTAGTTTCTACTATCTGGGGGTATTTCATGTATGTTAGTTTGGAGTTCTTGTTTAGATACAGCGCTCCCCTCACGCGTTACTTTCTCTTTCCTCCTCTACCTCAGATCATCTCTCAAAGCCAGTGAAGGCTGCTAGAGAGGCGAATAATAGAACAGTTTGGAGGTGGCGCCAAGACGTCTTTCCACTTTTCTCTCAGTGCTATGCCATTCCCATATTAATATGGGTTTTTCATTTGCCAAGGGATCTAAGGTTTCTACAGTACCAAGCAATTTACATTCAAACCTACTATGAAACCAACCGACCAACCGCCCGGCGGTGGCACAAGCCTGTAATCCCAGCATTCCGGAGGCTGAAGCAGGAGGATCGAAAATTCGAGCCCAGCTTGGGCAATTTAGCGAAACTTTGTTAAAAAAAAAAAAAAATGTTGGAGAGCTAGCTCAGTGCAAAAAACCTTGGGCTCTAATCCCAGGACTGCAAAGCAAATTACCCCAAACGAGATCATTCTGAGTCCCAGAGCGCAACTACCTTTCCCTACTTCCTGAAAGGTAACACTAGTTCTCTAGCTTCAATTTGGAACTCAGCCAAGTCGGAAAGTCCCTACTTCAGGACCACCGACCAATCAGGAGGCCCTTACCTGCCGAAGGTGAGGAATTGTTTCTTACGGGACAATCTCCTGGGCCAATCAGAGGCGGCTGCACCCGAGGTACTAATGGGCGAGGTTGCACCTGGCTACGGTGAGGCATTCGGCCGAGCGGCGGCTCCCTTGACCAATCAGCAGGTGCAGGGGCGGGGCGCTGACCAATCGGGGAGGGGGGGCAGGGCGGGCCGGGCGGAGGTCAACCTGGGGCTGGAGCTCAGTCCAGCGCGGCTGCAGTTCTCGAAGCTGTTCCCAGAGGTCTGGCTCAGGTCGTCTCCTCGGGATCCTAATCGGGATGGGGACAAAGGCGGAAATTGGGAGGAAACAGTTGCTTCTCTTTACATTGGCGAACCTCTGTAAGTTCTGGGAGTTTCGGGGAGGAATCGGGTCGGGCCCGAGGTTGGAGCAGGGCGCTCTCC
>NW_022900931.1:47104488-47111818 GCF_012274545.1 Fukomys damarensis
GGCGGGCCGGGGAGTTCAACCTGGGGCTGGAGCTCAGTCCAGCGCGGCTGCAGTTCTCGAAGCTGTTCCCAGAGGTCTGGCTCAGGTCGTCTCCTCGGGATCCTAATCGGGATGGGGACAAAGGCGGAAATTGGGAGGAAACAGTTGCTTCTCTTTACATTGGCGAACCTCTGTAAGTTCTGGGAGTTTCGGGGAGGAATCGGGTCGGGCCCGAGGTTGGAGCAGGGCGCTCTCCACGCCTCGCCCACGCGAGGGTGGAGTTGGGAAACCTGGCAGCCGCTCCCGGAGTCTCTGCGCCCTGCCTCGTCCCTCCTGCGCCTCCCCCGCCCGGGGAGTGCGGCTGGCTCCCTGGGAGCTCTGACCCTCCCCCTCACTCCGGGCCTGGAGCTGCTCTTTAACCCCAGTCCCCTGGCTTAACTGGGAGGGCTGGTTCCTCTCCGCCCCGTCCTCAGCCTCAGGTGCAGGCCTGCGGGCGCAGGACCCACATACTTCTACCTAGCCATCTTTCTCCCCGCTCCTGGAAAGGACCGTCCTACCCCTCCGCTGACCACAAACAGCCCAGAGAAGCCTTGAGCTCACCCCCAGGCTCCCTGGGCTCCTTCAGGGCCTTCGGAGGAAACGAGCAATGGAGGTGGGAGGGATGCAGGTCTTCTCCTCTGGCTTTTGTAGGATTCTCTAGCTCCTGTGAATCTCTGGAGAAAGTGTCTGAGTGCAGGGCCTGAAGAGGAAATGAAGTTGAAAGGTGAAATTTCCTAGGGCTCAGCATTCAAAATTCCTTTCTACAGGAACTACCAAGGAATCCTTAGTAAATGTTGATTGAGTGACTCTGCCCTGGGGGAGGATGTGGCTGTTGGTTGGCTGTATTTTCCTCCGAGCCAGGACTGTGCCCTCCCTGCTTGCTGGGTGTGAGAGTTTTTGTTTCCTCTGTAAACTCCCTTTCCTGTGGAACAATGCGGGATCCTTGCTGGGGCTTGCCGGTGACTCCAGATGTGTTTGTGTGGGGCTGATTGTGTAGTTGGTTGACTGGAGCTTTAGTCAACTTGTGGGAGCACCTGTATGTTTATCTGTCTGATTTTTAAAAATTCCATGGTCTGGCGACCGAACCAGGGCCTTTCGTATTCTGTGTGTGATTCTCGAGTGTCAGTGTACACAGACTTGTATGTAGTTACCTCAGTCTATATGATTCTCCATTTCCTGTAAGGTTCATGTCTTAGGAAGTGTTAAGAGACATGAACAATTACAATCAGTATTGCTGTCTTCTAGAGAAGACAGGTTTATTTTATTTAATTTTTTTTTTCCTTTTGTTTCTTTGAGACAGAGTCTTGCTATGTAGTCCAGGCTGGCCTTGAACTCACTATGTAGCCCAGGCTGGCCTCTCTGCAGTCCTGCTGCCTCAGCCTCCTGAGTGCTGGGATTATAGGTGTGTGCCACCATGTCCAAAGAAAAGACAGTTTTTGAAGAGCAGAAATATGTAGATTTTTCTGCCCTGGTTGGATAGGTCACTCATTTGTCCTTTATCACAAAAAGCTGTCTGTGGGGACAGGGCCAGTAAAATTATTCTGTACACAGCACAGATGAGGAAATGGGTCTGAGAGGGAAATGGCTTTCCAGGCTGACAGCAGAGGGGCCTGGGAGTGGAATGAAGGACTCCTGATAAGATTTGCTTTTCCTGTCCTGGGCCCTGCATCTCAGGACCCCATGATGGAGGAGCTATTTGAGATACTGTTTCAGAATCTCCTGGCTTGCTTAAAAAAATTGCTTCCCCACCAGGCTCTCCCTTCTCTTTCTTCTCCCTCTTACTCTACTCATCCACTTTTTTCTTTCATTTCCCACTCCTCACCTGTTTTACTTCTGCTGGCACCTTAGAAATGCTAGTGATGCCCATAGTCACTTTTGGTTTTGATTCCGTCCCGTCTTTTGGGTACTCGGTTCCGCAGACCTTCACCCATGTCCTGTGCGAGTATTTCCTCTTCCAAACCCAAAAGTTTCTGTGAGGTCAGGGACTAACAGGTTTGGTCAGTGACTGACAGTAGATGTCAAGCTTATAAACTTCCTGCAGCTGCTTCCTTCCGCCCGCTTCTTCCTTCTCCTCCAATGTCCGACATAATTTTCTCACAACCACATTCTTACACTGAAAGGTTTGATAGCACTCTTTTTTTAATATTAAGTTCATTGGTACATTTTAGGTGTACGGTACAGTTACCTTCACCATTGGGATCTTGCACCTTTAGGTGATGTATCTTGGTTCTTATTTTCCCCCCATTCCCCAGCCCCCGCTTCAACTCCCTCCCTTTCCTGTTTACGAAGACATTGTTTCCATGTTTTTCCTTTTCTCATATTTTTTTCTTTACCCTTCTTTCCTTTCCTCTACCCCCCATTTCCCCTACTCCTTTAGACCTTTTCTTCCTGTTACACATTATCAGTGACACATTTTCATCCTTATTTATACTCTTATTGCGACCAAGCAACAGTTTCAGAGGGAGCCAGAGGTGACGTTGGATTAGCTGGTTAGGGTGTGGGGCCTGGGAAGTGACCTGTCCAGAGTGTAGAGGAGTGGACTTTGAGAATTTTAAATCAAGGCAGACCGAGGGGAGGGCACTGATTTGGTTAATGCACATGAGGATGGCAGTGGGGGCAGCACTCCACGTGGATTCTAGCTGGACCGACTGCCTCGTTTGTGACCTTAGGCTACTAACTCATTCTTCTCATTGCAAAACAAGAGTAATAATCTCTGCCCTCCCTTCCTGTGGGGCTAAAGCTACCTTATGTCCCACATGAAGAGACTGCTATTGCACAGCTATTATCCTTTTAGAGTTGGTGAGGATGCAAGAATGCTCTTTCTCGTAGAGTAGGTCAGAGGAAGCAGGGAGATTCCAAATGGGAAAAGTACAAAACTAGCGTCTCTTTCTGGGTGTCTAGCCAGTCCTCTGCCCCAGGAGTGTGTTGCATAGACTGGTTGTCTGTGTTTGCCCCTCTGTCCGGGGCTGCTCCTCGGACTCTGCTGTCAGGGAGGAAGGGGAAAGGGCAAGAGGGCCAACATCAAGCAAAGGCCCAACATTAGCCCGGGGAGCTCAGTGTGGAGCAAGGCCCGACCCTGCTGAGGCAGAGACCTTGGGACCCTGAGCTTGGGAAGAGTAAAAGTGGTGACCGATACAGCTGGTCTTTCTGTCCCTAGAGGACCTGTACTTAGAAACAGTTCAGCTGTTTCCCAGGCAGGAGAGGAATTCTGCTCAGTACTAATGCCAGTGGCCCATGGTTAGGTCAAGTTCTGGTGTGAACTTGTGGAGGAAGAAACCCAGGTCGGAAGAGTGACTTCTCTGCTGCTTCCCGCGGTGTGAGGGCTCCATAGAGGGCAACCCAGGTGTGGGGGGGATGCTGCCCTGTGTCTGGGTCAGTCTTCATCCTGGTATTTCCTGCTCCTGGCCGAGATCTTACAAACAATGACTGGCTATGTAGGGACAGACTCAGCTCAAAAGTGTACATGGCTGAGTCATTTGTACTTTTCCCTCTCTACTCTGGGAAAGAATTGTTCCCTTGAAACTAGAAACTGGTGAGTGGCGACATCTGGAAATAGGACAGGAATGGCAGTGGGAATCCTGTGTGTTAGTCTTCCCTGGCTCTGGATCCCTTTACCTTGTGAAGTTTCACTTAAACTGCTTTGTGATTAGGGCTTGTCTGGGGTCTCCCACCTCGTTCTGTTTTGGGATGGAGCTGCCGTGCTTTTATTTTGGCATTTTGATACGGGGTCTCCCTGTGTAGATCAGGCTGGTCCTGAGCTCACCGAGTATCCCAGGCTGACCTCAGACTTGCAATGATCCTCCTGCCTCAGCCTCTGAGGGCTGGGATTACAGGCATGTACCATCATACCTGGCTGTTTTTCTCCCTTTTCTTGCACAAAAAAAGATGGATATACTTGTTTGCATTGCTTATTTTGTGTAATGCATCCTAGAGGTCTTTCACACTGGTATTAGAGGCTTTGTGACCTTGGTTGTTGGCTCCAAGCATAGTCAACAAGGCATTGGTGTGGTGGACATAGAAATAGCTGAAACTAGCCCCAGCCCAAAAGTAGACTGAAATGTAGCACACATTTTATGTGCTAGACTCAGAATACTGGGTTTTGTTTCCACATCAGGGAGACATTGGGGATTTTTAAACTTAAACCAGCCTTTCCAGAGGCTCAGGAAAGTCCTGGGTGACCACTGCACATGTAATGGGGAAGAGATGCCCATGTTGGGCAGACGTTGTGGGAAGTGATGAGTGGAGGCCTGTTGGGGTTTTCCAGCGTTGAAAACTGGGAGTTCATCCGCCTGGGACTCCCTGATAAGCAGGGTTTCTGTCTAAAGTCCAGCTGGTGTCATTTGTGTCACAGTTGGGGGAGGGGACAGGAGGAAGCAGCTGGCTGCCAGGAAGCTTGAGGCCGGGTCCCTGGAGGCCTACGCCAGCTGTGGGGAGAAGGTGGAGGTGTTGGGTGGGCTGAACAGGTAGAGGGGCCTGGAGGGAGCCGTGGAGTGGAAAGCTCTCCTGTCCTCCTTGGTGATTGCTGCCACCCCCACCCAGGGCTGAGCCAGCTTGGTGATGCCACTGAACGGGCAGCCAAAGGTGGCCGTTGGGACACGGCCCCACCTGTTCTTGGGCCCCGGGCACCTTCCTCTTGCTCCCTCATTTTGTGTCTGTTCTGCTTTAATCTCTAGAAGGAGGCTGCCCGCCCTGGATCCTCCCTGCCTAGTGTTGCCCTGTCCTCTCATGGGAAGGCCAGACCTGCCAGGACTTGGTTCAGGTTCTGCTGGGGAGGGAAAGGTGAACTGGGTGGAGATGGAAGCTGGAGGTCCAGATTCTAATGGTTTTGTAATGTCAAGTTCACTTGTTAGTCCAACAGATCGTGCTGTTGACTATGCTGTGGGCACTGTGCTGACTTGGGGGTCGGGGGGGTGGGTTACACTGCTGTGTGGGAACAGCTTTCATGGCAGAATTGCTGGGCATGAGGAGCCCTTGGCTATGGACCTAACAGCTGGAGGGTCCTCGGGGGCCAGAGGGAAGTCTGGACGCATGCTTAGAAGAAACCAGAGATGCTGGCTGGCTGGCTTCCCTCCTTTTCCTTCCTTTTATTAAAAATTCAAACAAATGCATGGCAGAAAAGTTAACGAGGAAAGTTCCAATAGTCAACAGGATGTGTAGAGAAAACAAGAGATTTCTTAATAAAGCATGGAAGGAAGTAGCTCTTCTGTTGTGGGTGGGACCCTTAGGCTCCATGAGACCTGGGACACTTCTCCAGGCACGCGCAGGGTGTCTTTCTCTGTTCCCAAGGAACGACGGCTAGGTGACCAAGAAGAATACAAAACAGACTATGGACAGGAAAAAAAACAAAAACAGATTGTGTCAGGGATGTCATCAAAGCACAAAATATTGCTGGGCGTGGTGGCGTGCGCCTGTAATCCCAGCACTTTTTAATGGCCGACTGGACCATAGTTGTTCACTTTTGTCTGCCAGAATTAAGTTAATCTGGGCTGGGGCTGTAGCTCAGTGGTGCCACTGCCTGCCTTGCAAGCACAAGGTCCCAAGTTTGATCCTTGGTACAAAAAAAAAATCCTTGACAGAATTAAGTTAATCTGATGTTCACATTCACCTTTCTCTTAAAATAATCATATAACTGACTTGTATAGACATTGTTCTTAATATGAACATGGCAGGTAAACTATTTTTTATTTTTCTGATAAAATATAAATGTTGCCCCCGGATTGTTTTAATGTCAGGGAAATGAATAACAGCTTGTCAGAGACTTCCTATGGAAGAAAGAATTTTTAGATACTATCGCTAGGTTGGATATGGTAATAGATGTATATTTCAAGATAGCAAGTGATGGTATATCTTATCCATACCTCTAGGCTGCTACAGAATGTTAAGGTAATAAACAAAGTTGTGATATTTTATGCAAAGACTGGCTCTAGATATTTGAGGAGCATAATACAGAGATTTTAAAAAGTGATTTTGTAAAATCTACACCATGGTCTCTGTTACTCCAAAGTAAGTGTGTGTGATTTGTTCCTCATGCTGCAGTGAGTTAAAAAGAAAACAACATAAATATTAAAGTCCGTTTCAATATTGGGTGAGTTTTGTTTTCAGATGCCAATAAAACTTGTTTGATACAAAAAATATCTAGAGCCAGTCTTTACCTAAAATATCACAGCAGGGAGGCTGAGGCAGGAGGATCACTGTGAGTTCGAGACCAGGCTGGGCTACACAGTGAGTTCCAGGTCAGTCTCAACTACATAGTGCGACCCTGTCTCAAAAAACTGGAAAAAAAAGCCCCACAAAATGTTTGGGGAGCATAAAAAGATACAGAAAGAAGCTGGGTGTGGTAGTGCATGCTAGTGATCCTATCACTTGCAAGGCTGAGGTAGGAGAACTGCCAGGAATTTGGCCAGTCTGGGCTACATAGCAAGACCTGGTCTCACCCCTCCCCCTCCAAATTAAAGGAATACAGAGTAACTTTAAGGAAAAAGCCCTTTTTCTTTCTTTTTTTTTTTTTTTAAATTAAAGTGATACATGGGTAGCAAGTGTGGTGATGCTTGTCTATAATGCCAGCACCCCAGGCGGAGGCATGAGGATTGTCACAAATTTAAGTCCATGGGCCCGAGAATTTAGCTCAGTGACACTGTGCTTGCCTTGAAAATGCAAGGTCCTGAGTTCGATCCTTGGTGGTGGGGGAGGATTTGAGACCAGCCTGGGTTACATAGTTCAAGGCCATCCTGACCTACATAGTGAGATCCTGTCTGGAAAAAAAAAAAAAAAAAAGCCTAAGGCTATATATGCATGTGTATATATGGTAACATGCTTTAAAAAACTAAGCACTGTAGTGTACACTTCTAATATCCCCTCTTGGGAGACTAAGACAGCGTTGTCATGAGTTCCAGGCCAGTCTGAACTATGTAGCGAAAAAAAGAAAATCACCTTTAAACAAGAATCATTCTATAGTATTCTACTCTAAGGATTGTTTCCTAATTTACTGAAATATTCTCTTTAAGGCTTTTTTTTTTCTATACTAAATAACACTGATCTTTAAACTTATCTTTGATATTTTCTTAGGTTATATTTCTAGAAATTGGAGATTTTTTTGAAGTAATGGGGATTAAATTTAGGGGTACTCTATATCCCCAAACCTTACAAGTTTTTAGATTTGTATTTTTTTTCTTGTGCTGGGGATCAAACTCAGGACCTTGCATTTGCGAGGCAGGCATGGCACCCCTAAGCTAAATCCCTGGCCCTAGCTTTGTGTGTGTGTGTGTGTGTGTGTTTTTTTTTTTTTTTTTTTTTTTTTTTTTTTTTTTTTTTT
>NW_022900931.1:47111929-47118259 GCF_012274545.1 Fukomys damarensis
TTTTTTTTTTTTTTTTTTTTTTTTTTTGGTTTTTTGAGATAGGGTCTCACTGTGATGTAGGTGAGACTAACCTGGAACTCACTATGTAGCCCAGGCTGGTCTCAAACTCAGCATACCTCCTGCCTCAGCCTCCTGAGTGCTGGGATTGCAGGTGTGTGCCACCATGCCGGGCTTCCCTAGCTTTGTATTTAAGACACTGTCTCAGTAAGTTACCCAGGCAGGACTAGAATTTGGAATCCTCTTGCCTCTGCATGCTATTACCTGGGATGACACTGTCTTCTGAGAGAATTTTTTTTTTCTTTTTTTGAGACAGGGTCTATTTTGTTCAGGCTACCCTTGAACTCACTATATTGGCCAGGCTGATCTGAACTCATAGTGATCCTCCTGCCTCAGCCTCCCAAGTGTGAGATCACAGGTTTGTACCACTATGCCCGACCAGATTTTTATTTTTATTTTTATTTTTTGGTACCAGGATCGAACTCAGATCCTTGTGATTTGGGGCAGGTGGCAGAAACACTGAGCTAAATCCCTGGCCCTTTATTTTTATTTTTTGAGACTGGGTCTTGCTGCATAGCCCAAACTTGCTATGTAACTCAGGATGGCCTTGAACTCACTGTGATCCTCCTACCTGAGCCTTTCAAATACTGAGATTACAGGTGAGTGCTAACACGCCTGGCTTTGAGAGATTAATTTTGGCTGAAGAAAACCACAGCAATCAGGGGACATTGAACAGGACCTTGAAACATGATGGGATTGCCTTAGTCGACCAGTGGAGCTCTGGCGTGGCATTATAATTTTAGAGCCTCAGAATTTGGGCAGATGTGGGTCAACACCTTACTAGTTTTAGCTGTGTGATTTGAGGAAAATATTACAAGCCTCATTATAAAATGGTATGGTAGCTGGGTAATCCCAGCACTCTGGAAGACTGCGGCAGGAGGATCTCAAGTTCAAGCCCAGCCTGGGCAACTGAACAATTCAGGGAGATTCTGTATTAAATGGGATGGGGTAGGGTGAGAATGTAGCTCAATGCACAGGCTTTGGGGTCAGTCTCCAGCACCACAAAAAAAGGAAGGGGGAACGATAACTGTAGTTGTCTCAGGATTTTTGTGAGAATTTAATGAGAAAAATCCATATGAGGCACTAATCGTAATGTGAGGGTGTTACGTGTCACTCCTTTTGGCAGCCACTGGACCTGTCAGATTCAAGGGAAGGAGCCGTAGATTCTACCTTAGTCACAATGGAAGAAAGCAAGTGGGAGGACGTGAATACTTAGATATGCGTGACCATCTTGCAAAGTACGAGATACACAGTGGTTAATGATTTCCAGGAATTACATTGTTGTATCTGCAGTGTTACATGTTTGTACAGCAGCCACCCTATCCTTTGTGGTACCTTTTGTTTGTTTGTATTTAGACAGGGTCTCACTACGTCGTTCAGGCTGACCATGTAGCCCAGGCTGGTCTCAATTCCTGGTGATCTTCTGTCTGTGCCTCCCTGCTGCTAGCATGCTAGGTGTGAGCTGCCACGCGCGGCTTCCTTTTTCTGTTTTTAACTTTGAGATAGAGGACCTAGCTAAATTTCTGAGTTGCCCAGACTGAGTTTAGCCCCAACTTGCAGTCCTCCTGCCTCAGCTTTCCAGAGTGCTGGGATTACAGATGTGAGCCATTGTGCCTGCCATAGTTCCCTTTTTTTTGTTTTTGTTTTGCCTCTCAACTGGTATGGAACCCAGGTCCTCTTACATGCTGGGCAAATGCTCTACCCCGCCTTCCACTCCCCTCATTGCTTCTCACTGAAGGTTCTGTTTCTTCTTGTGATCTGATTTTATTTCTTTTTAATCCTTGTTTCCCAATCTGTTTTTCTCAAAACTTCAATATTTTAAGTTATAATATTTGCTTGTTACAGAAATATAGTCTATGAAAAAGAAAAGTTACCTGGTGCCTCATCTCATAATATTGTAGTGTTGTCAGTGTTTTGTTTTGTTTTGTTTTTTTTTTGAAACAGGGTCTTGCTGTGTAGTTCAGGGTAGCCTTCAGCTCACTATGTAGCCCAAGCTGGCCTCGAACTCTCTTGATGATCTTCCTGTCTCAGCCTCCTGAGTGCTGGGATCACAGGTGTGCACCACCACGCCCGGCCCAGTGTTTAGATTCTAGTCTTAGAGTTTAAAAATGTATATTTAATTGTAAAAATAGGATCATATTTTACATAGTGTTTTTATACTTTGGGGCTGTTTCTGTGCCGCTTCAGGTTGATCTACCTTGTTTCTGGGGATGGCACCGGACACTGTCTACATAGCTGCGGTGGTCAGTGCAGTATCTTGTACTGGAATCAGGGTCCCTGGGTTACAGTTGTACTCCTGCCACCCACTGGCTCTGTGAGCTTGAGCAAATCACTTGATTGCTGTGCTGGGACCGAGTCCTATGTAAGATAAGAGCAACAGTAGTATCAATCTCAGAGCACTGTTGCAAAGTTTTAATGAGATAAGCCACATAGGGCTTAAAAGAGTACCTTGAACATAGTATTCAAAAAGTTCGCTGCTCTTTTTATTTTATCCAGGAGTTTTCTTGGCGTACTCAGTAACGTGTGAAGAGAGAGGGTGAGGGGGCATCTGCCAGCTGAGAGGCCTTGGAGGAGAACAGTGCTGCCAGCCTTAAGCTGTCAGAGCCCTCCCCACCCTGTGGTGACTTCTGTGCACGTGTAACTCCACCTCCCAGACCAGAAACCCCCAGCAGCAGAGAGCATGAGTTTATTATTCTGAGTCCTCACCCCGTAGCATAATGCCTGGTACAAGTGGACGTTCAGTAAATGTTTGCTGGAAAGCAAAGAGCAGTGAGGGTGGAACTTTAACAAGTTTCAAATGATAAAAACAGCCCACCGTGGCACGCGTGCCTAGTTTCGTCACCACCGGCATAGGCATTAACACATGAGTTGTAGCAGGCAGTCTATTTTAATGAAGGTTTCCCTGTAAAGATAAGCTCTAAATTGGACCCAGGGCCTTTGCACTGAGTTACCTCCCTATCCCTTTTATTATTTACTTATTTTTTAAATTTTGAGACAGGGTCTCCCTAGCACACACACATTGCAGGTGTCTTTGTGTCCCAATATCTTCTTCTTACGAGGACACTGGTGGTCGCATTTGAACATAATCTCTCTATAGGGCCTGTCTTCAAGTAGTCACATTCTGAAGTTCACCTCTGCAGAAAGGAGCTATAGTCTGGCCAGGGGGCGGAGTGGGGTCGTCCTTCTCATTTCCCTCGGGTTTAGGTGGAATTTTTCTGTTGCACTTGTCATGAAGACAATGACTATGGTTGCGATGGATCCATACTTTGCATTTACCATATCATGTACTTGATTTTTGTTCATTTTTTGGAGACAGACTCTCACTATAGTTCAGGCTGTTTTGAACTCACTGTGTAGCCCAACCTGACTTAAAACTCATGGTGATCCTCCTGCCTCAGCCTCTCGAGTGCTGGGATTACAAGCATATGCTCCCATGCCTGAAGTTTTGCAATTATAGTATTTATCTATGAATAATTTAATCTGCCACTGGAGCTGCTTTCTTAGCTATCATCCACATAAGGCCAACAAATTCTTGCACAGAAAATCTCATCTAAATCTAATACAATTTGTAAACACCGAATTTGGTCAAATGAAAATATTTTGTTAATTTTTGCAGACCATTTGTGATTAAGCAATTTCAGTTGGTATTTTTCTTTTCCTATCTGCAAGAACATATATTTCATCATAGGACTCTATAACCTTTGGAACCTACTGGATAAAATAGCTCAGAAAACCACGGAACACATTAACCTTTGCTGTGCCTGGTTACCACTCTCTGCACTGCCATTATGGTGTGCTGAGAGAGGACAGTGTTGAGGGAGTTTCCTCTGAAACCTAAAGATCCTGTAAGGTTGGATCCTAGAAATTGCACCAAAAGAATCCTCTCTGATATCTTGGCCTTCAGTCTTCTAATGCACACCTCTTGTCCACAAGAAGGACAAAAATAGGGACTTCTTCCTGTTTTTAAAGTCTATTTCTGTTTCAAATGGACCTTAAGGAGATGGTCCACCTGTCTTCTCTAGGACCTACTAGGTGACCACCTGGCTACGAGGAAATCCAAAGGGACTGTGCTACCTCTAAGTCAGTAGGACAAGGAGCCCCAGCCAGCTGTTTGTATCATGAAAGCACTAAAAGGTTTGCTGTCACTGCTCTAGGCATTGCCTGAGGGCCAGAGGGAACCTGCCCCACAAGCACTTTAAAAATTTTTTAGAAGGAGCCTTGCTAAATCACCAAATTCCCCAGGTTAAGCTCAGACTTTTGCACTCCTGCTTTGGCCATGGGATTAGCAGTTATGCCCCTGCACCTGGCGTGGCATTAAACTTTTGAACAGATCAAGTTTGGTTTTTCCTTCATTTGGTCACACTCCATCTGCTGGTTTAAAATTTGGGCTCTTCAGGCTTGCTGGCATGTGCCTGGGATCCTTACACTGAGAAGCTGAGGCAAGGGGATCACAAGTTCAAGCCCAGCCCAGGCAAGTAAGTTGTTAAATACAACTTACTGAAACCCTGTTTCAAAAATAAATAAATAAAAACAAGGGCTGGTGACGTAACTCTGCGTGAAGGCCCTGGGTTCAATCCCAGGTGCCAGCAAGGGGAGTGGGTGGAGAGCTTATCTTTGAGAGGAAAGGTTACTGGCAGGCTGTCTGCGGTGACCTATTTGTTGAGCAGACATTATGGAATGGCAGCTTGTACTAGGCGGTGCGCTAAGGGTTGAGGACTCAGAATGATAAATAACATGTGTCCTCTGCCCCTGGGGGTTTACTGTCTGGCAGGCTCCCAGACGGTGTGCACAGGTGATGTCACCGCGGTGTGGGAAGGTCTTGGACGGTGTTTTGCATGCGATAATGAAAGCCTGTGTGGAGGCTTTAAGCTGGCTGAGGCTGAGGGTTGGGGTGTGGTGGGTCATTTCTTGGAAAAGAAGTAGATGAACAGGTGTCAGCCAGACAGAGAGGGAAGAGGGTGCTTCACATACCTGAAATAGCTGGGGTGGGGGGGCAGAGACTGAGAGACTGCTGGGTCTTTGCTGTGAAGTGTAGTTTTGTCCTGCTAGAGGGTAAACTGCTACCCTAGAGTGGGTGAGAAGAGATAAGCATATCAGGAAGTCGATGGTGCTGGAACTTGTTAGCTTGCTGGTAGATTTGGATTTTATCAAATAGGCACTGGAGAATGGTCAGAAAGAAGCCTGAAACACAGCCGGGTGTGGTGGCACGTGCCAGTAGTCCCAGTCCTTGGGGAGCCGAAGCAGGAGGATTGGGAGTTGTTGGACTACAATAGCAAGGCCGCCCACCCAAGCCTGCCTGAAGCGTGTTACAGATTTGTGTCTTTAGGAAGGCTGTATAGTGCAGGGCACCACAGCCTCTCAATTGGACTGCATTCCTTCAAATCTGCACCATCACTCTCGCTATTTGGCCTTCAACAATTTTCTTAATCGCTCTGGGCCTTGGTTTTTCTTATGTAGAAAACAGGAGGTGATGGTAATACTGTCACCCACATCTGCAGGTTGCAGGGATGAAAGGATAGTCCATGTCACAGGCTTGTAGCCGTGCCCAGCATGTAGTAACTGCTCACTTAACTGTTAGTTTTTTCATCTGGCCAAGGGATGGAAGTTGGGTTTCCTGTACTTGGACCCCAAACCCAAGCAGGCCAAAAACCTATTGATGCTTTTAACTTTGTAGCTTTTCTCATTGTGACTGAATTAAACTACAATGGAAAGGATGAAATTTCCTTCCATTTTGGTTCATCATGTGCATTAGTAGGCCTTCTTAAAAGTATAATTTTTAAATTATAATTTTTCCTTATCTCCTACCATAATTTCTTCTACCTTCGGACTCTACAAAGAACTCAAAAGTGATAGAATTAGAGCCAGTAGTGTGTGTGTGTGTGTGTGTGTGTGTGCGCACACTTAGGCAAATACAGATCCAAGGTTAAGTGCAAGAGGGGAGCTGTGCTGGTGCCAGGGAAGATACAAAACAGAGGAGGGCGAGCAGGGAACCTGCTGTCCCTCCATGAAGGTGCTAGAAGAGCCAGCCTCACCAAGGCGGTCACAATGAGAGGAGGAGACGGCTTGAGGGGAGGCTAGAGTCCAAGCGCTTTGCCGGCAGTGTTCATTATTTATTTCTATGTCTTGTTAAAGAGAACTTTACCACACCTGTAATTCCAGCACTTGGGAGGCTGAGGCAGGAGGATCGCTGTGAGTTCGAGACCAGCCTGGGCTACATAGTGAGTTCCAGGTCAGTCTCAACTGCACAGTGAGACCCTGTCTCAAAAAAAAAAA
>NW_022900931.1:47118335-47124450 GCF_012274545.1 Fukomys damarensis
AAAAAAAAAAAAAAAAAAAAAAAAAAAAGAGAGAGAGAGAGAGAGAATTTTGAAGTCCCAAAGAGAAGTGTCTGTGGAGTTGCCTGTGGTGACTGATGGTGACTGCAAAGTACAATACTTATCTGGCGCTTCCTGCTGATCGCTCACTGTTCTAAGCCCTTTATTTGTTCGACCCTCACGGTAGCCCTTTGATGTAGAAACTGTTATTATCCCCATTTTGCGATGGGCAGACTGAAGTTCGATGTGGTTTGCCGGGTTGCATCGTCAGTAAGACAGCTGGAACTGGAGAGCAGGCAGTGGTTCTAGGGGCCCATTCAGGAACGGAAGGGGAATGTGGACCGGGATGGCCAAGGTGTGCTGCGGCAAGTCCAGGGCCCAGTGCCCGGGCTGGGATTTGACGGCACAGCTGGGCCACAGCAGACAGGCACTTCGGGACCTGGACTCGAAGCCCACAGCATGAGCCGGGTGTGGTGCACACCTGTGGTCCCGGGGCCTCCTGCGGGCTGGGGTCGCACACCTGGCAGAGGTTGTAGTCTTCGTAAAAGTCTAATTTTTAAATTATGATTTTTCCTTGTCTTCTACCTTCGGACTCTACAAAGAACTCAAAAGTGATAGAATTAGAGTCAGTAGATTCATAGACGGTGCGGGGTGTGTCTCAAAGGCTAGTTTTTAGTTTAATTACATGCTGCTCATTATTTGGTGGTGTAGGTTGGGTTCCTCGGGAGCTGCCTCTGAGATATCAATTATCATGCAAGACATTTATTAGTGAGAACTCTTAGGACCCACAGCTGCGTAAAGGAGGGGAGGGAAGCAAGATTGGGCAAGGGAGAGGTGCGGTTACACTGTAGTCGCCCTGTGGCGTGGAGCTCTGGGGCGGGAACGCCGGGCTTTAGAGCTGGGACAGGCACTCCTGCCTCCTGTCATTGGTCAGGCACTAGGGTCCAGAGTCCTTGCAGAGAGCTGCTGGCTGGAGCCCACAGTGGGGCTTTATTCCCAAGCGAGATAAATAGTTAAATGTGAAAAACAAGGTTCTCATCAGCAAAACAGGGGAAACAGACGTGCAAGTCCAGGCATTTCATTATTAGCATTTTCGGTAAAAGCTGAGTAAGAGCTCTGCACACCCTTAGGAGTTTCCAAAGGACTAAGGGCCCTTTGATTGAATTTCTGCACCTGTTTGAATTTGAGTGTAGATATGGCATTAAAAATGGTGGCGACAAATACGCAGATACAGAGTGCTACGAGAAACCAATCCATAGATTAAGATTAAAATTGACCTGGTTTTTAAAAGATTAGCATTTTTTCAGCTAGTCATGGTGGCACATACCTGTAACCCCTGAACTTGGAAGGTCCAGGCGGGAGAATTGCTGAGTTCAAGGCCAGCCTGGGCTACATAGTGAGACATTGTCTCAAAACAAAACAAAAATTACAAGAATAGCATTTTGTTACATAGTTCGCCTTCATTAAACCATGGGCTATTCTCGGAAACAGCTTGGTTTATTTTACCAATAAAAGAAGGTATAAGAAAAAGGGCTGGCAGCTGAGGAAAGAAGATGGCAGATTTGAATCTGGCGTGGGGTACTTTGTAAAACCACCAAATAAAAAAGGGCTGGGGATAGAGTTTATTGTGAAAGGCCTGTAACTTCAGCGCTTGGCTGATGCAGGAGGATTGAGTTCAAAGCCAACCCTGCACTATACAGTGACATTGAGGCCCATCTGGATTACACAGCATGGCCCTGCCTTAAAAAATAATGAAAAAAAGGATATAGGAGGAACTTGTACACTGTTTTAGCTCTGCCATTTTGTACTGTGAAGCCCTGGGCCAGCCACTTTGCTTTTGAGACACTTAATTTTCTCATCTATGAAATAGAGACAGTACTTCTCTGTACTAATACACAGTGTTGTTATATCAGGTTGAAATAAATGTATATAGATAATGTCTCTACCAGCGCTGTGGCACATACTTCTAGTCCCAGGACTTGGGAGGCTGAGGCAGGAGGACTGCCATGAGTTTGAGGCTAGCCTGAACTACTCGGTAAAACTGTCTCAGAAAACATCGCTAAAAACAAAACAAAACGAAACAAAAGTCAACCAAACCAAATACCCTCTGAACATTAATGCCAAAGCAAGAGGTTGAGTGGGAGCAATGATCTAAAAGACTTTGGAGACATCTAGTTCAGACCCCTCATATTTTTCAAATAAGGAAGGGGAGCCTTGATTGTCAGGAGACCATGTTAAGTCATGTGGATACTTGAATACATCTTGAATTGTGCATTTATCTAAGACTATGGTGGGAATTAAAGCTATAAATGAAAGCTTCATACATCTAAGCTTTGAAACAAGAATGAGGCTGATTGTGTAAGTGCAGCGTGTATCCCTGTCTGAGATCCCAGAATCCTGTCCCTAGTTTAATTTGCCAGGTTTGGGCCCCACCTGGGAACCCTGATTTCTCCTCTCCCCTCATTAATTAGACCCCTCAATCCTCACTTCCTTTACCACCATCCATGGCACTTTTCCTTATATTTTTAAATTTTGAAATAGGATCTTGCTCAATTGTCCAGGTGGGGCTCAAACGTTTGAGCCTCCCGGATGTGGGCCACCATGCCCAGCTGAGGAGGAGATTTAATGAGGCAGTCTGAGCCCCATCCTAGGCCTCGCCTCATCTCAGATTCAGCAGCTGTGGGATCTGAGGCACCTTTCTTCACTTGGTGTAGTCCCTGTTCCTCATGTAAAATCAGGATAATAATACTTGTCCTACTGACTTGTCATGCTTCTCTCAAGGATCAAAAGATGTAACGTATCTGAAAACACCGTGAACAGCAATAAATGCTCTACTGATGTCAAGTGTTATTATTATCCTCCTTATTGCACCCCTCTCCCTCCCTCTCAGACCTCCAGGGTGATGGCTTCCTTCCAAGATTGTCTTGCCAGGTAGTTGCAACTCTTTGCTGAGCAGCTTTGGCTGAACCATGAAATGTCGTTCTAGAATAAGCTGCCCTTGGACTAGCAGGAATTTAATTAGATTATTGGGAGTCACAGAGGGAACCATTAAAAAGGAAGAGCGTTGCATTTGGAAGAAGTGTTTTATTTCCACTGCTGGAAGACACACTGGCCTGCAGTTGCAGCAAAACACATTGATCGATCAATAGATCTATTGTTTTGTTGGAGACAAGATCTGTAGCTAGTATTGAAGTCACACTGTAGCCCAGGCTTGACTTGAATCCATTGCCTCAGACTCCCAAATTCAGAGATTAAAGGCATGTGCCACCATGCCAGGCTCTGTCACCTTCTGATGGGGCCCATCTCTGTCCTCTTCAGTCTCCCTGGTGCTGGGCAAGGGTTCCGTGTACACCTCTAGTCCTGAAGTCCAAGTGCCGGAGAATAACCGTGAGTGCGGCGGGGCAGGGAGGGTGGGCCGGAAGGGGTGAGGGTGCTTTGGGGCCGTTCCCACCTTCTCCCTTGCTCCTCCTCTTCCTCCCTCTCATTTTGATCCTATCTGCAGCCGTCAAGTTGTACTGCACCTACTCTGGCTTCAGCTCCCCGCGTGTGGAGTGGAAGTTTGGCCACGGTGATACCACCAGCCTTGTTTGCTATAATAACCAGATCACCGGTGAGTGGTCTCGCCTCCCCCTGGGAGGCAGAGTCTGTGGAGGGGTTGACCCTGGATGTCAGGGGTGGGTACACCCTGGGGTTCGAGTCTCTGTGGCTTTCCCATTTCCTCCCCTCCTCCCCTCCCCTTCTTTCCCCTCCCCTCTGTTTTTGGGACCTTGTGCTTGTGAGGCAGGCGATGGCACCCCTGAGTTAAATTCCCAGCCCTTTTCCCTTTCTGAGGAAGTAGAGGGCGCCCAGGTACCTCGGATGCCGCCTTCGCCAGCTTCTCTCAGCCCTCCAGTTCACGCTGTCTCTGCCTCCTTCTCCGAGGGTAGCTTCCTACGCGGATCGTGTTACCTTTTCAACCAGCGGCATCACCTTCAGTTCCGTGACCCGGGAGGACACGGGGACGTATACATGTATGGTCACTGAGGACAATGGCAACAACTATGGGGAGGTCCACATCCAGCTCACCGTGCTTGGTACGCGTCACCTGGCGTGTCTTCGTGTGGGCCTGGGACCGGCTATTTCCCTAAACTCTGAGGAGACTGCTAAGCTTTGGAACTCATGGATGGTGACAGCATCTATTGATGGGGGTATCCACAGTCATGGTGCTCCTAGATGGAAGTTAAAGGGCGTAAGAGAGGGTGGCTGGAGCCGAGTGGATGGGGTCCCCACCCTTGGTTCAGCAGCTTGCTTCCTTCTGTCTTTCCCCAGTGCCGCCATCCAAGCCCACAGTCAACATCCCCTCCTCTGCCACCATTGGCACCCGGGTGGTGCTGACCTGCTCTGAACAGGATGGCTCTCCACCCTCTGAGTACTCCTGGTTCAGGGATGGGGTCCCGATGCCCGAGGATCCCAAGAACACGCGTGCCTTCATCAATTCTTCCTATACCCTGAATCACAAGACAGGAGAGCTGGTATGCACGGGGTGGGGCTAAGGACCTGGGAGGTGTGGGCGGGAAGGATGAACTGCAATAGGGTGAACTTGGAGCGAGTGTCGTAAGAAGTAGTTTCCTCTCGAAGCCGACTGTCTCTTCTTCCCTGCAGATCTTCAGTCCTCTGACAACTGCTGATACCGGAGAGTACCTTTGTCAGGCACAGAATGGGTTTGGGAAATCCATGAGTTCAGACAGCATCCACATGGAAGCTGGTGCGTGGGCCTGGGCTGGGGGATTGGACTCAGAGCTGGGTGGGAGCCAGGGTCTGCCCCTCACTCTTCCACTGGTGGCAGTGTCAGCGCTGTGACTGAGAATTCAGGTGCCCGAACTCGGGACCTTGTGCCTTGGAAGCAGGTGGCAGAACCGCTGAGCTGAATCTCTGGCCCCTGACCTCTGCTTTGTGTCTCCCAGTGGAGCTGAATGTCGGGGGCATCGTGGCAGCTGTCTTCGTAACACTGATTCTTCTTGGAGTCTTGATTTTCGGCATCTGGTTTGCCTACAGCCGAGGCTACTTTGAGCGTAAGTATCGCCCTCTTTTGTGTCTTCCCCAGTCCAGGCATGGTTCGTGGGTGTCACCTGAGTGGAGACCCCGACACGGTGCTCCCCCGAGGAGGACAGGTGGCTGGGTCCGAGCCCCTCTCCAGTGCCCCGGCTGCTTCCCCCCGGACTTCCACACCAGCCTGTGCTCTTCTGCCGGTGCTCACCGTCTCCCTTTTTTTTCTCTTTCAGGCGCAAAGAAAAAGTGAGTGAAATGTTACCCCAGGGTTCTCTGAGGCTAAGAACGCAGATGCGGATGCGAGCGGTTTGAAGCCGAGATGGGCCCTGGGGTTGGGAATGGGAGTGAAGTTCGGAGGTGGAGGCCACCAGCCTGGAGGGAGAACACCTGCTGCCCCCCTGTCCCCTGGACTTGGCCTCTTTCCCTTTGCCCACACTTCCCTACTGAGCCTTCCGCTTCTGCAGAGTTCTTAGCTGTGGCCTCTAAGGTTAGCGTGGAGAGCGGAGGAGCCTGAGCTCCTCTGTGTTCTGTCTCACGCACAGGACCTCGTCGGGTAAGAAGGTGATCTACAGCCAGCCCGCTGCCCGGAGTGAAGTGAGTGCACCTGCCGGGGAGGGGCCCCCTTGGCCGCTGTTGCGGGGTTTTCTAGCCCGAGTTTCTGTGTCTCCAAGTTTTTTAACCAAAGAAAACCTAGAGCTGACTGGAGGCTATCTTTCCGTAGGGGGAATTCAAACAGACCTCGTCGTTCCTGGTGTGACCGGGGCCGCTCGCTCCTGTTTCTGATGCCCGCGTTAGGAGCTCCCGGACTCTGGCCCTGACGTCTGTAGATTCGCAGGATGCCTTGACCCGCAGGATCCCCCACTTAGTTAGGCTGTGATTTTAACAGCGTCGGCTTTGTGCGCCTTCCTCTTCACCACATTCCTTCCTTTGCGTGCCACTGCCGAGTGGTTCTCCCTCCCCTGCCCTCCGGGAGAGCGGGCGGGACCCTGCCTACCTGCTGACTTCCCCACTAAGTAGGCAGCACTCACAAATGGTGGGCCTCCCGGGACCTTGAAACCACTGCCTGACCTGCTGTGGCCTTTGGATAACG
>NW_022900931.1:47124461-47153921 GCF_012274545.1 Fukomys damarensis
TTATAGTTTTTTTTTTTTTTTTTTTTTTTTTTTTGTACCGGGGATTGAACTTGGGACCTTGTGCTTCCGAGGCAGACAGCAGAACCACAGAGCTAAAGCCCTGACCTGTGGACAAGGATCTTGAGTCTGACTCCTAGGCTTTCCGCTGCCAGCCGTTCTAGACGGGGGACTGGACAGTGAAGTAGCTGAGATGGTGGCTTGGTCGTGATGTTGTCTCTTCCGTCTCTGGAGCCCACCTGCCTGTCTTCCCATGAAAAGTGCCCGTGGGACCCTCCTGCCCCGTCTTCCTGAACATAAGCAGACTGACACTGTGTCTGAGAAAATAAGGAAGCAGAGTCAATTTTCAGGGATGTGGAGCAAAACATGTTTAAAACCACGGATCTAAAGGAAAGAAAGCTGGGGCAACTGGACAGACCCTTAGAAGATATCAGGAGGGCTGTGGGGATGTGTGCGTGTTAGTCTTGGCTTTTGTCTGAGGCAGAGAGAGTGAGTCTGTGGTCTTCACTGTATGCTGACTGAGTGGTGTGTTGAAGAGCTTCTCAGCTCTTTGGTGAGACATGGTTTGTGTGTGTTTGAATTAGCTGGATGTGCTGGAAATAAAAACTTGGTTTGTCAATGCTTCTTTCTGTGGGGAATGGGCAAGTGAGGTCATTGAGGATCCCTGAGCTCCTTTGTACAAACAGGAAAATGCCTCAAAGCTCTGCTTCCTGGCCGCCAGGGGCTGATCTCGGGGCCCTGTGCTGCCCCTTCACTTCTGGAATTCAGACCGCTGTTCCAGATCCCCCTGTATGTGCCTGCCTTCCTCTGCTGGAGAAGGGTGCTGGGGAGAAGCCTGAGCTGTGTTCACTCCACCAGATGAAAGGAGGCAGTGCCTCCTCCTGCATAAACAATGGGCTCCCCAAAACTAGAGGAAAATCTACCGAGGGTGATTTCTCAGGTCATTTGGAAAACCCTTTTATACTAAATTAGTGAGTGGAGGGTTCAGAAGATAATTTAAGATAGGGGCAGGAATAAGGATTGGCCTAGTTGTCTGAATTCCTCCTCCTATTTGGGTCTTCTTTTATTTTTTTATGATGCTGGGGATTGAGCCCAGGAACTTGTACAAGATAGGCGAACCCTCTACCACTGAGCTACCCCTCCAGCTTCCCGTTCTCACCGTTTAAAAATTTTGAGATAGGGTCTGTGAGTTGCCCGGGCTTACTCCTGCCTCAATCTCTGGAGTAGCAAGGATCAGAGTCATGTATTCCCACACTCAGCTATTTTGGTCTCTTCTGCCCTTAAATTTCAGTTTCCCATCTACCACAGACCTGCAATCTGTTAAATAGAGGACAAATAAAAGGGTCCTCTAGGTTTGCTTTTGCTTATTTAGTTGGAGGCTAGAAACCCCTAACAAGGTGTCCTTCCTACCCCCAACGAGAATGAAACTAGGGGCTCAGGTTTGGAATCGCTCTGTCACTGAGCCACCCCCACTCCCGCTTTGAGACAAGGCCTTAAGTTGCCTAGGTTGAGTGAACTGTTGATCATGTCACTGCCTCCTAGTAGCTGGGTTTATAGGCATGTACTACCACACCCCTAAATGTTCAAAGACCCCAGCCCCCCAAAAGAGCAAAACTCAAGCTGTTAATGGTTATGTATTAAATCATTTTCTCCAGGGCAGATAAGATACTCTGAGATGATGAGAGGTGAAATGCTTGAGTAAGGATGAAAATTTTAAATGTACCCAGTTCTGCACTGTGGTTGGATGGCAGGGTGGGAGGGGCCTGAAGGAGAGCTTTGAGGAAATAAAATGGGTGATTGTCTGCTCTAGGTCTGGGGTGACAAGTTCTTCACTTGGCCCTTTGTGAGCAGGAGTCACTCATCAGCTTTGGTGTTTACCTCTCCAGTTTATGACAGCTCTTTGGAGTTGGAAAATACTGTGTCTTTCATTTTAAAACATCAAAAGTAATTTTTGTAATAAATGTTTATTTTTCACATTGAGTTTGCTTAAATCCTCAAGTTTTGGATTAAGAAAATGTAGGCTCCCGGAGTGCCACTCAATCTTCCTGGTAGTCTTGGTAATTAAGATTGCAGTCTACTCAAGAGGCTGAGGCAGGAGGATCACTGCGAGTTTGGGGTCAACCTGGATGACAGAGTGAGACCAAAAGGGTTGCAGGCCAGGACTGGGAGTGCACTCCTGTAATCCCAGCGCTTGGGAGTTTCAGGCAGCAGGGTCGGTGTGAATTTGAGGTCAACCTGAACTACATAGCAAGATCCGGCCTAAAGTAAAAAACAAAGATAGTTTTTCCTTACATATATTGTGTCCCGTCCCCCCCCCCCCGTAGTACTGGTGATTAATCCCAGGAGCACTCTACCACTGAGCTACATCCCATCCCTTCTTTAATTTGAGACAGGACCTAACTAGCCCAGGCTTGCCTTGGATTCCTGAGTCTTCTGCCTCAGCCTAGGAAATAGCTGAGATGACAGGTGTGAACCACCAGGCCTGGCTGATGGTTACAATGTAATTTAGCTTTTTCATACACACCTGTTTGAATAAGAATGCCCTAGAAGCTGCCATTTCCTATACTGAAGGCAAATTTGGGAGAAGGGTAATTCTACAGATTTTGCTGTTTCCCATAAGAGATGAATGCACCGTCACCTAGTTTGAAACACTTGAGTGGTGAGGATGTATCCTTTTTCTCCTCAACGTTATAAGGAGACAGTTTGATTTGTATCGTGTAATGGTTAGAGCACTTGTCTAGCAGGCATGAGACACCAGGTTCGATCCCTAGGGAAAGAAGTTTAACAGTACTTATGCTCTGCCTTTGACGCCCAGAATTTGCTTTAAGCAAATTGTGCTGCTCTTAACAGGACCTACAGGATAAGGCTGTATCAGGGAATGGTGGAGGAATAAAGGACAAGCTGCAGATTATTCCATAGGATATGGAGACAGTTTGAAGTGGGACGAGTGAGCAAAGGTACAGTTTCCTCTGAAAAAGCTTTAATTCTCACGGTCTTCCAGTGTATTGTTCCTTTTCTAGTGCTAGCTGTGAGTTTCCCCTGAGTACCAGGGATTAGAACCCAGGGCCTTGGCACCAAGTTATATCCCAGCCCAATTTGAGATGGTCTCACTGCATCGCTAAATTGTTCAGGCTTGGTTTGAACTTGTGATCCTTCCTCTTAGCCTCCCAGAGCGCTGGAATTATGGGTGTGCGCCACCAAGCTCGGCTCTAGTTGTGAAGTCGAAATTTATTATCAGACGTGAACTTTCTAAGTAGCTACTATTACTGCCTCGATTTCACAGGTAGGGAGGAGGGCACTGATGTGCTAAGGAATTTGCGGGTAGTAGTAGTAGTAGTAAGCAAGTGGTACATCTGAGATGGAGACATCTGGGGAGGGAGGTCTGGATTCCCCCAGTCCTGTCCCCTGGGCCTGTGTGGAGAGGAACACAGGAAGGAGGCTGGAGCCCCACAGTGGTGGTTATGTGGGTAACGGTGTCCACTTGGGTTTCTCTGATATGTACGAAATCTTACTTTCGTCTGCTATCCTGGAAGGGTCTGTAGATCTGGAAGACTTGAATTTCAGGGTCTTAATGCAATGCAGGGCCCGGGTTGGGGGTGTAGCCGAGTGGTAGGGCGTGCACCGAGCCGTGTGGGAGGTCCTGGGTTTGAGCTCAGCGCGGGGCAGGTGTGAATGCCACCTTATGGAGCAAAGGGCAAACCTCAGTGCACTTGCGCCCGGTGAACAAGGCATGCAGATCACGTGTACTAAGGGTGAGCAGTCAGGAGGAGCAACTTTGGCTCTGACAACGGCTGCAGTAAAATAAATCCCTCTTACCAAGAGAACTTCTGTAGCACTAAGTGCAAAATTCTGCCTTGGGGTGCAAAATGTCAACTTTGGAACGGTGTAGGAAAGATGTAGGGCATGAAGCACTCTGGAGCCTTGGTGCTCATGGGCCTGCATCCCGCCCCACGTCTCCTTCGTGTAGACAAGTGCAGAGTAAACGATCTGGATGGGAGGGGACCTAAATCGAGACAGAAGCGTCTGAAAAAAAATCATTGTTAAAAGGCTGATGGTGATAATCCCAGCACTCAGGAGTTTCAGGCAGGGAGGATCGGTGTGAATTTGCGGTCAACCTAAAGTACATGGCAAGATCCACCCCCCAAAATCAAAATAAAAACCAAAGAACCCCAAAATACAACCACGAAAAAGCCAGGTGTGGTGGCAAATACCTGTAATCCCAGCTGTCTGGAAGGCTAAATTGAGAAGAGAGAAAGTTTGAGTCCACTTTGGGCAATTTAGCAGCTTAGTGAGACCCTGTTTCAAAAAAACAAAAACCAAAACAGGACAAAAAACTAAACCCAAAACAGGGCTGTTTGATGCAATCCAATAAAAACATTCTACGTTTACTTCCTATTACCAGTATGGCCTCAAAGCACGACATATGGGCCCATGAACTCCAAAGGAGGTTGGTTATACTTCAGAACGTAGTTGTCCTGTGTGGTAGTGCACCCCTGAAATCCCAGCACTCAGGCAGGAGGATCACCTCGAGTTCAAGGCCACCCTGAGCTGCATGAGGTGATCTTGTTGCACGTTCATGTGCTCATGCACACACACGCACACACACACATGCACACACACAAAGAACATAGTGCTCTACAGAGGCAGAAGGAGGGATGTATAGTGAAAAGAATTCCAGCTTTGGACTCGATTCCAGACTTCTCTGTGAATTTGACAAAGTTTTACCTCAGCAACAGTTTTCTTTTCTATGTGATGTTGATGATACCTCTTCTAGTAAGTTTTTTTGTGTTGTTGTACTGGGAATTGAATCCAGGGCCTATGCACTGAACACATCTCCAGCCCTTTTAAAATTTTGAGACGAAGTTTTGCTAAGTCACTTATTTACACTAAGCTCAAACTTGTAATCTCCTGCCTCTGCCTCTTGTATCCTGGGATTACATGTGTGTGCCCTGAGTCCAGCTCCTGTGAAGTTTTGCCATATAAACTCACAAAGGTCTGCAAATCACTGTGTCATGACTCATGTAAGAATTGTTCACAGTTGGTTTAAAACTGGATATTCTAGGCTATGCATTAGCAAATTTTCTGTAATGAGCAGGAGAATTGTGTGTGTGTGTGTGTGTGTGTGTGTGTTTGAGACAGAGTCTTGCTATATAGTTCAGGTAGGCCTCAAACTAAGAGAAGTAATTTTTAAAACTTTTTGGACCAGTTAGCATTCAATCTCTATCTCTCTCTGAGTAATAGTTTCTATCTGTACTACTATAAAAACTGGAAGTTTTATCAGGAAAGCATCTACAGACAGTAAGTGTGGCTGTGGTCCAATAAAACTTAATTTAGGAACACCGAATTGGGAATTTCATATAACTTCCAAGTATCATTAAATTATCCTGATAATTATTCTGATTTTTTTCCAGTCACTTGTTTTTTTTAATTTTTAAATTAAAAAAAATTTTTTTGGCTTTTTGAAACTCACCATGTAGTTGAGACTGACCTGGAACTCACTATGTAGCCAAGGCTGGTCTCGAACTCACAACGATCCTCCTGCCTCAGCCTCCTGAGTGCTGGGATTACAGGTGTGCGCCACCACACCCAACTCCAGTCACTTGTAATGCGAAAAATATTTTTAGGCCTCAGGCTGCACAAAATTAATTGCTGGACTAGCAACTGGCAATTTAGCCATAGGTTGTTTTTTTTGTTTTTTTTTGCCATAGATGAAAGTAAGCTTAAAAAAAAAAAGCAGCCACCCAGCCACTTGTGCAGTTCTCTAAATCCAACTCGCTCTTGGTCTGCGATGTCCTGGGGAGGAAGGGAAGATAAAGTGGGACGAGCAGCCAGAGAAGCAGGGTTAAGTCTTCAGCCCTGGCCTGAGAGGAAAGGGGGTGAATGGGAAGCCAATGAGAAGTGTTGGGTGGGGGAACCCAGACCTATCCAGTGATTGTAGAGCAACGGTAAAGCTCAGCTTCTCTTTCGTTGATTCTTAGAGCAAACGATAACTCTCAGGAACACATCTGACCTTTCTGGCTCCTCGAATTGCCATCACCGACTTCCTCGAAGGCTGGGATTTTGTGTTCATTGTGCCAAACAGAAAATGGGGAATGAGCTGGCATCAAGCCCCAAACTGTGGTTGAGACAAGTTGAGGTCAGCTGTGACCAGAATCACACTCTCCTGTGCTTGCACACAGGCCAAGTGAAAATAAACCCGAGGCGGGGGTAAGCATTCTACCACTGAGCCTCTAGATTCTTTGCCTGTTGTTATTTTGAGACAGATCTCACTAAGTTGCCCAGGCTGTCCTCACACTTGCAATCCTCTTGCCTCGGCCTTGGGAGTAGCTGCGATTATAGTCATGCACCATCATGCCTGGCCAAGATGGCCATTCTTTAGAGCTTGAATAAACAAATGTTTTCCACTATTATTAGCGTAGACTTATTGTACAAATGAGTGGCTTGTGACATTTCCATACTTGCATCCCATATATGCACCCATGCCTTGATCATGTCTATCTTTTCTTACCCTCTCCTCCCTCCAATGAATAATCAGATTTAGGTGAAAAACAGTGTTGTATTTTCGCGTATTCACCCCATAGGGGCTGCACTCTCGGAAGATGGGCTCTTGAAGCCGTATTTGCACAGTTGCATAGTAGCAACAGTTAACTTTGAGAACATATTAGCTAAGCATTGTTCTAAAATCTCTGCTTGTCCTGTACTGACCCATTTAATCTTCCTGACATAAGAAGTAGGTTGTCGTAGTCTCTGTCTCTCTTCGTGATGTTGGGGAGGGAACTTAGGGTCTTAGTGCATAGTAGGCAAGTAGTCTACCATTAAGCTACATATCCAGACCCAGTCTTCATTTTCAGAGGAGAAACTGAGGCACAGAGAGGCTAAGTGCCACATGGGGATGTAGCTCATGGTAAGTGCTTACCCAGCACATTCAAGGTCCTGAGTGCAATTCTCAGTATGGGAAAAATAAAAAAAGTTAATCTAAGAGAGTGGTGGAGCATTCCTGTAATCCCAGAACTGGTAGGCTGAGGCAGGGGGATCACTGTAAATTCAAGCCCAGCCAGGGCACTTTAGTGGAACCATGTCTAAAAATGAAAAAAGGGTTGGGCATGGTGCTGTATACCAGTGATCCCAGCACTTGGGAGGCTGAGGCAGGAGGATCACCCTGAGTTCAAGGCCAGCCTGTAATACATAGAGAGATCCTGTCTCAAACAAACAAATAAGAAAACAAAATAAATTTAAAAAAGAGCTGGGCTGGGGATGTAGCTCAGTGGCCCTGCACCTGCCTGGCAAGCAAAAAAAAAAAAAAAAGAAAAGAAATTGTGTCACTCATTGTGAAAACCCTGGGTTCAAACCCCAGTAATATCCCACCCCCACAAAAAGGCAGTCGCGATGTGAGCATTGAGACAGATGACAAACCAGATTGGCATGTTCCAGAGTCCAAATTCTTTTTTCTTTTTTTTAGACATGGTCATGTTGTGTAATTTGGCCTGGGCTTGAACTTGCTGCAATCTTCCTGCCTCAGCCTCCTTAGCGATGAAATTACAGGCATGCACCACCGTGCCAAGCTTCAGAGGTCAAACTCTGAGCACCATTTTGTCTCTACCAAGGTGACCAAAACATAATATTTTGTATCAACAAGAACAACTGCAGGATTGTAAATTCGAGGCCAGTGTGTACAACATAGCAAGACCTGTCTCAAAACAGAAAAAATTAAATAAAACAAAACAGGAGAAATGACTGAAAATCTTCCCTGAAAAATCAGCAGAGGCACAATCACTCTATAGCAAAGCTGCAGAGCCTTTTTGGTAAGTTGGTAAGTAAGAAAACCTGTGTTGGCAGGTACAAGTTGGATCTAAGGTCTGTTCTGAAAAGCACTTCTTGTGGCTGCAGGAGAAATTTTCATATTCACTGAAAATTTTCACAGTCCTGACACAGGACCTCGTGTTGTCGCCTTCAGCCTTAGACGTGTGGAAGTGGAGAGGAAAGGGAGAATTAGGTGCTTTGTAGTGGGGCTGGGCGAGGCGAATGTTAAACAGGTGCAGGCTCGGGCCACGGCACCAGTACGTTGCTTCATGGAGCTGGGTGGAAAGCCCGGGGATCCCTGTGATTCTCCCACAGAAGACTGACTGTCTCTCTGAGCTGAAGGGGAGAAACAAAAGATCGGTAGAAAGGAAGCAAGGAAATCACAACCGCAAGTTGTACTCTGTAAGAAGACTGCAACTTCTAGGCCTTAGCTGAAGTCAACCTAGACAGCCCCATACGGACTCCTTGGCTGGGTTTACACCCCTTCCCTACCAGACCATACTAAAAGGCCATAAATGGGCTCAGTGAAGAAAGCGAGGAGTAGGAGTCTGGCGCAGAGATAAGGACTAGCCTGGTGTCAACAGTCCTTGGCCAGACTTACATTCCTTCCCTACCACAGCATCACTAGGAGGCCATACATTGGCCTGACTGGGAGAGTAAATAAAGATTGAGTGAAGCCAGAGAATGTTTAAATTACCCATAAAAACAAATAAAACAAAACAAAAGACAGGCCTGGGAACAGGCTGGTATTCTTTTGACGGGGGGTGGGGGGAGGGACACTTTTCTCCTGGATTTTCACTCCCTCAAGAAAGTATAAATGTGTACTCACTTCCAAACTGTAATGTGTCTCATTTCTCTGAGCACCTGACTCCCTTCTTGAGTGTGTACTCTGTGCTCTGTCTTTGCCTAATAAACATTTCTTGGTCTTTTTTTGGCTCACCCTGAAAATTCTTTTTCTGTGACTGGAGTCCGAACGTGCTACGGTGAGAGGGGTTAAGTGTGGGGAGCTCAGCCCCAGCCTGGTGACCTCTCTAGCTGTGCGGACCGCTGCTTTCACTCTGTGCTTGGCATTACTGGTCAGTTTGTCCACATTGTCCGGAGAGACCAGCCCCTGTTACCAAGCAGACTGAGGCACACGAGGAAGGTAGCTGGTTCATACCAGTCTGTTACCAAGAGAGAGAAATTAATTTATTTGGAAGTCAGAAACTCCAGGCTGGATTTGTTATAAAAATTACAAGAAGTCATTGTTTTGGACTAAGCTTCTGCACCAGGTCCCAACAGACTAGGCTAAAAATAAAAATGGAGTCACTCCTGCTAAATTTCACCAAGTGGAAACTAAGCTGCTTATCTGGCCTGGGCAATGAGGAGAGCGATGCCAGCCAAATTTCCCAACAGGCCAGTTTCAATTGACACGATACTGAAATTAATCCTTAAACCAAAGAAATAACCTGAAATGAAGTGATGTTAACTAATGAGTTATTTTCTTGTTTTTATGTTTCCATGTCCTTATCATAAAAGAAAATTAACTCGTGTCTGTGCACCAGGCGGTGGAGCCTCATAACATCTGGACGCTAAGCCTGTGCAGAGCTACACCTCGAACCAGAAAAGTAACTAGCAAATGACTCACTGGCTTTTGTTTTTCTTTGTTTCTGCTTTTTTCAGCCCTTCACTAACTGCCCACCCCCAGCCACACACACCCCTTATGGGTGGGTGGATTTTCCTTACGGATTTTTTTTCCTGGGGGATGGAACTCAGGGCATTCACATTGAGCCACTCCCACTATTTTAACATTCTTTGATTTCTTTTTTGTTTTTTGAGACAGGGTCTCACTATGTAGCTGAGACTGACCTGGAACTCACTGTGTAGCCCAGGCTGGTCTCGAACTCACAGTGTTACTCCTGCCTCAGCCTCCTGAGTGCTAGGATTACAGGCATGCACCACCATACCCGGCCACATTCTTTGATTTTTGAGACAGGGTCTTGCTAAGTCAATAAGCTGCTCAGGCTGGGTTCAAACTTGTGATCTGCTCAGCCTTTCAGGTGATTACAGGTGTGTGCCTACCTTGTTTTGATTTTTCCATTTAGAGAAGAAGGGGCCTGAAATTTAGTAGCTAAGTAAAAGTCAAGGCAGAGGCACAAACTGGGCAGGTACAGGCCCTGTAACTGCATATACTACCACGAGGTGGCGCTAGATCCTCCTGGCAGGGCACTTCTAAGCAGTGATGAGAGGTCATAGAATAATTTGCTGGAGATAAGAGTTAAGTAGGAGGGGTTAAAAATAGCTTCACCTACCTGGCAAAAATTCAAAAGTATGTTATATACTGTATTAACGAGGCTGTGGGGGAACAGGCACTCTCTTTTTTTGTTGGAAGGAATAAAAAAATGGCACAACTCTGATGGAGAGGAAACGGCAGCGTCTTAACAAAATTGCATGTACGATCAGCATGGCCTGGCAGCCCATGTCCAGGAATTTACCTAGAAGATATACCTCTAAGAATAGGAAAACAAGTATGCCCAAAGGTAGCTGGTTGCAGCATTATTTATAATGGCAGCACATTAGGAACGATCTAAAAATGCTCAAACCGAGGGAATCAATTCAATAAACGGTGGTATCGTCCTATAATGAAATACTAGGCAACTGCAAAAATAGCAAGGGACATCTCTATAAACTAGTTGGAGATACTTTCCAGGGTATATTGTTAAATGAGAAGAGGCACGCCTAGCTTTTTGGAAGGAGGAAGGGTGTGGTGGTGCACGCCTGTAATTCCAGAATTTTGGGAAGTTGGAGGGGAGGGCCGCAAATTCAAACCCTGCCTGGGAAAATTATTGACTCAGCAAGACCCTGTCTCAAAACAAAAAATAAAAAAAGCCGGGGATGTATCTCAGGGTGAAGGCCCTGGGTCCAATCTTTAGTGCTGGGGCAGGTGGGAGCTGGTTGGGTGGGGAGAAAAAATATAAAAGAGGGGAAACAGGAAAGCACGCTATATTTGTGCAGAAACAAACACAAGAAGGGGAATTACCAAGACTGATGACATTGGTAATACCTAAAGGACAAGCAAGAGCATAGTGAAAAAAATTACATGATGGGATTTCAGTTTTCTATACCATTTTGTCTAGTTTTTTTTTTTTTTTTTTTTTTCCTGTATTGGGGATTGAGCTAGGTAAGCACTCTATTACTGAGCTACAGTTTGTCTAGTTTTAACTTTTAGAATGTTAAAGTTTTTACACTAAAAAAAAAAAAAAAAGACCCAGAAGCCAGGTACATTGGTGCATGCCTAAAATCATAGGCCCTCAGAAAGCATGTTACTGGTGGGGGGGTCTTGTGGAGTTTCTTTGCAGGTTCTTGGTGTCTCAAACAGAGAACTGAGCAAGACACACAGACAAGGTAGTGAAACTGTACATTTATTGAAGGCAGAAAAAAAGTATGCACCACCACAGACTGGGAGCAAAGTAGTGAAAAGCTCACCACGGCCCTGAGTATAAAGGAAAGGGATTTTTTTGTATTCTCTTTTTGCAAGTAAGGCACAGGGAAAGACATCATGTCAGTCACTTGGCATCATGTTGCATGTGAACTGTGACGAGGCACAGGGATGAGCCCACCTGAGCAGGCTGGTGGAAAGCAGAGAGGCACAGACTTCATTCACCTGGGTAGAGGCGGATGGAGGGCAAGAGGCCCATCAGTGATGAACAGACAAAAAGCAGGGTTTTTCGTAGGAGACTGGAAGGGAGAGGGGTCTGGCACTCTATATATGGGTGTAAACATCTGTGGTTGGGATCCATGCAGCAGTTACAGCAGGGAAGATGATGTGCTGTGCTGTGCTGTGCTGTGCTTTGTGCTTTGTGCTTTGTGCTTTGTGCTATGCTCTGTGGTCTTTCCTGTAACACGCGTCCTGTGTTCTATCTTCTGGAAGACAGCGCGGCCTGCATCTGGTCTGAGAGGTGGCATGTTTTGCTGAGGGGTGCTTTTTTAAAAAGTATCTGTTAAACTATAGCTTGGAATTAGCAACATATTCATTAACCATTTCATGACCAGGTCAAGCCTGACATAAACCATCTTATCCTGAAACTTGCCTGGCTTCCTGTTACATGTAAATGAAGGATCTGAATTAGTGTCTTTTGATTGGTTGTGCTCACATGCAAATGAAGGTTTGAAAAGAGCCAGTTTCTGGCCCCAAATGGTACTTTTCTGATTGGTTCTGTGCACATTAGGATGGCATCACTGTTTTAGGAGTGTCCCTCACCCTGTTTCCCTGTCTTAGGCTGAGGCAGGAAGATTGCAACTTTAAGGCCAGCCTGGGTAATTCAGTGATGAAACAGAACTTGAAATAGAGTTTAAAAATTTGGAATTTTAAAGCTTTAAAAGTAATTGTCTTAGAGCTGGCGATGTAGCTCAGTGGTGCTAACTGCACCTGCCTGGAAAGTGCAACGTCCTGAGTTTGATGCTTGGTATGGAGGGTTGGGTGGTTGGAGTGGAGGGGAAAAAAAAAGTAATTGTCTTAGGCTGGGCCAGGTAGCACACATCTGTAATCCCAGAACTTGGGAAGTTGAAGGAAGAGGACTGCTGCAAATTCAAGGCCAGGCCCCCTCCCCGAAAATGTCCTATAAGGGGACTTGGAGGTCTTGTCCATTATCAGCGTTTTTTTTTTTTCTTGGTACTGGGGCTTGAACTCGGGTCCTTGCACTTACAAGGCAGGCCACCAAACCGCTGAGCTAAATCCCCGGCCCTTATTATCAGGTTTTGACTGAAGCAACACATACATTTTCCCGGTAGCATGGAACTTTTTCAGGCAGGCATTTTTTTTTTTTTTTTTGGTACCAGGGATCGAACTCAGGACCTTGAGGCAGATGGCGGAACCACTGAGCTAAATCCCGGCCCTAAGACAGGCATTTTAAGGGGGTACCGGGGTCAGCCTTTGGTTTCTAGAAGCCATGCTAGAGTTTGGCCAAGGAGAGTCTTTGTCACCTGGTCCTTCTGGACAGTTCTGTTTGAATGTCCTAGACCAGGTGATCAGCGGAGTGGATGGTGATAATGATTTATGCGCCCAGTTCATAGCTAGCATCAGGAGCAGGTGGAAAGCTTGTCCGTCCTGCTTTTGGATGGCGGGGTAGCATCTCCACAAGTTCCTGGCCATGGACATTCAGGGGAACAGGACTGGGAGAGAGGCTCAGTGGGAAGCAATAGGAAATAACACATAACATGTGATTTTTTTGCTGCCCAAATTCCTGCTGTTAGGGAAACACAGTGAAAGATTCTTTCCGAATTGTGAAATTCTGCAATTCTGAATACAGGTACCCTTGCACTGGAATACTAGGCTGCGTCTAGACAGGAAGGCCCCTCAGGGTTTTCTAACCGTCCAGGGGTCTTTGACCGTCTTCCAGCTCTGTGGGGAGAGAAGTTCCCTTGCAGGACCCTAATAGCGATGCAAAGGCTACCTTTTTGTAGAGACACAAATGAATTTTGTCTGGTGGAGATATGACTGATTTACTCTCTATAGAAGAAGGTGATTCTAGAAATTAAACATTTGCTTTGCAGAGTTAATAGGCACATTAATTGTTAGCACATACTTATTTTATATGTTGTGGGAGTCATGTTACTGTTTTAAAAAGTTTTATTTTTAATTGACAAGTACTAATTGTATGTATTTATGGAATATAACATGTTTCTACACATATATTCATTGCGGAATGATCAAATTGGGCTAATTAACATACCTGTCAACCAAAACAGTTGTTTGTGGTGACAATGATTTTACTTTTTTTTAAAAAAAAAAGTTGATGGTGTAGTTCAATGCTGTGAACATAGGAAGACAAAAACTTTTTTATTTATTTTTTTGGTACCGGGGATTGAACTCAGGTCCTTGCACGACAAAAACATTTTTGCATTATGGACAGTAGGACAATGAGAATGCTGCCAGGTTCTGGGCTTCTGTAGACTCTTTCCAGGTTCTTGGCGTCTTGAACAAAAAACGACAAAACATGCGAGGTTTTACATTTATTAGTGGTAGGAAAAGAAGTGCACTCCGCAGAGGGAGCAAGCCACTAAGAAAGCTCACCGTGGCCATGAAGCTAATGGCAGGCAGCTTCGGTATGTACCACCCACGCTTCAGGCTGTCCTATCAAAAGCCTGCTTGATTTCTTCCAGAATTGAAGATAGGACTTTCTGATTGGTCCCTGGGAGCTGTCTTCTGCGCATGTACACTGGATCCTTGTGATTGACAGGTCATGCCCTCTTGCCCAGCTAGTTGGCCACGCCCTAATCTCCTACTTTAAGAACATTTCCCATATCTTGGGCTCCAGGTGTGTGCGTGATTACCAGTATTTCAAGATGCCAAAATGTGAACTTCCCCAAGATCATAAGCACACGCTGTACTTGTGTGTTCTCAAACAGGGCTGCTGTTGCCAAAGGCCAACATCAGACTCACCCACATCCACCTTGGTAAAAAAGCGTTACCTCCAGGCTCTAAGCTCAGCCTCTGCTCCTGACTTCCCCACTGCCTCTCAAATGTGAACTGCAATAATTTTCCTTCTGTACTTACTCAACTCTTGGCAAATCCTGCTATCACTTACTTTACTGGCCTTTCATACATGATCTGGTGTGGCCAATGGTGAAACACTTGCCAAGGCTGGAGTTAGGTTCCCAGCACAGCAGTTAAAACAAATTTCAGCTTCCTAAAAGTGATTGAAGGAGCTGGCAGTCAGCACAAGAGTGGATATTGGTTTAGTATGCTTGAAGTTTTTCCAATTTGGGGATCTCCTTAAGAAAAGTAATACAGACTGGCATGGTGGCACACACCTATAATCCTAGCACTTGGTAGGCTGAGGCAGGAGGATTTCTGGGAGTTCAAAGCCTATCTTGGCTACAGAGTGAGTTCAAGTGTGAGTTCATAGTGAGTTCAGCCTGAACTACATAGGGAGACTCTGTTGCAAACAAAACAAAACAAAACAAAACAAAATGAGGTGGTGCTTCAGAAGACATCCTGAAATTTAAGCTTCTTTTGACCATTTAAAAATATATTTTTCAGTAAAAAAAAAAATCATAAATCTTGTACAGATGTAAAAATGAATCCAAGTTAGAGACTTTTACTCATACAAGAGAACCGTTGGGCTTTGTGGTGCATGCCTGTGATCCTAGCACTTGGGAGACTGAGATGTAAGGACTGCTGAGGGTTCAAGGCCAGCCTGGGCTGCATGGCAAAACCTTGTTTCAAAAAGCAAACAAACAAACCCAAGCAGACCTAATAACATTAAATGAAGATACAGAACAAAACACAACTTGTATGGAAAGGAAAATCATGGTGAAATGAATTGCACATGGGGATAAAATTGTTTTTTGGCTGGAGGTAGTAGGGGATGGGATTCTGTTACATTAATCACAGAATTTGAGTTATTACTTTTGGCTTAAAGTATCTCAAGGAAGTTGGCAAAAGCACATGCTATTTATTTTTTAATTAATTTATTTGAGACCAGGTTTCACTATATAGTTCAGGCTGGCCTTAAACTCACTATGTACCTCAGACTGGCTTCACATTCATGGTGATCCTCCTGCCTCAGCCTCCTGAGTGCTGGGATTACAGGTGTGCACCACCATGCCTAGCTAAAAACACAGTTTTAAAATCTCTATTTCCTTGTCTCTTTTCACACATTCATGGATCCTCCTGCCTCAGCCTCCTGAGTGCTGGGATTACAGGTGTGCACCACCATGCCTAGCTAAAAACACAGTTTTAAAATCTCTATTTCCTTGTCTCTTTTCTGCCTGTTAGAAAACTTTTTTTTTTCTATCCTACTATTATTGGAATCTCCTGGCTATGTCAAAATGTTACTGGCAGCTCCTTTTAAAAGTAGCTCACAGGCCCGTGATTTAGCTCAGTGGTGCTGCTGCCTGCGTCGCAAGTTCAAGGACCCGAGTTTGATTCCTGGTATAAAAAAAGAAAAAAAAGTGGCTCACCAATTAAACCTTACCAGGTTCTGAGTTGTTTGCTTCTCCCTCTGGAGTTGGATTCCAGGTTCTTCTCATCTTGAACAAAGAACTGAACAAGGGGTCGGGGATTCAACTCAGTGGCACCGCGCCTGTCTCATAAGTGCACGGTCCTGAGTTGGATCCCTGGTATGGGGAGGGGAGAGAACTGAACAAAATGAGCAAAATGCGGTGGCCAAGTTTATTTGAGAAAGTAAAAGTGAAGAGTGAGAGAAAAACTGTCTTTGCAGAATGAGCTTGGGCTGAGTAAAAGAAGAAAAAGCAATTAAAGGACACCCTGGAGAAAGCAGGGCAGGCTACTGTAAGGAAAAGTCGTGTCCTTTTATACTGTCCAAATCTGAGGAAACCCTTGAGCGCTTCTACATCTGGGTCCTGAGGCAGTGCTGGGATCCCACTCCCCAGAGGGAGGTCAGGTCTAAACCATAGTTTTGAAAACCTGCTGGTCTTCTTGAAAGAGTCCACAGGCAGGGCTTTGGGGATGTGTTCCTGGATCTTTGTAATTAACAGGTCATGCCGACCTCCTCAAGCCAGTTTTGCTAAGCCTTAACCTCCTATTTCACTACCTCAATTCCAGCACTCTAGAAGGCTGAGGCAGGAAGGTCCTCTGGGCAATTTAGCAAGATCCTGTTTCAAAAATAAAAAGGCTGCAGATGTAGTCAGTATGAAGGTTCTGGATTCAAACCCTAGCACTGGGGAACAAAAGAGCGGTGGGGGATGTAGTGAACAGCAGCCTTTCGGTGTCCTCTGTGCAAGTCTAATCTTTGAGGGATTTATTTCACATGCCTTGCTGATTCTAGGGTACCTACTCTCCATCTTGGTGCAGAGAAAGGCTGAGTGTCCTGCAGTTCCTTCTAGTCACCAGGAGGCAGAGGAGCGAAGAGGAGGCTGCAGGCTGGGTGTCCAGGGCAGCTTCCCAGGAGCAAAGAACGGGGTAGGCTGGGGTGTGCGGGAGGGTGTGACCGATGCCTCTAGTCACCGGGGCCCGGATCCCCAGTTTTCACCAACACCACCTTTCCGCCACCTCAGCCCTCCCTCTGATCCACCCCCAAGTGGGGATGGAGAGAGCAGATGCGGCCAGACCGGTTCTGAACTTGTGTGATGCAGAAATGTAGAGAGGGCTGGAGGAGAAAGGCTCAGGCAGGAGCTGAGGGGTTTACGGGGAAGTTTGCTGAATCCTCCGGACAAAGCCCAGCCAGGGAGCACTTGGGACGAGAGCGCCAGGTGGTTTCTTGTGGGCAAGGGGAATAGGATGGGAGAAAATAAAGAGAAAAGGGATTATGAAAACTGTTTCTGAGATTAAGGATTATCCTTTTTCCTTATCTGTGAAGGAGGCAGTACTAAAGAAGAACTTCCTCCTAATTATCTTGGCCTCACTAATTTTCAAACTGCTTTTTTTGTTTTTGGTGGTCCTGGGGGTTTAACCTGGGGTCTTTTCACGGTTACTTCCTCTGCCCTTTTTATATAAACAATAAATAAACATTTGAGACAGCCTTGCTAAACAACTAATTGCCCAGACTCTTAGAATGCTGAGATTACAAGCATGTGCCAAAATGCCTGGTTGGCTTTGAATTTAAAAAAAAAAAAATTAATAGCTGGGCATGGTAGCACATGCCTGTAATCCCAGCACTCGGGAGGCTGAGGCAGGAGGATTGCCTCCTGTGTGCTGGGATTACAGGCATGCACCAACATGCCCAGAACCCCAGGACCTTCAAATGTGACTGCATTTGGAGACTTAATTTTTAAAGAAATACTATTATTATTATTATTATTATTATTATTATTATTATTATTATTATTGAGACAGGGCCTTGGTATACAGTTTGGGCTGATGTTTTGTTTGTTTGTTTGTTTTTTTGGTTTTTGAGACAGGGTCTCACTAGGTAGTTCAGACTGACCTGGAACTCACTATGTAGCCCAGGCTGGGCTCAAACTCACAGCAATCCTTCTGCCTCAGCCTCCTGAGTGCTGGGATTACAGGCGTGCGCCACCATGCCCGGCTGGGCTGATCTTGAATTCACTATATAGCCCAGTCTGACCTCGAATTTACACCAATCCTCCTTCCTTTGCCTTATTAGTGCTGGGATTACAGACATGCACCACCACTCGCACAACTGGCTTGACATGTTTTTCTGCCATTACAGTGGGCCCTAATTCAATGTGATTCATATCCCTACAAAAAGAGAGGTTAAGTCACAAATATAGACCAAGGATCAACTATATGAAGACACACCAAGGAAGTATGCTAATTGGGAGACTGAGGCAAGAGAATTGCAAGTTTGAGCCTAGCCTGGGCAATTTAGTCACACCTTTCTCAAAATAAAAAATAGAAAGGGCTGGAGATGCAGCTCAGTAGTACCACCCTGGGTCCTCTTCCCAAAGGTGCCCATGCACAAGCCAAAGAGAAAGTCTGAGAAGAAGCTAAGTCTGCTGATACCCTGATCTGGGGTATCCAGTCTCCAATACAGTGGACACTTGACTTATGAACTCAATTCATTCATGAGGACTGGTTGTAACTCACATTGGTTAGTTGAAGGCTCAGGCTCCTCTACATAGCCTTCAGAGGCTCTCTCCTGTATACAGGCAGACCTCAGTGTCCTTAGGCCCAGGACTTCTCAACCCCATATAGGAAAGGATGTAATGTTCCTTCCAGAATTCTTTAAGGGTTAAATCTGTATCTGAGACCATCTGGAAGCACAAGCAGCCAGCATTTGGATCATAACTCAAGACTTTGTAAGTTAAAACTAAAATTCCAGTCATAGTTTAAGTGGGTCATATGTCAGACTGGTCGAAACTCAAGGGTCCACTGTATTGTGAGAATATAAATTTCTGTTCAAGCTGTTCAGCTTGTCATGTTTTGTTATAGCAGTTCTGGTTGACAGATGCAACTATATTTAAGGATGATGCCTATTGAGCCTGCTTTTAACTCATACAGAAAAGATAACCGAGGCATTACTTCAAGATCCTATTCCTACTTGACATTTTAATACGTGATACAACCTTACTACTATGGGCAGCTAAGTCAGAAATTAATAGGTAGTCAGGGGTGGTCTCTTAGTTACTTTTCTTGTTGCCGAAACAAAATACCCAATACCCAAAGTAGAGGAGGAAAGGTTTAGTTGGCTCATAGTTTGTAGAGGTTTCAGTCCATAGTTGGCTGGCTCCAAGGCAGGGTGGTGTGGCAGAAAAGTAATGCAGAGGAGAAACAGTCCATGGCAGGCAGAAGGTAGCAAAGCAAGCAAGGGATCACCACCTGTCTTTATATCCCTTGTATTTTATCCAGGCTACTTAGGGTGGGCAGCACTCACACCCTTAACCCTAGTGCCTTTGATTCTAGCACTGCACCATGAATCAACCCCAGTGTCACACACTCTAGATCCAGCAACCTCTGAAAAGTCCTACCTATGACCACATGAGGCTTTGAGGGGACATCTAGACACAGACCCTAAAAGATAGGTCCTCAAGATGATCAGTGCAAAAGACAAGAAGAACACCCCAAAACTGTGGCTGGAGGCACATCTGTTGAAGGCCAGGCCTCAAGATAAAGATGCAATGTGTACCAATAAACTCAATTAAAACTAAAAAAAAAAAAAAGATGCAATGACTAGGCCTCCTTGAGGGATAAATCACTTGAGATTGTGTGGTGATTGATATCACCTGATCCAGTAAAGCCCAGACAGGCTTCAGTCACATCCAGACCCATCCAGTTCCAAAAATGCCTTTGATCTTTTCATGTACACTTGCTACATGACTTGGTTCCCTATCGGATCAGTATTAGCTAAGCCACCATACTTGTAATCCTATAGGTTGGTTTTAGTTTGACCCGTATTGCATGCACATTGTGACTTTGCTGTATAAACAACTCCCGACAAAGGGCCTTAGTGGCCACCCACTTCTGGGACCCCTTCTGTCTCTCAGGAGCTGTCTTTCAATAAACCTTTCCTACTCTTAACCTCCTTTATCCTTTGGAATTCACTCTTTGATTTCAGGGGACAAGAACTCCACACTTCTGACATCTAGCAGGTTACACTTCTCCTGCACCAGTACTTTACTCGTATGCTCTGCTTCCCCTTTGGATCTCTGAGTCCTGTCTGGAGTCAGATCCTCCTGAGGCTCATGCTGTATGGCTATAACTTTCATGCTTTGTTTCCTGTCACAATCTTTTGCAGTTCCTGTCCCCACCAGCTCTTAAGCCTTGGAGGCAATGTGGCCATTCTCTTTAGAAATAATTCATACGATAGGTGCCCCACCGTGCTTATTTTTCTTTAGGCAGAAAAGAAAGAAAGCAGGAAATCACAAGCAGCATTTAAATTGAGAATCCATTGTACATTTATTAATTTATAGGAAAACAAAAATAAAATCAGCTGGGTGTGTGCCTCTCATCTCTGTACTCAGGAGGCTGAAACAGAGGGATCACTTCCAGTTTGAGGCCAGCCTGGGCTACATGGTGAGTTCAAGGCCAGCCTGGGCTACATGGTGAGTTCAAGGCCAGCCTGAACTATATAGTGTGATCTTGTCTCAGAAACAAAAACAAAAAGCCCCAAATCCCCAACCCACAACAAAATCACTAAAAAACCCCACTGTATCAGGGATGCAGGAATCTATGGGAAATAGATAAACTGTTGGACTGTTAGTAGTCACAACCTTTTTTGGGGAGCACATGACAACAGCATATTTCAATGGCCATAAAATTGTTGACACTCAATGCTCAGTACTCCCTTTCATGGGAATGAGTCCCAAGGAAATAATTAAGCAGAAGCAAATGTTCCTATACATCTATATGTGAAAGATGTTCATTGTGCCATGGTTTATAAGAGCAAAAATTTGGAAAGAAACCAAACTCTCAACAATAAGCAAATTGTTAAGGTAGAGCACACAGGTCAAGAAAATATAACACAAGCTATTAAAAATGAAAATAATGAAGGACTTGTAGAAACATGAAATATATTTATGGTTTTATGGGCATATACCTATTAAAAAAGTAGAATGTAAGCCAGCATCCACTTTAAGATTACATCTATGTGAAAAATTTTATGCCTTATACAAATCTTCTAAATGTGAAAACATATATCTATGTGAAAAATGTCATATATGTAAAAGTGGATGGAAGATAAGAAATAGCAATAATAATACAAGAATAGTAAAAACAATTTCCTACAGTAATAAGTTTAGAAGTTTTTCAAAACTAAAATGGATGTAAATTATATATTATAATTTGGATCATAAAAATATGGCCTGATTATGTAGGACTAGTACAGTTAGAACAAAGGAGTCGAGAGAGAATTCCTCATTTCTTTCCACGTAACTGTAAACAGCACTCTACTGTTATTCCTGCTACCATTATCCCAAGAGAGATAAAAAATAACACAACAGAAGCCTAGGAGATCACCAAGCCCTAGGCACCAGTGCGGATTCAGGGGGAGGCCCCCAAAGCGGAGGTATCTGACCTTCCAATTCTGAAAGCTGGGGTTATTGGCCTCCTTTCCCCGCCTTTTCTGAGGCTGTTGCTCCCTTCTTGGTGTTCCTCAAGAAGTGTAGCTACTTACTGCTGGGTGAATGCTTTGCAATTCTCCCTGTGTTGTACAGAAGAACTTGGATTATTATTGACCAATTCAGCTACTATAGGACTATGCTAGTGGACTCTGTCAATCTTTAAAAAGTTAGAAGCCTGACTTTCATACAACTATAAAATGAGTATGTGTCAAAGATTTAACTCAGTAACGGGTAAATGAGCACATACGCTGATTTAAAGAGCATTTGGGTTTAGAGGAGATGAAATAATTTTATCCCATTCATATTTCTTAGTGGGGACCCTTCTCCAAAATACAAATTTTATTTATTTATTTGTTTGTTTTCCAAATTACAAATTAATAAGAGATAAACAAACAGTTTATTGATCCATAGGGAGTCTTCTCTTTGTCCTTAAAGGATAAGTTCTGAGACCCCCCACTGGCTGTCTGAAACTATTGTAGGCAGCTAAATTAGCTAGAAATATATAGACAGTGAGATAGGACTAGGCCCTCGAAGAAGTCTGCTCAGCGTGGAAGATAAGGACACAGCACAACTGTGGATAAAATGTCTATACCTCCGTACTTCCCCAAAGGGTGAACCATGATTGATATTGTAAATGGGAATCAGTCACCTTGGGTAGGGGACCAAGACCTCCTGACCCATCCCTTCCAGGAAAGGTCCTTGTGCTTTCCATATAGACTTGCCGTGTGACCTGCTTCCCAACTGGATCAATATTACCTAAGTGCCTATACCTGTAACCTTATTGGCTGACTGGTTTTGTCCCATCTTATGGTCACCTCGTGATTTTGCTCTATAAAACTTCTTTGAGAAATGGGCTCATGGGAAATCCACTTTCTGGGTCCCTTCCTATCCTGTTCAGGCAGAAGCTGTCCTTCCCTCAATAAATATTTCCTACTCTTAACCTCCACTGTTCCTAGAATTCATTCTTTGAGAGAGAACCCAAACTCGGCATATCAGGCATCTAACAGGTTGGGAGTTTTAATATTTTTCTTATATCCTTTATCCTATATCCTATATCATCCCTCTATCAAAACCATGGCTAGTGCCAGATTCTACACGTTATCTATTCTGTCTTTCTCATACACAGTTGCCTGTGATAAAGTTTAATTTATAAAGTAGGCACAGTAAGTGCTGAACAACAATAATATAACAGAACAATTATAACATTATGTTGTATACAAGTCCTGTGAGTGTGGTGTCTCCCTAAATGTCTTATACTTTTTCCTTTTAATTCGAAGGCAGCACTCAAAGGTTTCTGTTAGGCACTTCTGTATTACCTGTCTTCGCTCTTGCATTTTGGGGCTATTATTAAGTAAAATAAGGGTGACTCGACATAAGCATTGTGGGAATAGTGAAATCGGGTGAAGGTGTAGACACCTGGATATAATTCCTCACATGACAAAGTTCCTAAGTTGTCTTTCAGGAAACGCCTCAAGAGTCTACTCCAGGACAGTCTGGAACCAGCTTTTCCAGAATGGACCTGTGTGGGAGAAACCTGCTCGTCCAGTGAATGGGCTTTTAACGTCACACACCCCTGGCACAGGACATGACACCTCCTTCCCTGAGAAGGAGCAAGGGGCCTGTGAAGAGGCATCATGAGCCTTGAAGCCTGCACAAAAAAATCAACCAACCAGTGAAACAAACCCTAAAATTCCCCTTCTCACCATCTGATCATCCAGTGACTTCTACCCTCTCCTTCCTGTAAATCGCTCTGCAGACAGAGTTGAGGTTATAGAGCGGTGGTGGTGAACTTATGGCCCTCATGTTACTCGCTTTTCTTTGAAGACAACAGATGTTAATGTATGAATTGCTTTTTTCTAAACTAAAACCTCAGCATTCAGGTTTAATTGCAGTGTTGGCACTTGGCAATAAATCAGTGGGTTTGGGGCTGCAGTTTGGGCACTTGTCCCTAAGAGTTTCGCCATCACTGTTGTAGGCTCTGGCGTCCTGGTGTCCTGGTGTAAGGAGACTAGGAATTCCCTTTGCACAGATGCTTCTCCTCCCTTTGCTCAGAATTCTAAACTCTAAAGAAATCTGCTCTTAAATGATTAAGGTGTCAACTGCTAAATAATCTTTCTTTCGATTTACAGAACCCAGAATAGCTGGTGACCTCCAGATAACATGGTAATGTCTAATTCTCTTCCTTAGCCTTTAATCCTGTGGGTCATCTAAGGCAAAGCATGCTAATGCCTGTGATGTTGAACTTGCAGAAAAGTGATAAGTTTGCCGCAGGAATTCCAGGAACTAGTCCCCAGAGGGCAGGGTCAGTTGCAAAGTTCTAGCCTGGCAGAAGGGGCAGACAGACAGAGAAAGAAAGACAGAGATTTCCTGGATGAAGAAGACCCCACCCAGCAGACCCTGCGTGGTCTTCTGGCCCCTCCCCCTGTGTCCACTCCCCTTCCCTATATAAGGCCTTTAGAGGTCCCCGGTTCCCTAGGGTGGTCTTTCTGAGGGTGCCCCAAATATTTACAGGGTGCCAACACTTGAATAAACTTTGTTTCCTTCCCATCAGCTCTCATCTCCCGAGTACTGGCTTTTGAGCCCTGAGCTGACAGGACTCGTGTTGGGCAACAGTCGTATTGGCTTCTGTGTGAGTCAGGCAGTGAGCCCGTCCTAGCTTGATAATAATACCACAGCTGACATAAGTTTTTCCCATTCTGTAGATTCTCTTTGCTCCGGTGGTTGTTTTGCTGTGCAAAAGCTTTTTCTTTGATATAATCCCATTTGTTGATTCTTGGTATTATATCTTATGTAGCTGGGGTTTTTTATGCAGAAAGTCCTGGACTCTGTTCATGTCGTTGAGAATTTTACCAATTTTGTCTTCCAGCAGATTTAGCGTTTCTGTTTTTATATCTGGGTGTTTGATCCATTTTGGGTTTATTTTAGTATAGGGTGAGAGATGTGGATCTAGACTCATTCTTCTGTACGTGGAGGACAGGTGCAGAAGGTTAAATGTTGCATGATTTCTCTCATAGGAGAGGCTCATAAAATAAAGAGCAAAATAAAAGAGAGTTGGAAGGAAGTGGAGGTAGGCTGTAGAGATAAGAAGGGGGCCTGGAGGGAGAGGTGGAGAGGAGGGCAAGGAGAGCAAAAATGATCAAGGTGCAGTATGTGTATGGACTGATTCCACAAGATGAATTTAATTATGTTTGCAAACACATACTAATAAAACTTTTATTTATTTATTTGGTGCCGGGGATTGAACTCGGGTCCTTGTGCTTGCAAGGTAGGCACTGAGACCACTGAGCTAAATCCCCAGCCCTAAAATACTTTAAAAAATGCCACAGTTGACCTGATAACCTAAATGACAACTAAGTGCCTAACGGGCAGGTCATTTCATGGATAACCTGCATGGTTATTTCATGTCCATGGTAAGAGGTGGGATGGCGTGAGATTTTATGATACTACCCAGACCTGCATGCAATTTAAAATGTAGGAATTGTTTATTTCTGGAATTTTCCACATAGTATTTCTGGAGTGCAGTTGATCATGAGCAACTAACATGATAAAAAGCAAAAGCATGGGGAGGAGTAGGGCATACTGTACACCTGGCAGCCAGCCAGAGAAACAGTGAGTCTCCAGCAGGTGGCTTTCAGTTTCGGGGCGAGGTTTATTATGCAGATTTAACTGAGTGCTTTCTCCTTAGATAAGTTTGGCAATGTAGTCATCCTTCCCTTCCTGCTATGCAGAGTAATACTGACCCTGAAAGTGGAGATTTTCTTTTTGGATATGAATTTCTCTCACGAAAGGGTAACTTCTACTTCGTTGTTAGAGCAGCTTCTCCAAAACACTCAAAGTATTCTATCACAAAACAAAATCCCAGCAGGCTAAGCTGACCAGGCATGTGTTCCACGCACAGATCTACAACTAAATTTGCCGCAGTTTTGTCTGTTTGGCTCTGGGGATTGAAGAACCTCTAACTTACTTTTATTTGCCACTCATGAATCCAGGCAGCCTGAGGACAGAATGAAAACTCCCTGGGTAGAAGCAGAACATGAGGTAATAAGGAAACAGAGTGGTAGGGGGAAACAGTATCCAGATCAGTAATATGTTTTTGTTGTCATTAAAGCAGGGGTACTTCCTCATTATACTTACTCAGGTAACTGGTGTCTCCTGTGTTCGGGAAAAACTGGTCTGTTTTAAGATCTGTTTCCTTAGAGTCTCAGTTTGATTGATTACATGGCTTTTAGAATGGGTGACCCCTCTTCAGGTTGGTCTGGTCTCTTGGGGCCAGTACAGGAGGTCAATCCAAAACAAGGCCCTCCCATAAGTTTTGTTTAATAAATCCTTATGTCAAGGAGGCATATTTTGGTGCTGCATATTCTGGTCTTGAGTCTTTTTTCCCCCTCTGGTATTGGGCCTTTGCACTGTGCTACATTCTCAGCCTTTTAAAAAATTTTTATTTTGAGAGAGTCTTGCTAAGCTGTTAAATTGCCAGGCTGAGGGGGAACTTGTGATAATCTGCCTCAGTTTCCCAGGGTGCCACTATGCCTCACTACTTTCCCTCCCTCCTCCTCTCCTTCCCTCCCTTCCTTGCCTTTCGCTCTCTCTCTCTCTCTCTCCCTCTCTCCACCCGCCCCCTTTCATGCTAGGGTATGAGCCCAATGCCTTATGGATCCTAGACAACTATCCTACCAGTGAACTACATCCCAGACCAGTACCACTTCTTAAGGGCTAAGTTGTGTCTATATTTTTCCTACATTCTATTGGACAAAGGAAGTCAAATACCGGTCCACGTTAGAGAGAGGAGAAACAGATTCATTTCTTTTTTAAAAAAAATTATTTATATTGGTACAGATTTTTCCCAAGTAATGATTCCCTTCATCATAGTGAATTTATACCTGTACATAATATATTTTAATTCTTTTTTTCCAATTCCCCTTCCCCTCCCTTCAACCTTTCGTCTCCTCCCCATTTATGAAAGCTTTATTTCCATTTTTTCCTTCCATTCTCCTTTTAAAATCCCTTTCCTCTTCTTCCCCTCCCCTCTCCCCTCCTCCTAGTTCCCCTTCCCATTTGAACGTGTTTGTCTTACTTCCCAGTATCTATCCTCTGTTTTGCTCCTTATTCACCCCTTAGGTTTAGGGAGGAGAAATGGATGCATTTCTTGATGGGAAGAGTGGCATGGGAAGAAGGTAGGAGGAGGGGAGAGATTAGGGGTGACATTTAGGATTCTGTCTACCACGTTCACATTTACCAGTCCTCTGGTAATTATTAGGGGCATCGGACTAGTTTTCGACAGTGGTCTGTGAGCAAAACTGACATACTGCACATCCAGGCTGAAGCACAGAAAGAACTGGCCAGCTCTCCGGATCTGTCATTCCTCTTCTGCAGTCAGAAAAGCACCCTGGTGTACACACTTGTAATCTTAGCACCTGGGAAGCTGAGGCAGGAGGATTGCAGGTTGAAGAGCAGCCTGGGTACATAGTGAGCATAGTGAGTATCTCTGTCTTGGTCTCAATCTCTGTCTCTCTCTTACACACACACAAACACAAACACACTCACACACACACACACACACACACACACGCATGCACACACTCATGGTGAAATAACTGAGCTGCTCAGTGAAAAACAATTACCCAGCAGAATCACCCAGACTTGCAGCACAGTATTAGCAAGCAATAAACCCCTGTTGTGCTAAGCTGTTGGAATTTTATTAAGGCAGCACAATTAAATCAGCCCATCCCCATTAAACACATGGTCTGTGCCCTTCCCTTGCCCTACACCTCACACTGATGTTGCTTCGGCAACTCTCACTTCTGGCTCCCTGACTCATCCACGGAACTTGCTCCTTTAGTCTGTTGCTTTTCACTTCTCTAGGGAAACTTTTGCCTAACAGCTTGGCCTTGGGACCTTACACTCCCTGGTGGCTGCTGTACCTGCCGGGCTGGCCTTGTGCTCTCTGGAAGTCCCAGCAAGGTAATTGAAGGTTCAGTGGCCGAAAACGCAAAAAGGAGCTGCCCAAGGTTTGTTTTCGGACACAGAGTCTTTGTTTGCAGTCCCCGCTGGCCTGGGACTTGTTCTGCAGCCTAAGATGGCCTCAAACCCTCGGTCTTCTTGCCTCAGCCTCCTTGGTACTAGGATTACAGGCATGCACTACCATACCCAAGATTTTTAATCTGGAGAGTGATTTAAAAAAACGGTGTTTTGGGCCGGGGATTTAGCTCAGTGGTTCTGCCGCCTGCCGGGAAAGCGCGAGGACCGATCCCTGTATTCCTCCCCTACCCAAAAAGGTGTTTGAACAATAATTTGCTGATGAGAGCAGTATATACAGCGGAGGAATGATCAGTTAGGGAAATGGTAGTGTAGTTAAAAGGTAGCAGTAATTAGATTTGGGTGATGCTTTATAGCTGAACTTTCACTTTTTAATCATCTTAATCCTGTAAGATAAGCGTTATCCTTTGTAGCTTGAAAGGCAAGTCTTAGGGAGGCTGCTGATTTGCAATTACTAAGAAGCAAAACAAGTACTTTGGTTTCATTCATCAGTTCACCCATGCAATCTTACTTGGTTTAATTCTTATTCCCCCTTTTTAAATAATCCTGCTACAGCAGTGCTTGCAAACCTTTGAATCATGGGACACCCATGAAAGGATAGTCCCTGCCTTGTGTTTCTGGGGGGGTGTTCTTTGGTGAGCCCCTCTACCCCCAAAAAAGCTTTCTGGTGTTGGGTATTATACCTATGGTCTTTTGCCAAGATAATAAGAACTGAACTTAGAAAATATACAGAGGGTGCTCTGCCCTCAAATATAATTCTTCCCCTGCCCTCTTTCTTTTGACAGAGTCCCAGCTGCTCTCAAAATCATAATTGTTCTGCCTCAGCCTCCTGAGTTGCTAAGAATTATAGCTGTTTGCCACCACATATGACTTTCTTTTAGTTCTGGATACTTTGACATTTGGGGCCTTGCCGACCCTGGACAGACATTCCTCCCACTTCCCTTCCAGGGAGTAGCTGATTTCTAAAAGATGACAAACAAACTTTCCCATGGAAACAGAACACTGGAGAGCTCATACTCCCAGCACGTCCTCTACGGATCCCAGTCTGGGCCACTGTCCACCGGCCCTAACCACCCAAGGCCAGGTACCAGACCAAGAAAGGCAGTCTTGTGCCCTGGAGTCTGTGGCAGTTATGCTACCTAACAACCTGAAACCTGTGTACCCTGGCTTGCCTGTCCCTTCCCTAGAAGCCCCACCTGTATGCAGTCCCCCACAGTTGATGGTAAACGTGGATATGACAATTTAGTTTTTCTGCAGCAGTTGTCTTCTGATCTGTTGCTCTTTCCAATACCTAATCATAAATGTTTGAAGTCTAGTTTGAAAAACTTGATGACCAGCGAGATCTTAATACATTTTACTCAACTTCAACACTGGTGATGTTCTGGCATTTGTTAGGAAATACGAGGGCCAATAAACCATTTCTCTATATTTAGACAGCGGGTTTCTCATATAAGAGAAACTAAGTGATATTCTTATTTTTTAAAACAAAATTCACATTTTATTTAGACTGAAATAAACTACACAAAATTTTCTTCACCAAAAAAACCCAGCAATATTTGCTGTATTTCTAGATAAACCACAAAACATTCATTTTGTAGGTTTTTGGGTTTTGCTTATAATTCAAGATGAGGCAGTGGGTAAGAGTCATGGAAAAAGATAGAAGAAAACAGACAAGTCAGTTGCCTGTATGGATGGCCTCTGATTCTGCCTTGATGATGAAGCAGAAGTGTTCAACATTTACCTGCTAAGAATCTTATGAAGATGTAGGCTCCACAAAGGAATGTAAACAGCAACAACCAGATGTGGAATAATGGTAAGCTTTTCCATTCAAGCTTTAACTGTAGCTTCTTCCTTTAAGTTCATTTAATAAAGACAAAATCTACATTGAAATCTGGTGAGCTCATAAACTTCTCTTTAGAAATTTCCTTAACTGTCCATTAGATTTTAAATAACACACTTAAAACTCCTACTAATCACAGGACAATGATGGCTTCACAATAACATTTTATAAGACTCATTCCTTTCTCCCACACTACCTCAAAATTCATTTCTGTAAAAACTGACAACTCAATACTTGAACGCGGATAGACAACGACAGTGTGTCATCTAAAATGACTTAATTAAAATAATTCCATAGTGCCACCAGCAGAGGTCACACCAAAG
>NW_022900931.1:47154152-47173728 GCF_012274545.1 Fukomys damarensis
GCCTTGATGAAAGCAGAAGTGTTCAACATTTACCTGCTAAGAATCTTATGAAGATGTAGGCTCCACAAAGGAATGTAAACAGCAACAACCAGATGTGGAATAATGGTAAGCTTTTCCATTCAAGCTTTAACTGTAGCTTCTTCCTTTAAGTTCATTTAATAAAGACAAAATCTACATTGAAATCTGGTGAGCTCATAAACTTCTCTTTAGAAATTTCCTTAACTGTCCATTAGATTTTAAATAACACACTTAAAACTCCTACTAATCACAGGACAATGATGGCTTCACAATAACATTTTATAAGACTCATTCCTTTCTCCCACACTACCTCAAAATTCATTTCTGTAAAAACTGACAACTCAATACTTGAACGCGGATAGACAACGACAGTGTGTCATCTAAAATGACTTAATTAAAATAATTCCATAGTGCCACCAGCAGAGGTCACACCAAAGTGAAGAGTGGCACTTACAATGTTATCTTCTGGAAGAACAGACAGGTCTCAGGTGCACGAGTTCAGCAGGGCCATTTAAATATGGAGATTATCAATGGCTAATTATTCAAAGATAGGCCTATAGGATAGCATATTCAGTGATTAGATGGCCTACATACACCCCTTATAGCTTTTCTTTCAAATATCAAGTATAAGAAAAAACCCACTTTAAAAGTCTCTTAGGTATTTTCAAAAGTTTCTGAATTATCTGTAGGAAGCTCTGATTTAGTTGTATATAGTTTGATATATGTGTCCACCATTAAGTGCAGATCTTGTTTTGTATTAAAATTTATGTTAAGCCAAGCCAAGTTACTTGAACTCTGGTCTGTCAAAGTGTTCCTCAAGTATGCTTTGAGATGCTTTTGTCCATTTTCATAGTGCTCATTCTCAACTTTCATCACAGGAGGAATGCACAGGACTTTCAGTAAGGCATACACATTAGGAAAAAACTTGATGTCAGGCAGATGGAGGGCTTCATAAATGGTAGATGGAAGCTCTATGTCTTTCCCTCTGTGTTTCCATTTGATTCTCCAACAATGAAGTTCAGCTGAGAGTGTGTCAGGATTGGGTAAGTCACTTCTGTACATGTCAGCATGATGTTCCTCTGATGTGTTGAATTTGAGCTGTCCCATGACTGAGGGTACCAGAGATAAGCATTTAAGAGCTTTGAGATGCTGTTCTGAGAATATATCTTTAAGTTCCTGGATAATGTGCTCCACTGTTGGGACACTCAGGGTTTCTTTATAGTAACTCTCAGAGGTTAACTGAGATTCCAGGTTACCATGCTGAGCCCTATGGAATTTCCCAGGGAGTTTCATTTGAATATCAAGTTTGGTTGCCAAATTTGTGGCTTCCTTAAACCAAAACTCATGATAAACTTCAATATTTTCCACCACTTCATTGAGTGAGTATAGTACAGCAGTCAAGCTACTGGCTGCAAAGAAGACATCAGAAGTTTGTCCTGGAGATTTTTCCCAAAGGCCCTCGTAAAAGACATTTTTAAGAGCAACAATGGTAACAATAAAATCCAAATCTGTTACTGAACTACAGAGTACAAATGCTCAGCCAGCTATACAGTTATTCCACCTAATATTTGTGTCACTATTTATACCATCTAAACATAAAACAAGTGCTTGCAACAGGTCCACTAAAACTTCAAAAGCATCATGCCTTCCTGTCCACTGAGAATGACATATTTCCTTCAGTTGTTTACCCCTTTCTTCACCATTCTGGAAAAGAACAGAAATTACATTGTCAAGTTCTAAAAGTAGTTGTGGTGATCCATGGAGAAAAGAACAAACTTCCTCAATTGTTCCCAATGCAACTGATACCCCCACCACAGGCACTGATTTTGCCAACCACATGTTTAAGGCACAGGAAGAGCAGTGTGTAGATAGCTTGAGAATACTTCTCTTGAAGTCTAGAAGCAACAACTTTCATTTTAGAAGAAAATCCACTGGACACAATATAAGCCTGGCCACGACAATACCCCGTATTTAGTCTCCACTTCTCAGTTATTGTCGTGTAAAATTTCACAGCTAAAATTTCTGCATCAGCTTCATAAGGCAGAAAGCCTACAGATTCCTCTCTCAGGTTATGAGAGTTATCAACAAACCTCATCAAGACAGGTAAGTGCTCTTCTCCAGCTATGTCCACCACATCATTAGTGATGACGGAAAAGAATTGTGAGTCCCTCACTTCCCTGAGGGTGTCTTCCCTCTCACAGATCTCCAGCATCTGTTTCTGCTGTGTTTTTTAACAGAACAAGGTGTTAACAGCTGTGGTCTCAAATTGCTTTCTCAGAACCTGTTCGGCAGAATTTATCCCACATTCCAACAAAGGTTGAAAGTTATCAGGTGTAAAGAGACCTTCTGGGATTTCGTCCGTCTCGTGCCCATCTAGAAGTATGTTTTGTTTTCCCATAACAATCAAAATTTCAAATAGAGACTTTAAGTATTCTTTGTTTTCCTTCTCTTCAAGGGTTAAAGGTAAAATGTTTTCATCCTGCTCATCCCCCCGCACTTCAGCACTGGGATTCTGAGCATTGTTATTGTTTGTTTCTTTATGTTTCTGTTCCTGTTCAGAAGTTTCATCAATTTTTTCTGTTTCAGGGTCCTGATTTCACCTTCACTCAATTCTTTCATTCGTTTTCTGTGTCTACTATGTGGAATGTTCAAATGACTGGTAAGATCAAATATTGTTGCTATTGCATTATGTCAAAGAACGGTCCTATAAGAACTCTCCCAATGACTTCACAAGTATCTGCTTCAATTAATTTTGAGAAATAAAATAACCCAATCATTCTTCCGTCTTCTGATGCCTCTGCAAAATGTATCTGTACTGGTTTGTTGTTGCATGTAGCACATACAAATTAAGCGTTGGTTGTAAGAGTACATTGAAAAACATGAAAGCAAAAGGCTTCATTCAGTTCTACAGATCATAGAGGTCTCGAAGTGTTTGGCACACAACCGATAATGTTTACTTAGTTGATCAGGTGTTTTATCTTCTAAGTCTGCTCTCCTACAATTCTCCACCCACCTCTGGCATCGGCCAGATCCCACGGAAACCCGAAGAAAGCCAGGTCCGACTGCGTGCTCTTCTGAGTGCAGGGCCGGCGTATGAGATTCTTTAAAAAATATTTTTTTCAACTCTGGCATCTTTTTTCTTTACACCTTACAAAATGAGATATGGTGAAAAATACAGTGAATCTTTCGAATCTTCAAAAATGTATTATCATAAAAGACATTGCCATTAATCTCCCACGATATATATTCCTCTATACTTTGAATACTATTCCATCATTCTTCCCACTTGCTTTCTTTTTTCTGTTAGATTTTGGGACAAGGTCTTGCTATGTAGCCCAGGCTAGACTTGAACTCCTTCTGATCCTCCTGGCTCAGCCTCCCGGAGTGCTGGGATTACAGGTGTGAGCCACTACCACCCCCCATTCTGAGCCACGCCTGTGTCTGATTTATTGTACTTAACATTATGGTCACAAGGTGCATCCATTTTCCCATAGATGACTCAAGTTTATCTTTCTTCACGGCAGAGTAGTACTCCATTGTACACAATTACCACAGTTTCTTTATCCCTTCATAATAGGAAGAGAGATCTAATAGACAGAGAGATCTTTCTTAGAAGGAAAGGGAATTAAGAGATGGATGAGGAGGAAGAGTGAAAACGGATGAAAAGAGAAATTAGGATGTTTTAAGTTCAAGAACCAATTTCATACAAGGAATGTAGATATTATGTACTGAAAGCATGCACAAAAAAGAGAAGGGGATCAAGAAATGGGTGGAGGGGGAGAGAGGAAAAGGAAAGGAGATGAGAAAAGGAGCTGAAATGTATTAGGTATATGTATTAGGTGTACCGACTTCCCCACAAGCAATGCAAACATTAGGTACTACACATAAGTACTCCAAGAAAAAAAAGTTTGCTGAATTAGCAACTAAAGCAAAGTCATCAATTAAAAACAGATGATTTCTGGAAATTGGGGCTTTCCCGAACTTTAAAGGAGATCCTAGTTCCTGGGGGGATTTCTAGACTGTGTCCTTTTCCTCCCAGGCCCAGAATCAGGCTTGCTCAGGAGGGCCTGGGAGGGCCCTTCTGATGATGCACTCTTACCGTGTCCGGGAGCAGGCCTTAGAGATCAGAGGGTATGGTCACGACCTTGGAGAAATTGGTGTCGCCTAGTGTTGGTACAGCACTCTCCAGTTATGAAGTGCTACTGACAAACCGGCCCATTCGACGCTCAGGATGGCCCGTTGAGAGGGTTAGTGGCCCCACCTTCCAAGTGAGGAAATGGAACTTCCCCTGGGGGTGGGGTCTGATTTCCAAGCTGGGCTGCTGCACTCTCTTGATGTAGCTCTTGAACCTGGCCTCGATCCCAGGGTCACGTGCTTGTGTGCTCAGGCGCCCCCTCCAATCAGGCCTCCGTTTGCTTGCTAGCCCTGGAGGGGTGCGTTGGCTCTGTTTCTAGTCCCCAGGTGCTGTACCGGGGCCCTGCTGTGCTCTGTGGACAGGATGGCTTGTAAGGCTCTTTGGCTGAGAAAAGTCTGCTGCCACTGGGAGTGAGCATCGAATACGCGCCTCCCACGTGCGCGATGGTGTATCTTTGGTGAGAGGCAAGAGACCCGGAAACCAGGGAGAACACAAGACTGGCCAGGGCCTGGTAGTGTATCCTGCAGGCCTTCTGCGTTTCCTGCATCTCACTTTGGTCCTCCTCGGATCCCCTCTGTCCACTTTACAGGTGAGAATGGTGACACCTGCAGAAGTGAAGCGGCCAGGGTGAGTTCACACCACCAGCGTGAGGGAGGTCTGCATATAGTCTCCAAGGTCCTCTTCCCAGGCCAACCAGGCACTAAGGGAAATGCACAAAAGTCAGAGGGAGGATGAACTTTCATGGTGATTCTTCTTCTAGGGAAATGAAATGGGTTCTATTTTCAGGGTATAAAAGGGTACCTTTTATAATTTAGTATATAATTGGGATTTCCCAGTTTTTGTCACAAATAAACATCATTCAGTAACACAGAGATAGTATTAAAATACTGAGTAATAAATATGCTTAATTGAAAGTTGTTTGTATGCTTTGGTAATTTTTACTGATTTCTCATGCCATTGTTACTTGGGATTGAACCCAGGGATCACTGAGCTAACATCTCCAGCCTTGTTTATTTGAGAGTCTTCTTAAGTTGCCCAGGTGGGCCTTAAACTTGTGATCTTCCTGCTTCAGCCTCCCAAGTAGCTGGTGGGTCACTAGCATGTACCATCAAACCAAGCAGAAGCACTTTGTATTGCAGAATATCTATGGGATTTTGTGTCCTAGTAAAACATTTTTTTTGTAATACCAGAGAAATATCTAGAAATTTGGACTGACCTCACCATGATAATTTAGAGTCCTGGAAAGGCATTGGCATCAGACTTAAGGGACCAGTTGGTGATCACACAGAATAGATCCAGGGTCAACAGAAGTTTCCCCAGACCTTATTGTCCTCTGGTCCATCTCTCTTCTTCCTAAGTCATAGGGCATTTGACTCAACAGGCACATTCAAGAGGGCTGGCTTTGGCTTTCCTTTGATGCCACACTATCTGAAGATCAAGATTTATGGAGCAGATGGTGGGCCCTGAACTTCTAAAGAAGAGAGTACAATCTAAAGTTTTTTCAGTGTTTTATAGTGTACACAGTTTGGGACCTTGCTTTATCTCCATCTGAGCTTTTTTTTTTTGAGACAAGGCCTTGCTGTGTAGCCCAAGCTGGCCTCAAACTCAGTGTAACTTTCCTGCCTCAGCCTCCCAAATGCTGGGATTACAAGAGTGTGCCACCACACCCGGGTCTCCATCTGAACCTTTTAAAGTCCTGTGAGGTCACAACTCTAAAGGTCCTTCTCTACAGCTCTAAAAGTCTAAAAACCAAGTATAACATCGATTATAAAGTCTGCCTTAGGTTCTGCAGGAGACTCCTGGTTATATATGCTATGTTCAACTTGCTTCTTTTGAATTTTAAAACTCATCTGGCTGGGTGTGGTGGTGTATGCCTGTAATCCCAGCACTTGGGAGACTGAGGCAGGAGGGTCACTGGGAGTTTGAGGCCAGCCTGAGATACATAGTAAGTTCAAGACCAGCCTTAACTACCTAGTGAGACCATGTCTCAAAACAACAAACAAACAGCTATAACAAAAAAACTCCATTCATCTGGTATTGTGCATGGTGGCACCTGCCTATAACCACAGCTACTTAGAAAGTTGAGGCAGGAGGATCACAAGTTCAAATACAGCCTGGGCAACTTGGTTAGATCTTCTCACAAAAAGAAAAGACAAGAAAGAAGGATGGTGAATAGAAAAATCAAAATAGACAAGTATCTTCTTGAGGATGTCAGTTGATACACCCGTACTGGGACCCTAACTCAGGAATTTTTGTTTTATGATAAATATCTCTTTACCTTCCCCAAACATCTTGGGAGTCTGTTCTTAAAAGTTTCACTCAAATATGTTCATTTTCTTTTTTACATTAGGGATTGTTCTTCGTATTCACTCAAGCCTATTATTTCTCACCATTTTTTTTTTATCTTTGTCCAGGAAAGAGAGCCCCTTCAAACTGTCTGCAGCATTTAAAATCTCTCTCTCTCTTTTTTTTTTTTTTGGTACTGGGGATTAAACTCAGGACCTTGCACTTGTGAGGCAGGTGCAGCGCCACTAAGCTAAATCCCAAGCCCTGCATCTTGAGGTCATGATATCTCTCATATGAACCAGGTAGTCTTTCAGCCCTCATCACCTAGGTTAGGGATTTTTTTTTTAAGATGGAGTCTTGCTATGTTGTTCAGGCTGGCTTTGAATTTATGGCAATCCTCCTGCCTCAGCCTTCTGAATGCTGGGATTACAGATTTGTGTGATCACACACAGCCCTTGGTTAAGGATAGTGGAGGAAGGACAACCAATGCATTTTCTCCTAATAACTTAATAATATGCTTTTTCTTTTTTTGTGGTATTGGGGATCAAACTCTAGACCTCATGCTTGTGAGGCAGGCATGGTGCCACTAAGCTAAGTCCCTGGCCCTCATACTTTTCTTGGTAAGCAATGGATTTAAAAAGGCAACATCAGTAGAAAATTGCAAGGCTTGTAGGAAGAATCTGATTCTAACTGGTTGAGGAGAATGAATAAATTAGATATCAGTATAGAAAGAAGGAAGGGAGGATAAAAACAGGAATTTCTACTGTCTATATTTTTTCCATTAAGTTTATTGGTACTTTTTAGGTATACAATACAGCTATATTCATCATTGGATCTTGTACCTTTACATGATGTATCTTGGTTTTTATTTTTTCACCATTCCCCTGCCCTCCCTTCACCCCTCCCTATTTACAGACTTTATTCCATTTTTCCTGTTCTTCTATATTTTTCCCTTCTTTCCTTTCCCCTACCCCTCCTACATCCCTTACTCCTTTAGACCCTTTCTTCTTATTTCACATTATCAATTATACAATTTGATCCTTATTTGTACTTTTAACTTTTCATGCCAGAGAAACTACTTGGTATTTACACATGTGTGTCTTATTCATTTCACTTAAGAGTATGGCCTCAATGTGCATCCACTTAGCTATAAATATCTCCAGTTTCTCATTCTTTATGGTAGAGAAGTACTCCATTTTATTAAAAATCCACATCTTCTTTATCCAGTCTCCGAATGATAGGCAATTGTGCTGTTTCCAAGTTTTAGCTATTACGAATTGTGCCACTCTAAACATGGGTGTGCATACATCACTGTGGTATGATTCTTTTAAATCTTTTGGGAAAATACCCAGCAGAGGAATAGCTGGGTCAAATGAGACCTCTCATCCTAGGTCTTTGAGATATCTCCACATAGGTTTCCATAGTGGTTGCCCCAGTCTGCCCTCCCACCAACAATGGAGAAGGGTTCCTTTCTCCCCATAGCCCTGCCAGCATTTGTTATTGGTTGACTTCTTAATAGCAGCCATTTTTTCTGGGGTGAGGTGGAATCTCAGTGTTGTTTTCATCTATACCACTCTAATGACCAGTGATGTTGAACATTTATTTGCTGCTTTTACTTCTTTGTCTGAGAAATGTCTGTTTGTTTCAGATGACCTTTTTTAGGGTACCAGAGATGGAACTCAGGACCTTGGTCTTGTAAGGAAGGCCGTGGCACCACTGAGCTAAATCACTGGCCCCCAAATGCCCATTGTTGAATTGGGTCTTTATATTTTGGAGGTCTGATTATATATTCTAGACAGTAGTCCTTTGAGGAACAGCTGGTAGAATTTTTTCCCCCACATTGCAAGTTGCCCCTTAGCTCTGTTGGTGGTTTCTCTTGCAGTGCAGAAGCTTTTCAAAAAGATGAGATCCCAGTTGTTGATGCTTTGTATTAGCTCCTGTGCTACTGAGGTTTTGTTCATAAAGTCTCTCTCTCTTTTTTTTTGGTACTGGGGATTGAATTCCAGTTCCTTGTGCTTACAAGGCAGGCAGTGAAACATGAAGTCTTTTCCTATGCCAGTGTCTTTGAGAGTTCTACCTATCTTCCAGCAAGTTTAATCTTTCTCCTTTAATATTTAGATCTTTAATCCACTTGGATTTTGGTTTAGCACCTGGTGAAAGATAGGGGTCTGATTTTAATTTTTGGTGGGTTGAAATTCAGTTTTTCCAACACCATTTATTAAAGAGGCTGTCTTTCCTCCAGTGGGGGTGGTTGGCTCTTTTGTCAAAGATGAGGTAGCTGAGTATGTCTGGAGTTGTTTCTGTATCTTCAAATCTATTCCAAGGGTCCTTGGGTCTGTTTCTTTGCTAGTACCCTGCTGTTTTTATCACAGTGGCTTTGTAGTATAGTTTCAAGTTGGGGATTGTGATACCCCCTGTCATGCTCCTGTTGCCTAGAATTGCTTTTGCTATTCTAGGTCTTTTCTGGTTCCAAATGAATTTTTGGATTGAAAACAGGAATTTTCATGGTGTCATAGTTGGCAATGAATTGGGAATTTCAGGGAGGATGGTGACAGTACTCTTCTAGAGAAGATTTATGTTACTTCTGGCATGTGCTCAGAGGTGCTATTGCTTAGGGATCCTCTTAACTTAATTTTAACAATTGAGATGTTTCTGATGTTCCAAGGTACATTGTGATGTTTTGACATTTGGAAAGCCTCCAACTCTCCCTTCAATTCTATTATTTCTCTCAAAAAAATTTTTTTCTGCCCTACAACTTGAAATTCTAAAATTTCAATTTTATTTTTTAAATTTTTTTTGAATAGGAAAAATTTATTGAGGGAAAGAAAGCTTCTGTCTAGGAGAGAAGGAAGGGGGACCAGAAAGTAGGCTTCCTGCCCACCCCACTTTTCACAGGTGTTTTATACAGCAAAGCCATGAGGTGAGGCAGGTACAAAGTGGGACAAAACTATAAGGCCCAATGGAAAATTATAAGATGGCTATTAGGTGGGACAAAACCATGACCAACCAATAAGATTACAAGTACAGTCACCCAGGTGGTATTAATTAAATGGGGGTCAAATGCGGGAGCAAGTCATGTAGCAAGGATTTTCAGTAAGGGTTGGGGATATTTCCTGGAAAGGCTGGGTTAAGACTTTGGCCCCCCACCCTGGTGATTGATACCTATTTAGAATATCAATCACTACTCTTTATCCCCAGGGGAAGCACAAGGGTATAGTTATTTCTTTCCTTTTATAATTCTGGCCACAGTGAATGTGTCTTTATTGTCCTCCATGTTGGCTCCTTTAGGGCTGGCTACTTGAGGGTGGCCCTGTCTAACTACCCACAAAATATCTAATTAACTTACCTATCTGCAATATTCCCCCCTCTGAAGAGGTACCCCTAACTGCTGTGAGGAAACAAAGGGCGTAGACAGCTCTGGCTACTTCCAGCTGAAGAGAGTCATAGTTGTGATCAGCAGTTAGAGTTACTCTACAGAGGGTATATCTAAAGGCCTGAGTAGGTGCCTGGCATTGTCATCTTGGTAGTTGCTTAGGTTTTAAGTCTGGAGGAGACAAACCCAAAGAAACAGTTAAGAATGCATGGGCTAAATTATAAGATCAGCAGAATTGCTATGAATATAGCCCACAAAAAGGATAAGGATAAGGTCCAGAAGACTTCAGAATCTAACATAAAGTCATTTTGTACAGTTTAGCAGTTATAAGCTGTTTGCAAGGTTGATCTGGTGGATCCCAGTAAAAGAAGTCTAGCACATTTGTCATTGGTTCCATCTGTATGACCGCTTGGAGGTTTGGCAACCTGAAAGATGTAGGATCTCACAGGAATGGTTCCTTTGTGTGGATCTTGTAGACCTTGTGGGGCCAGGTTCAAAATATTGGCTGCAATGGGCTGGGGATTTAGCTCAGTGGTTCCACTGCCGGCCCCCCCCAAAATATTGGCTGTCCTCATAGCCCAGTTACCTTTCTAGTTTTGCTCTCCAAAATATTTATCATAGTATGGGATAGTTTTTCAGTCAAACACCTCCATCTGATCACAAGACATTAAATGACAAGAAAACTCTTATTTGTTATCTTTTAGTATGGTGCCATCTCTGACCAGTAATCTCGTTGAAAGACCTCCAAATGATACAGGGGGAAGAGAAGTAACTCCCAAACCTGCTAGATATCCAGAATGTGACTTCGTGTCCTCTAACATTGAAGAATGAATTCTAGGAACAATGGAGGTTAAGAGTAGCAAAAATTTATTGAGCAAAAGAAAGCTTCTGTCTAAGAGACAGAAGGGGGACTGGAAAGTGGGGTGCCCCCTAAAATTTCAATTTTAAACACAATTTTCAATTAAATTTTGAACATTTCATCTTTTTATTCAAATGTTACCTGGATGCCTCATGGGTTTGTGACTACTCTCTTTCTGTGTTCGATGCATGATTTTTTTTTTGTACATGTGCTAGATTTATGTGTGGTTGGATGCTTTTCATAGTCTACTCAGACTGCTATAACAAGATGCCATAGACTGGGTGGCTTAGGAACAACAGAGATTTATTTTTCACAGTTCTGAAGGCTGGCTGAGAAGAAGTCCAAGATCACAGTCCTGCAGATTAAGAGTCTGATGAAGGTCAGTCTCCTCACACATGGCTGTCTCCTCCTATAACCTTATCTGGTAGAAGTTGTGAGGAATATCTTTGGGACCTATTTTATAAGGGCATGAATCCAATGCCTGATGGCTCTGCTTTCAAGACCTAATCTCATACAGTCCCTCTTGACTAGCCAGGCATGGTGGTGCCTACCTGTAATCCTAGCACTCTGGGAGGCTGAGGCAGGAGGATCATACAAGTTTGAGGCCAGCCTGAGCTACACAGTGAGTTCAAGTCCAGCCTGAACTCTAAAGCAAGACCCTGTCTCAAAAAACCAACCAACATTTGTCACACATTCATTGTTAAGTATTTGGAAAAAATGAACCATAAAATTGATTTGCTATTCACTTCTTATTATTCCAGTACATTAATCAAACAAGCAGTTCATCTTTATTTAAAAAAGGAGAAATACGGTAATATACTCAAAGTTTAAAATGCCAGTGCAGAGGTTTATGAAAGATATCCCTAAAAAAAGAAGGGTATCCCTCAAGACCAAGTGAAAATGATTTTTTTCTGTTCTTGACTTTGACATAATGTTTTCTTATGGTAAGTAAACCAATTCATTTTCTCAGTTTACTTTGCATTTAAATAAGAGCAATTGGTATCCACCCTTACAGATGTTGTTAGTTAGTAGAGTTCATAAATACATGTGATTCCCATAATAAAGGTCTCACTGTTAAATAAACACCCCATCCAACCAATCAACAACAACAGCAACAAAAAGGTGGAGGCAAAAGAATCAAGCACACACAGAATGGAAGATGTGATAAGGGAAGCAGAGGTTGGAGTGGCCACAGGCCAAGGCATGTGGGCAGCCCTGAGAAACTGAAAAAGGAAGAAAGCATTCATTCTTCCCTGGGGGCCTAAGAAGGAAAAGCTCTGCCAACCATAAGACTGGTTTAAGGGGCCCAGAAGACTCATTTTGAATTTATTTGATTATTTTTGCAGTTCTGGGTGTTGAACCCAGAGCCTGATGTCTGCTGGGTCAGTGTCCCCCACTGAACTACATGCTCAGCCCCTTCAGTTTGAGTCTCTGACCTCCAGACTTGTGAGGCAATGAATTTGTTTTGTTCTAAGCCACCATTTTTTGAAGTAATTTGTTTTGTTTTGTTTGGTACCGGGGATCGAACTCAGGCCCTTGTGCTTGTGAGGCAGGCACCAGAACCACTGAGCTAAATCCCCAGCCCTGAAGTAATTTGTTAACAGTGGGGATAGGAAGCAAGTCAAAAAAGAGATAATGAACATCTTCCTGTAGACATTTTACTCCATTTATTTTGTTTTTCTCACACTTTTATTTGAAGAAGTTAAGAATGAATTGTAGATGTAGCATTTAGTTTTAGCACAAAACTCCTACATGATATAGATATCATTCAAAAAATTGTGTATTAATAAAATATGATTATTTAATATTTAGCCCGTATTAAATTTCACTCTCCCAATAATGTGCTCTATGGCTTTTTGTTTGATTCAGGATCCAACTGCAGATTATGCATTATATTTGTTTGTTGTGCCTACCTAGATTCTCTTATTCTAAAAAAGTAGGGTTTTCTATTCTCATTTTTTTTGGTATTTGTTTTAGTCAGCTTTTGTGGTTGTGACCAAATACCTGAGAAAAACAATTTAAAAATAATAAATATTTATTTTGGCTCAGAGTTTCCAGGGTTACAGCCATGGCCAGAGGTCCCAGGGAACAAATGTCACTGTGGGAGGTTGCGTTGGGGAACTGCTCATCTTACTGCTGCTGCAGGAAGTAGAGAGGTGGGAAGAGCCAGAGAGAAAGGAAGAGGCTGGTGACAGGTTCACCCTTAAAGAAACTGACCTCTGTCAAGTAACTGGGCCTCCCTCTTCTAATCGCCCATCAACTATTCCAGTCCCCATCTTTGAACATTGCTGCACTGCAAATCAATCCCTCAATACTTGAGCCTGGGGGGGCACTTTATATAGTCTTTGATGATATTCTCATTCCTCTTCTCTCTCTCTCTCTGCCATATTTAGGATTGACCCTGGGACCTTGAATACCAGGCAGGCACTTCACTGCTGAGCTACATTCCCAGCTCTCATATTGCTATTTTTCAAGAGTCTCAGATATCAGTTTGGGTTTGCCTGTATGTTTCCTTAAGGTTACTGCATCACAGCTGAACCTCTCTCAGGAGTACTGCTTAGCTGCCGTTTGGCCATCCTTGGAGCACTTGGGCACCAGAAAAGGTCAGCCTATCCTGCCACTGGCCTTTGTGAGGTGAGGCACACACTCTACTGGAAGGAGGGTACCCCCACCCCCACTCAAGAGGGAAAGGAATTTTCATTATAAAAAGAAGAGTCAGAGCAATGGTTTAATTTCACACTCTGATTTTCTTTCTGTAGCTGCTGTACCTGCCAGTGGTATCAGCAGGGGGAAGGTCAGCCTCAGCCAGGACATGTTGAGCTTAATTGGCATCTTCTGTGCTTTCCCGGTGTTATGTTTAATCTAGAGGCCTAGGTTATTAAGATGGTCACTTTAGGTGAAAGGTTACAATGTATAATTTTTCACATTTTTTGTCTAGTTTTCCATAAAATTTGACTTGAAATATTGTCTATGGAGTTGCTCTGAGGTTTTTTTTTCTTCTCATTTTTAGGAATTTTAGGTCTCAGTCTCTGTTTCTTACACACACACACATACACACACACACACACACACACACACACATGCACACCACAATCAACTAAAGAAGACAGGAATTTTAAAAATTAATTTAAAACATTCAGGGCTATTCTGGGATCAGTGGAAAGGCTGGAGTCCTAGGCTTGGAAAACGAGTTGGAAGTCAAAGGATGAGCTGCAGGGAACATCACACCGTGGCCGGGACACAAAACCAATCTTCTCAGGAGGTGCGGCAGACATTGTGACACCAGACTCCCCGAGGTGCTGCTGGTGGGCTCCTGGGGCTGCTGCTCCTCCACAGCTGACTTTGCTTCTCCATCACAAGGTTCAGAATTCTGGGCTGTGACATCTGACTGGGCAAACCTAGGCCACCTGCCTGCATCGTGGACAGTTGGGGCTCTGAAGGGGATCCAGGCCCTTCAGTTTCCTTGGTCCCAGGCTCTTCTTCCCTGCTGATCCTACAGAAAGGGGAGCTCTACTGCTATATTCAACCCTTGAAGAGAAGGGTAAGGCCTTTCCTTGAAAGAAGAAAGAAGTAATTTTAAAAAAAAAATTTTTTTTTTTTGGTTTTTTGAGACAGGGTCTCACTATGTATTTGAGAATTTAGCCTTTTGATGATAACCAATGTAAACATTTTTAACAACATATTTAACAAGGCATATCTTTTTATAAGGCTCTGAAAATTATTTTGGTGGCTCCCATTAGTGAACAAAGTTCAGAATAAATTTTCTGAGCAGCTCTTTATTTATGAACAGGAGTATAAATATAAACCTTTAAGTTTGGATAATTATCTTTTTAAGTTTTTTATTTGATACTATAAAGCCAGGTTGTAGAAATCAACAATCTATTTGTATTTGATGTCATTTTGATAAACAATTGTACAAACATTTTTGAACACTTAGACAAACATATAAGACAATTTAAATGAGTGTACTCAGATGGTTTTGGCCAATTGAATTATAAAATCTTTTAGTTATGACTAGTCAAAACTTTTGCAGGTCAAAATTAACAGAGATCTCTTAAGGTTAAAGGAATGAAAGCTCTTCTTGACTGTAAATGTAAACCTTTTATAACAAACTTGAAACCAACAAGCAAACATAAATAAATGATTTCCACATACCTTCTCTATATACTTAGGCCTTCTGGTCTTGTATATCTTTCTTTACCTGTTTTTAACAAGATTAACATACAAAAACCTTTCATATCAAAAGTATAACTCTTACTTATAGCTTTCCTAATATTTTTCTGTCTCATTTACTATTAACCTTCTATAACAAACTTCAGCTTAAAGTGTCCTTTTTCTGTTTTCAGATTGTTACATCTTAAAATTTGACTGGCTGCCAATAGAACAGTATTAACCTTGAATTTTTAGAAAAGAGCAAGTTAACCCTATAATCACAGTTTAAGAATTTGTAATGCACAAGAAGTGTTACCAAAACTAAATAGTTTTCACTAGGAGGTGACTGTCACAAAGCAGAAGTCTGAGCAACTCCTAGGCTGGGTTGTTTTGAAATCTGTTTAATTATGGGGAATCCAAGGTCAGCTGCAGTCCAACGGATCTCCTGGAAATGACTTAAAATCAAGGTGAGGGGGGTAGATGAGCTTCTTTTCATCCTGTCAGAAAATTCAAAATAAGTGAGCAGACAAACAAGGAAACAAAGGAGTCCAAATAAAATATAGGACCAAGGCTTATGAAAACCAAACCAAAAGTAGAACCAGAGGTCTCACAAGCAGTTTCCTCTAGATTTTTTTTTTTTTAAACCAAAAGGATGGTGTCCTGACCAAGGGGGTTTGGGAGGTCTCCCAGCCCCTGTGGCACAGAGTCCATTAGCAGATCTGCCTGGATCTCTGGGCCTCCAAAATGATCTGGATCACAAATTACTAGTTAACAATTGTCAGACATTAACAGGAAGAGAAAGACACAGAAGCAAAACAAAAAGAACAAGCACTCACTGATTGGTTTGTAAAGTTTAAGTGCTCAATGCCATAGGGGTCTTTTAGGGGCAGCTTCAATCTCTAGCAAGCATCTCATAATTAGCGTTTAACCCTCTCTGTGTCCTATTTAATTTTGCTGTTTTTTGACACTGTTCTCCAAATTCAGTCTTCTACAAAAGGAAATTGCCCCACCAGGCAAGCTTTACCTATTTGTTTTCACTCAAAAGGAGGTAAAGCAGCAGTTGTCAGAGAATCAAGCATTGCTAAAGTAAAAGGGGCTGTTGGTCCATATTGGGCCCAAGCCATTTTCATTTTTTTTAATTGTTTTGACAAACGGGGTTTTCTTGAGCATCTCGAGCATCAAAGACTGGGCAGATAAGGGAAAATCCAGATAAATCTTTCTCAATATTTAAAGCTTGTTGTAAGCCTTGTTGAACAGGGGACAAAAGAGGTTGAGAATTGATCCTAACAGGTTTTTTAACTTTTAAGGGGCAGTGAAGCTACAGCAAACAAAGAGGGCTCTCTCTCTCTAAAAAATCCAAACTATCTCTGATGAGAGTCCACAAACTAAAAGCATCCATGGGTAACTTGCTCTTACTCCAAGTATCTAAGTTTACAGTGCCTTCTTCAGGGAACCAAGGACAAACCATTTCAACAAATTCTAAAAAATTACACAATTGCTGGTGCCCTACTCTAGCACCACTGACACGCAATAAATCTTCAAGCATATGCACAAAAAGCATGCAACTATTGCCAGCTCCCATTTTTAATATTTACAAGAAAATTCACCGCTCCTTACCTTTTTGTTGAGGCCTTGTTCTTCTCTGCGGTGTCCTTCACTGGATCCCTCGATACTCAGGTCCCTGTTTGGGCGCCACTTGTGGCAGTCCAGACATCACATCATGAACATGCCTGAGTTGGGGAGTGAGGATTAAGGAAGGAAAGAACACTCAAGCCTGAGTGGAGACCAAGAGAAGTCTGATTTATTTCACAGAAACAGCTCCTTTTAAAGGCACATCAACAGGAAGCACCTGACTCCTACAGATAACGTCAGATCTTTAACGGGAAGCACTTGACTCCTACAGATAACATCAGATCTTTGGCTATCTCTTTGAGTTTCTCCCATTCAGGGTCAAAAACAAGTTTAACATGTACAGTCCTTAAAAAGGAACAAATGTTAACAAATGCTAATTAGAAACATCCTGACCACACATTGTGTCAATGCCTTGATTATAAAGAAAGAAGTTATCTTTCAAATGTCAAATGCCAGTGGGCCATGACTGGCTCCCACAGGAAGAAGGGCCCTATTTCTTTTTTTTTTTTTTTGTACCGGGGATTGAATTTAGGGTCCTTGTGCTTGCAAGTCAGGCAGCAGGACAACTGAGCTAAATCCCCACCTGGAAGGGCCCTATTCAAACAGTGGTGGCTGTCCTTGGTTTCCTGTGTCCTAGAGCCACCTGCTCCAGCTCCACTGCTCCCCACAGTACTCTTGTAGGGTCTCACTGGGTTGCTTCTCTAATGAGGGCTTGCTCCCTCCCTCTACCTAGCTTCCTCAGCCTCGAGTTTATCTTTCTATCTGAACCTGTATATGCGTTTTGGTTACTAGAGACAAAGGTGCCCCCAGACTTAAAACCCTCCATGAGGTGCAGGCCTTCCCCGAGACATAATGTTCTTAAGATTGATTTGTGAGTAAAACCCTGCCTTTCTGTATGACCTTTCCCTGCTTTGTGGATCTATTGTGAAGGGTAAAAACAACCCTGTGTCATGTGGGAAGCCATTGGAAGGCCTGAAAGCAGCTTTCTTCATAAGCGACCTGAAAGCCTGGACTCTAGTCATGACAGAAATTGGGGTGGGCCTATGGCCTGACCTCGGGGAAAAATGGGCCAGTGAAGTCCATTAGGAGGGCAACTGTATTGTCTGACAGTGGATGGAAGACCTAAAAGGATGCTGCCCTTTCCTCTGCTTTTCTTTCTTCCTCTTCTACTACTTTCCTAAAGTACACAAGGGAGATCTTAAAGATGCATAGTGTATTTTATAAGATTACAGGTAACTCAAAGTCTACCAAATGTTGGGATTACAGGAGTGCGCCACCACACCCAGCTCTCAACTCCTTCTTTTATAGGGTTTTACAGCCTTGATCTTATTCAGTTGGTTACATTGCATTTTCACAGCTCTTATTGGATATCCAAAACATGGTGGCCTGGCAGTTGAATTTCAACTTGGATGCCCTTCTTTGTTAGGGAAAGTTACCTTTAAGATTTATTCAGTTACCTATTCTAGCCAGGGGGAAGGGAGCTTGTTTGGTCTACAAAGCTAACAATGGCTTTTTTCACTTACAAAACTTTTGGGGGAGTCTAGGTGCCTCCAGTTCTGGTTAATTCTGAACTCAGCAGAGTGAGGGGCAGAAGTTATCTTACATTGTGACATTTTCTAAGTTTTTGCTATTAAAGTTTTCCCTATCATTAACATGTATGTTTCTATGTGTTAACTGTCAGTGTAAGACTTGAATAGGCTAAAGTGACTCCATGCTAATAGGCCAGACTGTGCTTCTTCATATGCTAATTGCTACCTTGGTTAACAGCCCGCCCAGGGGCAAAGGGTTTGACAAAAGGTGACCCTAGAACATTTCCTGCATAAGATAAGCAATGTGTTTGCAGTCTTGTTCTGTGAATTCCCTGACTCTTTGTTTAGAAAAACCTTATAAAAAGTACCTCAGCCCCTGAGCAGTTGCCTCTCTGAGCCACCTGGCTCTGGGAGTGCCGTCTGGCCAGACTAATAAAGGTCTCTTTACCATCTAGCCTGGTGTGTTCCTTCCTGGGTTTCTCGTTCTCCGTCATGTTCCCGGAGCCTCGCTGGGTGTTAGGGCCCAGCATCGTGGAGGCCTTTCGGCTGTTCACGCTCAGTGGAGTGGAAGTGAGACTTTAGGTCTTACATCAGGAAATGTTATCCTCCAAAATTTCTATTTAAGTTGGTTTATATATGAGGACACTCATGTAATTACCCCGAATTCCTTTGTTCACATGGCTTAAAGATGAATGAAATTGTTTGTTAAAAATAAAAGCAAGAATGTCTTTAAAATTGCTAACATTTTGTTTAGGTTTTTAGCCAATCAGGATAATTATCTTTGTGAACAAGTTAAGGGCTGGGATTTTGCTCAGTAGTTAGTTCTCCACCTGCCTCACAAGTGCAAGAACGCGAGTTCAATCTCTGGTACAAAAAAAAAAAAAAAAAAAAAAAAAAAAAAAAAAAAAAAAAAAACAATGTCCATTGCTTTCCGTATTTCAAGGACAAAATCTTTAAGTGTTTTTTCTTTGGTTAAAAATATATAACAGCTTAAAATGTTAACTATGCTAGTCTAATGTTTTAGTTCTCAAATAATCTGAAATAATTAAGTAAATAAAATGGGATTAATGCTTATAATTACTTATAACAACATCTGAGTCATCAATTGCTAAGTTCAGTATTCCTGGCTTCTTAAAATTTAAAAAAACAAATAAGATATTTGATCTATTAAATGTTTTCATAAATTATATATATATGTATTTAAGATTTTTTTCTTGTTTATTGATTTAAAATTCTAATATATAATTCTGTTTTGAATTTGAGGAATTGTTACACAGAATTCCTCTCTGGCTGACAAAGTATCTGCCTGAACCAATTTTCTTTAGTTTTTCTCCACTGATGGGTGACCCTCTAGGGTTTCCCAATCTTATTGTGCCCCACCCCAAGAAATGTTGATAAAAATTATTATTTTATGTAATTAAGTTGGCTATGATTAAAAGTTATATGGCTTTCAAAATTAAAAATTTTAATGCATTCATGTAAAATCAAATCTTATCATCTTTCTCAACAATGTTTTCTTTGTAAAAACTTATAGAAAGTAGCCTTAGAAACAGAAGTTTGTGGGTTTTTTTTTTTTTTTTTTTTTTTCTGGG
>NW_022900931.1:47173790-47190145 GCF_012274545.1 Fukomys damarensis
TTTTTTTTTTTTTTTTTTTTTTTTTTTGGTACCGGGGATTGAACTCAGGTCTATTCAGCTTGCAAGGCAGGCCACTGAACCGCTGAGCTAAATCCCCAGCCCTGGTCCTTGCACTTGTGAGGCAGGGAAGTTTGTGTTTTATCAAAGTAATTTCTTCTGTTTTCTGCTGTTAGAATTTTAGTTACCTAGATAACTAGATCTTAACAGAGTTAGAATTTGTGTTGATTTATTGTAAAGGGTAAAATCTGGATTAACTGAACAATTACTATTTTAGATTATTAAAATTTATGCTATGTATATCTGTGACTAAAGATATATCTATATTGATATGGATATGTAAGAACTAAATATTCTATGTCTGAGGTTTGTAAATATGTACAGTTTATAATTTTTTTCATTTATCAGTTTATAAATTTAAGTAAGTTCAGTAAACACAAGGTAACCAATAAAAGCTCTCTTAAAACTTGGGCAACTTTGCTTTTTATATTCAGTAAATTCTACCATTTAACATTTGATCTACATCTATTGGCTTTGACTGAACTTTTTTTTTTAGAAAAAAGCGATATACTTGTATATTAAGTAATGTCTACTTGTGGTAGATAGCACTAAGCTTCAATGAGACCTAAAGCTATTGTTTGATTTTTTTTGTTGTTGGTGGTGCTATTAAACTTTGTGATTATTAAATACAAAATCACATGATTATAGATATACTACTGAGCCATAGGTTTTTTTCCATTAACTTTATTGGTACATTTAGGTATACAATACAGTTAAATTAGTCATTGGGATCTTGTACTTTTACATGATGTATCTTGGTTCTTATTTTTTCCCCATCCCCCTGCCTTCCTTCACCCCCTCTACCTCTTCCTATTTACAAAGTCTTTGTTCCATTTTTTCCTTTTCTTATATTTTTTCTTTTCCTTTCTTTCCTTTCCTCTACCCCTCCCACTTCCCCTACTCCTTTAGTCCTTTTATTCCTATTTCATATTATCAATTATACATTTTGATCCTTATTTACACTTTTAGTTTATCATACCATGAAACTACTTGGTGTTTTACACAAGTGTATCCTATTTATTTCACTTAAGAGTATGGCCTCAATGTGCATCCACTTAGCTATAAATGTCTCCAGTTACTCATTCTTTATGGCTGAGAAGTACTCCATTTTATTAAAAATCCACATCTTCTTTATCCAGTCTCCAAATGATATGCAATTGTGCTGTTTCCAAGTTTTAGCTATTATAAACTGTGCCGCTATAAACATGGGTGTGCATATATCACTGTGGTATGATTCTTTTAAATCTTTTGGGAAGATGCCCAGCAGAGGAATATTTGGGTCAAATGGGAACTCTAGTCCCAGTTCTTTGAGGTATCTCCATATTGATTTCCACAGTGGTTGCAGCAGTCTGCACTCCCACCAACAATGGAGAACTATTTCTTTCTCCCCAAAGCCCTGCCAGCATATGTTATTGGTTGATTTCCTGATAGCAGCCATTCTTTCTGGGGTGAAGTGGAATCTCAGTGCTGTTTTCATCTACATCTCTAGAATGGCCAGCGATGTTGAACATTTTGCTTTTACTTCTTTGTCTGAGAAATGTCTGTTCATTTCAGATGCCCATTTTTGAATAGGGTCTTTATATTTGGGGGGGTCTGATTTTTTGAGTTTTTTATGTATGTTAGTAAACCTTTGTCTGAGGAACAGCTGGTAGAATCCCCCCCGCCACATTGCAAGTTGCCTCTTAGCTCTGTTGGTGGTTTCTCTTGCAGTGCAGAAACTTTTTAAAAATATGAGATCCCAGTGTTGATTCTTCGTGTTAGTTCCCATGCTACTGAGGTTTTGTTCATAAAGTCTTTTCCTATGCCAATGTCTTCAAGAGTTCTACCTAACTTATCTTCCAGCAAGTTTAGTGTTTCTGTTTTTTTTTTTTCATGTAAGAGCTTTTAATATGCTTTGATTTTTGTATATAAGGGTCCAATGTCTGTTTTAATTTTTAGATCTAATCTACTTGAATTTTAGTTTCGTGAATGGTGAAAGAGGGGTCTAGTTTTAATTTTTGGCAGGTTGAAATTCAGTTTTTCCAACACCATTTATTAAAGAGGCTATCTTTCCTCCAGTGGGGATGGTTGTTGAGCCACAGATTTTAATTTTTGCTACAAAAGTAAATACTAAGTTAACCTTTGTAAAAGACTTTGTAAAAGTCTTCTGCTAACTTCTTGATATAAGGCTTTTAAAATAGGAAACTTAAGAAAACATCTTGCCACACTGGTGTCTTCAACCAGTTGTTCATGGTGACAGACTTTTTTAGATGTGTTTATGTGTTATGTTTATTAGGAAATTGAATTATGGTAGTGCCTATATACTGCACTCCAGGTAGTGTCACTCTAAGGATTAAAGTTTGGGCATTAGTGACCTGTGAATAAATCTAGCCCACTGTTTTCTCTTGCATGGTGGACCACCTACTTTTACTTGTTCCAGACTTGTGCTGCATAGCCTTTTTCTTTTCTTAACTTTAATAAAGTTTTGCTACCATTTGTGCTTGTCTTGAAAAATTCTTTGCTCAGGACAGAAACAATCTAGAATTCACCTATAGAAGGAGATTCTAGCAAATCCAAACCTAGTAATATATTTGGCTTAGACAGCCAGGAGAGCAGGCAAAGCCCTTTGAGCACATTTGTTTTTTGTTTCTGTCTAAAATGTTATGAAAGTTTTTTCTTCTTTCCCCATCTCTTCCCTATGCTGGGGAACCCAGGAGACCCTTCTCATGGGGCCGGGAACAGCTTCCTGGTCCCACCATGTGGGGATAGGGGAGTGGGAGTTCTGTTTTTGTTTGTTTGTTTGTTTGTTTTTTTATCTCTCTCTCAGCCAGTAAGAGGCTTACAGGACTGCTTCAAGTTTATCTCCCTTTTCTTTCTTTTTCCCATTTGTAGTTACTCAATGGGTGTGAGCTAAATAGCCAGAAAGCCTGTTATTATGTCCCCTTTTCCTCACATATTTGTTCTTTGTGATACTTTGCTCAGCTTTCTCACTCTTTTGAAGAGATATAACTGTTGGTAATTTGGTAGCCTTCCTGAGCAGCTGCCTACTCCAGTTTACTCCTTTCTGTGCTCAAAGTCTTGTCTATGCTTTTCCTTTAGATGGATACTTCTTTCTCAAGGTATTACCTTAGTCAAGGTCCCCATCTTGTCTTGTCACATGACTGGTCACAATCTTGTCACATGATGGGGTGTCTGGTTTGGATCCTTGGGATTCCACCACATTTGTTTTCCTTCCTTGTTTCTTCTAACAAAATGCAGGTAATTTAGAAACATGTCTGCTGGCCTGAGCAGAAAACAACAAACAAACAAACAAAAAAACAGCCAGTAAAGCTTAATCCAAGTGACAGCAAGTCAAATGTAGTAGAGAGCCATTCTTGTTCTTGGGATTTTTAAAGTTTTTTTTTTTCCCCCCTTAAAAGAGGTTTCCATTTCTACTGCTTTAAACAAATTATCAAAATTTTTACTATTGGTGTAAATGCAAGAGATACTGTTTCTCAAGTGGCCCCACCCTGCTTAAGTATAAGCCATCAAGAGGTTTCACATGCCCAAGGGAGTCCTGGTGGAGAGGGACTCCACTCTCATGAGAGTTTTGAAGAGCTAGGTAAAGCCATCAAGCGGCTCAACACCCTTCTCTGTAAGTAGTTAGTGGGCCACCACATGGAGAAGGAAAGCCCTCAGTAGGGCTTTCTTCTGTGTTTCTATGAAAGACAAAGATGTTATCCTAGCCTTGGACAGAGATGTCTGTCTAGTAGATTCTTTTTTTTTTTTTTGACGAGGTTTCAATATTTTATTCAAATTTTATATTAAGTGATGCTAATTACAGCATTTGAAGGGGAGGATCTAATTCCACACAACATGGAAGACTCTAAAATGTACTCATTAAACTGCTGAAAAATCAACTGGTTAGAATACAACATAAGCCTAATTGAGATGTCTAGTGTTGCCACCGTGTGATCACAGTCACGCACGTCCCAGCTTGTTGCTGGTCATACACTTGTGCAAGGGCAAAAAAGCCCACAACATGAAAAAGAATTAAATCCTGAATGATTGGCTTCATTACATCCACCTTCTTCATCCCAAAATGGTACACACACACACACACACACACACCAGCTACCACACCCTGTGGACTATTTTTGGTGTAAAAGGTGATGAGGGGCTGGGGTGGGAATAGGTCGTGAAGATCTGCCTAAAAAAGTCTCTTTCAGACAAATTTGTACACACCATCAAGCCTTGAGCTTCTCACCAATTAGAGTTAGGAAACTAAGGTTTGACTCGCAGTCACCATTTCATTCATTTACTTAATGCAGATTTACTAAGTGTCTACACATGATCAGCTTTGACTTGCAGTTACATCTAGATTTTTAAAAAAAGGGACCTGGCATCTCTCGAGGGGCTACCAAGTTTCCCCCAAGTCTACAGCTGAAAGGACCTTTTTTGGAATCAGGCTTCTCCTGTACCTCTGAACAGTTAACACCTTAAAGCTGAATCATCTTTCACCTGGAGGTCAACATGATTTTTTTTAAAGCAATTGTTGCATCCCAGACATACAACATTAAAAGGTACACTAAATTCTGAAGGTAGCTATGCTGCAAAATAATTTAAAATTAACAATTGTACAGTATCCATTTATGCTTGAAATTCCAGTCCTAGACCAAGTTTGTGGTCACCGGCATTGACATTCTCGCCATCCAGCAGAGCTAACAGTGTCAGTTTGATTCCTGGCTTTAGGGTCTGAGTGAGTCCTAAACCAATTAGGCTGGAGTTGTTCACCTTGGCAGAGAAGCAGGCGTCAGGGTCGGCCTGGTACATGGCTGCTATTCCAAAGCGAGTGTTACCCGTTTCCTGCTGTCCAGGCAAGACTGACAGCAGTGTCCAGCTTCTCGTTCACCTTCAGGTAAACGGAGCCACCAAATTCTGTCCCATTGTTCACATTATGTGAAGCTGGAACTCATCCGTCTTGTAGCCAACTGCAAAGTTGCTCTGGGTCACTCGGGACTTGGCAGTCTCAAAGTTCATCCGGTAGCCAGCCAGCTAGGCCTCATAGCCCAACACCAGGGCTCCGCAGATCGAAGGCCCTGCGATGTCGAAGTCCAAGTCGCAGCCCAGGTTGATGTGCTCCCGCTTGTGTCTTGTCTCGCTTTTAGCATTTTTTCCCCAGTGTTAGGTGAGAACGATGAATCGAAGGTTAGCTGCAGTCCTCGGGCAAGCTGATCTTCCACGGTGATCCCGGTGCCCAGGGTGTTGTCAGCGCTCCACTTCGCCGTGAACGTCAGGCGTACTCGGTCCACCTGTACTTGGTTTCCAGATTGCCTGTCACTTTGGTGGTCTCTGTGTTGGCTGAGCCCGAGCTTGTGAATTCCAATCCATTCTCGGATTTGGTTTTCAAATCAAGTTTAATTAGTCCAAACCCTGAGCCCTTGGTGAAGACGTCCCTGGCAGATTTGCCGAGATGAACGTAAGTGGGAGGCACAGCTATCTTCTGCTCGGCAGAAGCGGCGGCAGTGGGAGCTGGCACCTACCTGTCTAGTAAATTCTTAAAACTCACAAGGGTTGCTTTTTGGGCTCAAATTTAGTCTTCTTCTGCATGAGATGCCACCTTAAGGACCCCAGACTTAAGTATCTCTCTATAGGCTTCAAGATAAGCCATGAGAAACCTCATGAACATGCCTCACAGATGCCACTGACTTTTGACACTACGCCATATCGTTGATCAGAGGTAAAGGTTTGACCCTGCCAATTTTAAAAAGAACCTCTTATCTACTATTGCAATACAGCTTGGTTTCAATATGAACTAGGAAATGGTGAGAGATGGTTATAGGATGGCAGTTGAAACTATGAGACTATTTCTCTTTTTCTTTTTTTTTTCTGGTTTTTGAGACAGGGTCTCACTATGTAGTTGAGACTGACCTGGAACTCACTATGCAGCCCAGGCTGGTCTCGAACTCACAGCGATCCTGCTGCCTCAGCCTCCCGAGTGCTAGGATTACAGGTGTGTGCCACCATGCCCAGCCAAGAATATTTTTCAATTAAATAATTTCTGCTTAAAACATAGGAGGTGGAATGAAATCCCTGATGTGCAGGCTTTTGTGATCATTTATCTCAAAAAGTTCAGAAACTGTGGTATTTAGAGTAGCCCCTGGAGAAGAAAGAAATATCTCTGATGATCCTGTTCTTGGATCCCCAACTGTCTCAGGAGGATATAAATCTTCCCATCTGTTTACTGAAGAAACTTCAGATGAGATCCCAGACACTATGACCTACTTGCTAGACATGGTTTTTTCTATGCTCAACAATTGGGATGTGGAGGACGGTCAAAAGAGAAAAGCTAGAATTACAGCTGTCCCAATTGGCAATACATTAAACTCACCCAGGTAATCTAAGGGAAAACTCAAGGACAACTGAGGTTCTTGTTTGTTTGTTTGGTTGTTTTTTGGTACCAGGGATCAAACTCAGGTCTTTGTGCTTGCAAGTCAGGCAGCAGAACCACTGAGCTAAATCCCTGGACTCTGAGGTTCTTGTTTTAAATGTAACAAGTCTGGACATTAGGCGCATGATTAGACCAAAGCATTGCTTGGCCCCTGCTCTGAGTGTGAGGCAGCCAGTGTGCCTGACTCACAGCACTATAAGGTTACATGTCCTTGATCCCAGAGAGAGGCTGGGTCAGTCAAAAGTCTCATTTCCTACACTGAAGAGGCCCAAGGGAACCTGCAGTACCTCTGTCCATGAACATCACCATCTCCTGTGAGGAACCCTGGATAATGTTGGTTGTCATGAGTGAGCCAATTCAATTACTTCATTATGCGTTGACTTGCTTCTTTGGAAAACTCTCCTCTTGATCTATAGCCAAGTTGGGATTGAGAGGAACCCTAGTTAGAGATTATTTACTCCTGCTCTCACATATCATTTTGAAGCCCAACTATTTAACCATGGATTTGTAATTGTTCCACATGTCCTACTCCTTGTTAGGAAAAGATTTCCTAGTAAAATTGGGGGAACAATCCTCAAATTCCAGCAAAGGCCAAATGGCTTTCACCTGCTGGGACTACACTAGGTCTCCCTCACTAAATTAGCTAAGAAGTAGATCCTGATGCATAGTATAATGGAAAAATCTGATGTAAGAAAACCCTTCTTCCTCTACATATTAGAAAAGAAAGGAATTGCTTTGGATGTGTTGACCCAAAGGCTAGGACAAGAACTGCCCATTAGAATCTACTTTTCAAAAAGTGGCTGCTAGATAGCCACCCTACCTGAAAGCAACAGCAGCTACAGCTACATTAACAGATGAAACTGCAAAATTAACTTTAGGACAAAGATTAGAAGTCCTATGGAGTCCTGCTTGGGCTATTCTTGAGATAAAAGGTTACTTGTGGTCAGTGGGAATAATGGTTTTCCAAGTATCAGACCATGCTTTTAGACACCCCTGAGGTTATTACAAAACTTGCACTACAACTACTTCTTCCTCTCTGATGTTTCCAGGTCCAAAAGTTAGACACTCTTGTGATCTCCAGTGATCACTCTGGTGATCACTCAAGTGATCTCTCAGACCTATGAAAGCAGGCAGAATATCAGTGATCTGTCCCTCCAAGATCATGAAAAGGTGTCCTCACCGATGGAAGTATGCAGTTATCAGTTCCTAATAGGTCATTGAAGCCAAACCCCTTCTCCCAGGGACCTCTGCTCAAAAAGCAGTGCTAATCACTCTTACTTGGGCACTGATATCAAGAAAAAGCACGATATATATATCTATGCCTACTCCAAACATGCCCATGCAGCAATTTGAAAAGAAAGAGCTTGCTGACTAATAAACAATTATCTGTAAAACATAAACAGGAGATTCAACAACTCTTAGGGTTAGTCTTCCCAGGCAGGTTGTTGTCATTCATTGCAAGGGATCCCTGTAGGGAATGGAGATGGGGATGTTGCCAGAACCCCAGCAGTGGGTCCTGGCCTCTTGTGCGCCACTACGGCACAAGGTGAAAGAATAAAGAGAGGAAGTGAAACTCAGAGTGAAGATGGGTGTTGAGACCTGGTCAATGCTGCTCTGGGCAACAAAGACAAAGGCCTCAAACGCATCCAGTACTTATTGAATACAGTCATGGGGAGGAATAGGGAGCTGGCTATACTTGGAAGGCATCTAGGGAAATACTGCTGAACACCTGGCATGATGGCTCCAGGCAGGGCTATTAGGGAGTAAGCACTGCTTATCTTGCTTGGACAGAACAAACCAGTACTGGGACTGAGTGCAATTAGCAAGCAAGCCAGCAGGTCAGTTAGAGGCTATAATTCAGGGGAAAGGATTTTAATTGGGGTCATACTGACCATAGCTGCACATAACAAAGCAGAGTCCTGCCACTTCACAGACCAGGACTTAGGCCTAAATGACAGCCATTAGCAAAAGAGCAATACTAACCCAATTCTACTACTTGACATGTCCACTTGAGTCATGTAGGGCTTTGATCTGACTCCTGATATAAAACAATATAGCCGAATTAGGGAAGGCAAGAAGCATGTGCCATTCACAGCCCACTAGTAATGGGCAGGGATGTCTGCTACAGATCCCAAAGATATATGTCTAAAGTCTCTTTGCGAAATCAAAAAGCTGACAGGGAGGCAAAAAGGGTAGCCCTATATCCCCTCAAGACCCTAGTCTTATGCCCAGTTACTGAAAATACATTCTGGTCCTTCTTCAAGGGATACAGTGACAAACTATAAAAATCCTGCATGGAAAATGGTCACTAGAATTTTCACAGGACTAAAAAGAAAGCTATTCTTAGATTCTCTGGAAGGCCTGAGGCTCCTCTCCAATATTGCTCTAGGTAAAGATAAGTCACTAATGACCCTAATTCACCACAGCTTAAATAGGCACCTGTGTTGAGGCTTCTGTTTTTTTAATTAAATCCATTATGCAGGAAATCTTGCTGTGGCTCTCAGGCTCTTGAAAATTTATCTAACCTTTTTTTTTTTTTTTTGCCATATTTTATCCTTCACAAGAAGTGTGGAAATCTGACCTCCTCATACTTAGGTTCTCCATCCCTGACATAATAGTGAAGTTACTTTCTCCCATCGAATAGACAGCTTGATTGTTACTATCTCTTTTCTCGTTGTTTTCTGACAGATTTTTCTATCTTCAACCCAGCTAGTGAGCCACAACACCCCAAGGTAGCTGGAGAGCACATACTCCCCAGTAGTAGGGTCAGCAGAACCTGCTTGTGGACAAGTCCAATTCCCAGGGAGAGAAGGTAAACCCAGAGGATCAGCCGCTCTAGAGAGAAACAGTGAACTAGGCCAGGAGCACGAACCCCAAGAAAAGCCCATGGCTACTCTAAACTGGAAAAAGAGTGTGAGGTTTTACTTTAAAAGTGATTCCTTGTGGCAGGCTGGAGGCAGAGAAGAAATCCAGTGCAGCCTCTAGCATATTTGAAAGAATTAAGTCAGTGGCCACTTTGGGAAGTGATTAATTGTTTAAGATGGAGCCACAGAACAACTTGGCTTCAGGCTTTCCAGAATGACCCTACCACAGTGACTGAGTGAGAGACAGCCACAAGTGACAGTTGTGGAGAGGGGGCAGCCTAGATATAGACCTCTTGAGAGTTTTAAGTTCAGGCTAGGAAGGACAAAGGCCCTTCTCTCTGTGGTGAGAAGCTAAGCCTGGGATGTGTGGATTTCAGAAGTAGTTGGAGCTGAATGTGCTGGCATAAAGTTCAGTAGTCTACTTGAAACCCACCCCACTGTCTACATCCAGCACAGAGACCAGTAATTTGGTTGCATTCCCCATTTACCAACATGAGCAAGGACACACCTCAAAGTTGCTATGACCTGGGATATATGGACAGAGGGTTTCTGGAGCAGAGGGACACTTTATAAACCCACAGAGATTAAACATTGGAGGACAAACCAAGACTTGTTGGATTTCAAGACTGTAGATCCTGGAGAGAAAAAAAATCATTGAAAATAGAGAAGTGGTTTGGGCATATATTATTTTCTTTTGGGGGTGGTGGCTGGGGTTTTTCTTTTCTGTTACCTTTATCTAATTCTATTAATTTCATTTTACTCTTTAGTAGAATCTTTTATCTCACTTTCTCTCTTCCTTCTTATCTTCCATTGCTTATTTTAAAAATATTACTCTTGGGTGGGGGATTTAGCTCAGTGGTTCTGGTGCCTGCCTCACAAGCACAAGGACCTGAGTTTGATCCCTGGTACCAAAAACAAAAAAACAAAAAAACAAAAAACAAACAAACAAAAAAACCCACCCAAAAAATAAATACAAAATATTATCTTTTCATTCTCTTATTCCTCACCCTATCCATACAAGTGACCGTTAAGCCTGTTAATCTTTAAATAGTTAACTCTGCTCTTACTATTGAATTCTTTTATGTTGTTAGTGGAGGTATAGTTGTTACATTTATTAAATATTTATTGTATGTCAATACTTGGTTTGTTTTAGTATCTGTATTATAATTATAGATATCTTTCCTATGGTTAAGTATGGTATATTATTGGTTTTTATAGTTTGTCAATATTCAGTTTGTTGCTAAGACCAGGCTGACAGAGTTGTTGCTGCTAATTGGATTTCTCTATATGCCAATATCTGGATTCCCTTTATGTTACTAACAATACTGCAGTCCAATTCTTGAGAATGGGGTGTTGGGCCAATTACACTACATCCTCTTCTCCCAAATTAATGGAGGTAGTTGGATCTTGGGCCAGTGATGAAGGCCTATAGTTAGCTAGATCCAGAGTACATCAGTGAAAAGTTCCACACTAATACACAAGCATATGTACCCACTCCCCATCATGAACATAATCATTATGTACTACAAAAATTTACCAATAAATAAAAAAGAAAGAAACCAATGAAGCATAGTGACCTGGCCAAAAAAAGAGAAAAAGACATGAGAAGATAAGGCAACAAAATGCTTCCCCAAACTCTCAACTCTTCCAAAGCTGACCCATGAGGCATTGTAAGGGAGGAAATCAAAAGCCACACAACTGAATTATTTGAAACAATAAAAGAGGTGACAAAAATCAGATCAATAAAGTCCTTGGTGAGCTCAAAGAAGATATAAAGATTAAACAGACAATCTACTTAATAGACAAAATTATCATTGAATTTTACAGAAGATACTAATCAAAAGCTAAGTGAATTAAACAAAATAATACAAGCCATGAATGAACAGTTTAGTTAAGAATTAGAGTCCATAAAAAGGTACCAAACAGAAATCCAGGAGCTCAAAATATCCCAATGAGAAAAAAATTCCAATAATTAGAATAAAGATCAACTTCTACCACTTCAAAAATTATGTATCTGGTAAAAATTTTTTACCCACATTGTAGATTGTCTCTTAGTTCTGTTGATGGTTTCTGTTGCAGTGCACAAGCTTTTTAATAAGATGAGATCCCAGTTGTTGATTCTTTCTGCTAGTTCCTGTGTGACTGAGGATTTGTTCATAAAGTCTTTTCCTATGCCTTCAAGAGTTCTGCCTAACTTAACTTCCAGCAAGTTTAGTGTCTTCAAGAGTTCTGCCTAACTTAACTTCCAGCAAGTTTAGTGTTTCTGTTTTAATATTTAGATCTTTAATCCACTTGGATTTTACTTTAGTGCATAGTGAAAGATAAGGGTCTAGTTTTAATCTTTGGCAGGTTGAGATACAGTTTTTCCAACACCACTTATTAAAGAGACTATTTTTCCTCCAGTGGGGATGGTCAGCTCCTTTGTCAAAGATGAGGTAGCTGAGTACATCTGGAGTTGTTTTTGTGTCTTCTGGTCTATTCCACTGATCCTCAGGTCTGTCTCTTTGCCAATATCATACTGTTGTTTTTTTTTTTTTTAATCACAGTGGCTTTGTAGTATAGTTTCAAATTGGGAATTGTTATACCTGCTGCCATGTGTCTGTTGCCTAGGATGGCTTTTGCTATTCTAGGTCTCTTATGGTTCCAAACAAATTTTTGGATTCTTTTTTCTAGTTCTGTGAAATATAGTGTTGGAATTTCAATTGGCATTGTATTTAATCTATATAGCAGTTTTGGTAGTATGGCCATTTTCACTATGTTGATTCTTCCTACTCAGGAGCAGGGAATATCTTTCCATTTTCTTATATTCTCTTCAACCTCTTTTTTCAGAGTGCTGTAGTTTTCAGTGCAGAGGTCTTTTGCTTCTTTTGTTAGATTGATTCCTAGATACTTCATTTTTTTTGGTTGCTATTGTGAAAGGAATTGTTTCCCTAATTTCTCTCTCAGTGAGTCTGTTATTTATGTTCAAGAAGGCTATAAAGACTCAATTCAAAACTGGGCATCTGAAATGAACAGACATTTCTCAGACAAAGAAGTAAAATCATCAAGTAAATATATGAAAAAATGTTCCACATCACTGGTCTTTTGAGAGATGCAGATGAAAACAACACTGAGATTCCACCTCACGCCACAAAGAATGGCTGCTATCAAGTAATCAACCAATAACAAATATTGGCGGGGTTGTGGGGAGAAAGAAACTCTTCTCCATTGTGGTGGGAGTGCAGACTGGTGCAACCACTATGGAAATCAATATGGAGATACCTCAAAGAGCTTGGACTGGAGGTTCCATTTAACATAGCCATCCCTTTGCTGGGTATCTTTCCAAAAGAATTAAAGGAATCATATCACAGTGTTATATGAACACCCATGTTTATAGTGGCACAGTTTGTAATAGCTAAATCTTGGAAAGAGCCCATTTGCCCATCAGTTGGAAATTGGATAAAGAAGATGTGGTTTTTCTATAAAATGGAATACTACTCAGCCATAAAGAATGAGAAATTAGATTCATTCATAGGAAAATGGATACATATTGAGGATATACTCCTAAGTGAAATAAATAAGTCACACATGTATAAATACCGAATAGTTTCTTTGGCGTGAAAAGATATAATAGTACATAAGATGCCAATGAGCTAATTGACTATGTGAAATAGGAAGAAAAGGGCTAAAGGTGTAGGGAAAATGGGAAGGATAGGGGAAAGGTAATAAAGGAAAAAGAAAAAATATGACAAAATGAAAAAATGGAAATAAAGTGTTCGTAAATGAGGAGGGGAGGAGCGGGTGAAGGGAGGGCACAGAAGAGGGGAAAAATGAGAACCAATACCTGTCATGTAAAGGTACAAGATCCCAATAATGAATGTAATTGTACTATATACCTAAAATGTACCAATATACTCAATAAAGAAAGAAAATTATGTATCTGACTTCCTGGGTCTTCAAAACCAAGGCTTAGAGGCCAAAACCAAAACCAAAACCAACAAAACAAAACAAAACAAAAAAAAACCAACCAAAAAACGTTAAGATTTTTACAGCTAAAGTTTGTTATAAAGGGTTAATAGTAAATGAAACAAAAAAGATATTAAAAAGCTATAGATAAAAGAGATATACTTTTGATATAAAAAGAGTTTATATGTTTGTCTTGTTAAAAAGAGATTAAAAAAGATATACAAGACCAAAAGGCCTAAATATGTAAAAAAAGGTATATAAAAATGATTTATATATATTTCTTTGTTGGTTTCAAGTTTGTTATAAAAGGTTTACTTTTACTGTAGCAAAGAGCTTTCATTCCTTTTGATTCTAATCTGTTAATTGACCTGCAAAAGCTTTGACTAGTCATAACTAAGAGGTTTTGTAATTCACTTGGCCAAATACATTTGAGCATATTATAGTTTCATAAATTGTTTTACAAGTTTGTGTCTGTCTGTCCAATTGTTTAAAAGTATTTGTCCAATTATATTTTGATTAAAATGACATCAAAGATTCAAATAATTTGTTAATTTTTATAACCTGGTTTTATAAGTTAAAATGTTGTCAAGATAATTAAGTATAAACTCAGGTCTAAATAAACTCCTATTAACAAAAAAGACAGTTACTCAGAAAAATTTATTCTGGTCATTATTCACTAATGGCCTTCTGAAAAGATACCCCCAATAAATAGGGCTAAATATGTTGTTATAAAATGTTTACATTAGTTATCATCAAAGGGTTAGATTCTAAATATGTTGTGATATGTTTATGGTGCTCATTTTCAAAATATGATTTCTTTAAAAAATAGTTAAAAGGTTTTGTTAAAAATGCTTTAAATACCAAATTAGATTAAAAGTTATAAAGTTTCATACATAAAATTATGATTATTGTTAATTTTCTGATGTACTAAATAAATAAAAACTTCACAGGGTATTAAACTATTAACACTGCTTCAAGAGACAGAATATAAAGTTTCATGAAAAAGGCTCAAATTTGCACACAGAAAATCAGATATCTATGAATCAAAGTTTCCAAAGGAATATGCTACTTGAGAGATTAAAAAAAACCTCAAAAGCAAATGAAAAAATTTTTGAGATAAAAGATTTTTACAGGATCTAGTTTCTCTATATGTATAAATCTTTAAAGGGCCCCAAAAGACAGTGATTATTATAGGATAAAAAAACAAGAGTCAACATTTAAACAGCTAAAAATAACTCTTTCTGCTGCCCCCTATATCAGGGATCCTAAATGTAACCTAGCCTTTTGCTTTGTACATGACTAAAAAAAATCATAGTGTTTTGAGGGTGCTCACTTAAAGAATAGGCTCATGAAATCAGTCAGTAGCATATTTAAGTTAGAGTTTAGATCAAGCTGTGAAGAAATAGCTCCCTTGTTTATAAGCCCTGGCAGCTGCAATAATGCTAATTAAAAAAAGCTGACCAGGTAACATTAGGAAAAAAATGGATTATTCAGTTTCCCCATGTCTTTTAGAACTATTGAATAATGACATTAATGGCTCTCAAATAATAGAGTCACATAATATCAGGCCCTCATCTGTGAGAATCCCTGCCTATATTTTGCTCCAGTTAAAACCTTAAACCCTGCTACTTTTTGCCCTTGGAACCTGGCCCCCTGACCACGACTGCCTCAGGGTCACTGATGAATTGTTCTCCAGTTATCCAGATCTGCAAAAAGATCCGATGCGTGAGGCTGATTTAATACTGTTCAAGGATGAAAACAGCTTCATAAAAAATAAAATACCCTATGCTGGCTATGCAGAGATGACTCAAGATAAAGTGGTCCAAGCAGGACCTCTCCCCACTGGATGGTCAGCTCAGTGAGCAGAGCTATGAGCACTCATACAGGCTCTCCGTTGGACAAAAAAAAAAAAAAAAAGAGGGTAAATGTTTATACAGATTCCTGTTTGCCACTTGGTATATCTATGACACAGTCTATACAAGTGTGATCTTCTCACAACAGAAGACAAATTTATTAAAAATAAACAAGTTGTAATATAGTTATTTAAGACAATATAAAAATCTGACAAAATAGCTACAATAATTAAAAAAATACAATAACAAATGACAATGCTAAAATAGACATATAAGCCAAAAATACAACTGAACAAAAACTTTAAATGATTATACCCACCCCCTATAAAGGTTATAAATATGTGTTAATGTGGGTTTATACTTTTCTAGATGGCCTGAGGCCTTCCCTATAAAAGCAAAGAGGGCTTCAGAGATATACAAGATTTTATTTAAAAAAAAATCCCAAGGTTTGGTCTGCCTCTCTCCATAAACAGTGACAATGTGTAAGACTTGAATAGGCTAAAGTGACTCCATGCTAATAGGCCAGACTGTGCTTCTTCATATGCTAATTGCTACCTTGGTTAACAGCCCGCCCAGGGGCAAATGGTTTGACAAAAGGTGACCCTAGAACATTTCCTGTATAAGATAAGCAATGTGTTTGCAGTCTTGTTCTGTGAATTCCCTGACTCTTTGTTTAGAAAAAACCTTATAAAAAGTACCTCAGCCCCTGAGCAGTTGCCTCTCTGAGCCACCTGGCTCCGGGAGTGCCGTCTGGCCAGACTAATAAAGGTCTTTTACCATCTAGGCTGGTGTGTTCCTTCCTGGGTTTCTCGGTTCTCTGTCGTGTTCCCGGAGCCTCGCTGGGTGTTAGGGCCCAGCCTCGTGGAGGCCTTTCGGCTGTCCACTCTCCGTGGAGTGGAAGTGAGACTTTAGGTCTTACAAATGGGCCAACATTTGTAACAGAGGTTATAGAGATTTCATAAAATTATCTCAAGTGGGCTTAACCAATATAAAATCATAGCAGTTAAAATTAGACAAATATTTTACAAAATTTAAAAATAAAAATGACCTTCCTGTGCTAACTCCTGCCCATCTGATAAAACTTTGAGACAGAGTTTATGTTAAAAATTAAAAAAGACCCCTTTACAACCTATATAAAAAGGGCCATATTGTAAGACCTAAAGTCTCACTTCCACTCCACGGAGCGTGAACAGCCGAAAGGCCTCCACGATGCTGGGCCCTAACACC
>NW_022900931.1:47190487-47190847 GCF_012274545.1 Fukomys damarensis
AGCATGGAGTCGTTAGCCTATTCAAGTCTTACAATCCCCACTGATCTTAGGTAGAATCAAATCCTTGATTCATTCTTTTAAATTTTTAGCTAAGGGGTCACAGCAATTTGTAAAGGCATCTCTTAGACAGCTAAATTGGGGGGTAGGATTCCCAGAGCACAAAAAGTTTTCATATTTTTATCATCTACGTAGGCTCATAAACTCTTAATTTAGAAGTATAATAACTCATAACAGTATGACACAATATAAGAGTCTATATCTAGATTGTAGTTCTCCTTCTTCAGCCGTGCGTAGACTCACCAGCTTCCGGTGTGGTGAGAGCAGGGCTTTGAGTGCGTTGTCTCTTGGCCTCCTAGAGTC
>NW_022900931.1:47194289-47253384 GCF_012274545.1 Fukomys damarensis
GGCTGTTAACCAAGGTAGCAATTAGCATATGAAGAAGCACAGTCTGGTCTATTAGCATGGAGTCACTTTAGCCTATTCAAGTCTTACAATATGAGGCACTTATGGTTCCTCCCACAGCTGTCAAGGTAGCTGAAGCTCAGCTACCACCACTCTAGAGTAAAACAAAATTCCACAGATTCCGACTCCAAGAGACAAAACACTCAAAGCCCTGCTCTCACCACACTGGAAGCTGGTGAGTCTATACACGGCTGAAAAATGAAAACTAAAATCAAAATATAGACTCTTATATTGTGTCAAACTGTTATGAGCTATTATGCTTCTAAATTAAGAGTTTATGAGCCTATAAATGATAAAAATATGTGACCTTTATGTGCTCTGGGGATCCTAATCCCCAACTTATTGTAAGACCTAAAGTCTCACTTCCACTCCATGGAGCGTGAACAGCCAAAAGGCCTCCACGATGCTGGGCCCTAACACCCAGCGAGGCTCCGGGAACACGACAGAGAACCGAGAAACCCAGGAAGGAACACACCAGCCTAGATGGTAAAAGACCTTTATTAGTCTGGCCAGACGGCACTCCCGGAGCCAGGTGGCTCAGAGAGGCAACTGCTCAGGGGCTGAGGTACTTTTTATAAGGTTTTTCTAAACAAAGAGTCAGGGAATTCACAGAACAAGACTGCAAACACATTGCTTATCTTATGCAGGAAATGTTCTAGGGTCACCTTTTGTCAAACCATTTGCCCCTGGGTGGGCTGTTAACCAAGGTAGCAATTAGCATATGAAGAAGCACAGTCTGGCCTATTAGCATGGAGTCACTTTAGCCTATTCAAGTCTTACATTATCTGTCTAAGAGATGTCTTTACAAATTGCTATGACCCCTTAGCTAAAAATTTAAATAAAATAATGAATCAAAGATTTGATTCTACCTAAAATCAGTGAAAAATGTAAGACTTAAATTACAAGCCCATGCTAAATGACAAAGGGCCTAAGAGACAGTGCTCTAACCCCCTCCCACTGTAGTCATAGCCCTGACCTTTGTCCAAACTCTGGCTTAAAAATGTAAGACAATCTTATACTGTTTAAAGTCCAAATCCTGATTAACGTATAAGTTAGTGGTTCTAGACTATGAGATACATAGAGACCCCAAGTTAATTGTCAAACTGTTTGCTTATCCTAAATGTCTTGGTGGCCTTTAAACCATCCTATAGATATCTGTTAATCATCAGTGTGTGACTGCCAAGTACGTGACTGCTGACCACCAGCTCAAATCAACAGACCTTTGTTCCCTGCCTACAAGCTTAAAATGTTAACCCCTCTTTTTAACCACCCTATAAAAAAGACCTCAGCCCCTCAGCTGGAGCCTCTCTGAGCTACTTGGTTCTGAGAGTGCTGTCTGGCCAGACTAATACAGGTCTATTTACCATCTAGCCTGGTGTGTTCCTTCCTGGGTTTCTTGTTCCTCCGTCATGCTCCCAGAGCCTCGCTGGGTTTTAGGACCTAGCATCGTGGAGGCCTTTTTGGCTGTTCACACTCGTAAAGTTTAAGTGAGACTTTGAGTCTTACAGCACCTAACTCTAAGGACAGCAAAAGGCAATAGGTTAACCTACCCTTCACCAGTTTCCAACATCAACTTAGTCAGAGTAGATTTTAGGGTTCAATTCATCTTCCATTTGCCTGAGCTTTGCAGTTGGTAGGCACAGTGGAGTTTCCAATTTATACCCAGTGCCCTACTAAGTTACAGAGGTTACAAAGGTGGGGCCATTGTCAGATCCAATGAACACTGGTAGTCCAAATCTGGGAATTAATTCCTGAAGAAGTTTCTTTGCCACCACATTGGTAGTCTCCCTCTGAGTAGCATAGATCTCTGTCCATCCTGAGAAGGTATCTATGAAAAATAGGAGGTAGCAATGGCCACTCACTGGTGGATTGATCTCTGTGAAGTCCACTTCCCAATGTTCTCCAGGATTTTTATCCCAGAATCTGACCCCACTGGGTGCAGATGGACCTTAGCTGGTATTTGCTTGTACACAGGTTGGGCACCTAAAAGAAGACTGGTGGGTCAGCTCTGGCAGTTTTGTTTATTTACTTTTTTTTTTTGGTACCGGGACTGAACTTGGGCACCTACACTTGCAAAGCAGGTGCTGGAACCACTGAGCTAAATCCCCAGCCCTTCTTGCAGTTTGAAAAGCAGTATGTTGGAGCCATCTTGGCCATCTTGGAGCCCCCCAGGTGCATGACCAAATGCAGCTGCTGGATGAGCTGTTGTCCTAATGCTTGGGGAGGTAGATGCAACCATCTGGACATGTCCACTAGCTTTGGGGAGCTTTCTTTGTTTGCATCTGTCTTGCTTCTTTGTTTTCCTCTTCATTGTAAGTGGGGCTAGTTAGGAGCAGAGGGGGAGGAGGACTCCTGGTAGGCAGGATGACTAAGGGTTCAGCTGACCTCAGGGCTGCCTCTCTGGCTGCATGGTCTGAAGGTTGATTTCCCTTAGCATCAGGTGTATTGTCCTTTTGGTGACCCCGAACATGAATGACGGCCACCTGTTTGGGAAGGCATACCACCTCTAGGAGAGACAATATCTCTTCTTTGTTTTTGATAGTCTTTCCTGCAGCTGACAGAAGTCTTCTCTCCTTGTAGATGCTTGTATGGACATGTAAAGTAGCAAGGGCATACCTACTGTCAGTGTACACATTCATCTTTCTTTCCTTTTCCCCATCTCAAGGCCTGGGCCAAAGCAATCAGTTCTGCCTTTTGGGCAAGTTCCCTCAGGCAGAGGCTGGGCCAAAATGATTTGATCAACTGCAGCTCCAGCACTTTGTACCCCACTTACCACCATGCTGCTACTATCTGTGAAGAGGGAGGCATCTATCTCAGCCAAGGGGGTGTCTGTTAAGTCTGGGTCTGGTTCAGCACCTCCTCACAGTAGTGAACTGGATGTCAGGCATCAGTGTAGCCAGATTGAGAACCTGGCCTGCTGAGGAGACTATGCAAGGCTGGTTGAGCAAGAGGTTTTGATACTGAGTGAGGTGTGCATTTGACATCCATTTCTTAGTGGCCTCCCTAAACAGAATCTCTACTGAGTGGGGGATGCTTAAGACTAGGTCTTGTTCTAGGGCCAACTTCTCAGCCTCTTTGATGAATAAAGCTGTGGCAGCTACTACCTGAAGACGTGAAGGCCATCCTGAGGCCACAGGATCTAATCTTTTAGAGAGATAGCCAACAGGGTACATCCAGAGTCCCAAGGACTGCATCAGGACTCCCTTAGCAATCCCCACCTCATGGGTGAATGGAGGAAAAGGCTTAGTAACATCTGGTAGTGCCAGAGCCAGAGCTGATACCAAAGCTCTTTTCAGATTCTGGAAGGCTTCTTCATTTATTCCCCAGTCTTGGAGTTGATTTTTTCCATGGCAGAATGGAAGAGCCTTGCTATTTTAGCAAACCCAGTATCCATAAGGGACAGAATCCAGCTGCATCTAAGAATTCTCATACCTGTTTCTTGGTAGTTGGTGTAGGTATCTGGAGGATGGCCTTTTTCCTGGCCTGGGGCAAGGCTCTTCTTCCTTCTTAGATTTTATACCCCAGCTATGATACTTTAGAGGCACAGAGTTGTGTCTTCTTAGCTGACACATGGTAGCCCAACTCCCTAGTAGCAGAGGAAGCTCTCGTGTCCCCTGCAGGCAGTCTGAATAGCTAGTAACAACTAATAACAAATCATTCACATATTGAAGCAGGGTGAGGTTAGGGTGGTGGGATAAAAAATTCAAGTCCTTCTGGAGGGCCTTACCAAACAGGGTGAGTGCAGTTTTGGATCCTTGAGGCAGCTGGGTCCAAGTGAGCTGGTAGGAGTTGTTGGAAACTGAATCAGTCCACTTGAAAGCAAAGATAGGCTGGCTAGCTGGGGCAAGGAGCACACTGAAAAAGGCTTCATTTAAATCTAGCACAGCGTGCACTTGGTGCTTGGGAGACAGCAAACTCAGGAGGGTGTATGGGTTGGCTTCAGTAGGATGCAGAGTTACCACTAGACAGTTAACTTCTCTCAAGTCCCGAACTGGCCTGTAATCTGATGTCCCTGGTTTCAATACTGGTAGGAGCAGGATATTCCATGGAGATTGGCAGGGACTTAATATTCCAAAGTCCATTAGCCTCTTGAAGTGAGGGGCTATCCCCTGTCTGGCCTTTCTGAGAGAGGGGGTATTGTCAAACTCGCACAGTCATGGTGGGTGACAAGAGTTCAACTGTCACTGGAGTGTGATGAGCAGCCAAGCAGATTAGTTTCTGCCCACACTTTCAGGAACTCTGCCTGAAGTCTGTCCAGTAAGCCCCTGGGGCTCATTTCCTCTGCTCCTCCCCGCCAGGAGATACTCAAAGACAGTTGGTATGAAGGGAGCGACATGTGAGCCTCAGTGGGAGCAAAGGAAATGGTAGCCTTTAGCTTATGAAGGAGGTCTCACCCCAGCAAGGGGAAGGGACAATCTGGTATTACCAGAAAAGAGTGAGTAACTTGTTTTGATCCCTGACTCACCAGTCACTCACTTGTGAGCGGGCAGTTTTGGATTGCTCCTGTGACTCCCTGAATGGGAACAGTTTGAGATGAAAAGTTTCCCAGGAGAGTTTTTAACACTGACCTCTCAGCTCCAGTGTCCACCAGGAAATGGACCTGTTGGCCCCCTACTTCAACACTCTCTCCTCTTCCAGGGACTAAGAGAGAAGGGGAGAGAGAGAGAGAGTGCCTTGGCACAGGCCATTCATGTTTTCAGTGCCCTTCCTCCTTGCAAAAGGCACATTGATTTCTGCCCAATGGCAGGGGTCCTCCAGCTTTCTAGGCACCCGCCTTTTGGGCTTCCCAGGATTGGGTCCCACAAGGTCCCCTCTGATGGCTGCTGCCAAGATCTTTGCTTGTTTCTTTGCCCACCATTCAGCTGTGGCTATGGCCAACTTTTGTTTTTCTGAATCCCTATTGTCAAACACCTTTTGAGTTACTTCTAACAGCTGAGACATGTTCATTCCTGGGAATCCCTCTAATTTTTGTAATTTTGTCCTAATATCAGGGGCAGACTGAGTAACAAGCCAAATTTATAGCTCTATTATTCTCTGGAGCAGAGGGGTCCAAAGGGGTGTAAACCTGAAAGGCCTCTTTGAGTCTCCCCAGGAATGCAGTGGGGGACTCCTCTGGTCTCTGTGTCACTTCAGTGGTTTTTGACAGATTTATGGGTTTCCAAGCTGCTGCTTGAATCCTGTTTAATAAGTTTTGGTGAAAGATGAGTAAAGCCTGTCTCCCCCTGAAGAATTTGGATCCCATTCAGGTCTCTCTGAGGGTAACCCTTGCTTCAGCAATTTGTGGGCCTCCTCTTCTGAGCATCCCCCTGATAAGAGCTTTCTTGTTTTAAACCTAATCCTGTCCTGTTCCTCAGTCACCACTGAGGTCACAAGGTCACTAACAACTGCTGACAGTCATCTGAGGTCAGTAGATGAGTCCTAAAGATAGACTTTTTCAGGCAAACCAGAACCTGGGGCTTCTCAGAGAGTGGTGGATTTTGGGTTTTCCAGTTGTAGAGGTCAGAACTGGAAAAGGGAACACATACTAGGAATAGGGGGTGGTTCCCAGTCCTGCCCCATCAGGAGGAGGGGCCTTCCTCAAAGACAAGAGAATCTCTGAACTGCATCTTCCAGAGGTGGTGACCTCCTGCTGGGATCAGAGATGTTCTGTTATGGGTGGAGAGATAGCAGAGGAAGTAAAGGAAGAAATGAGGGAGTTAGGGGCAGATGGATCAGGATGGACAGGAGAGGGTGGTGAACTAGTGTTATATGGAGGTGGACAAGGGAGGACTTCCTCAGCATCTCACTGCTGCAGAACCAGTTTTTGTCTCCCTAGAGTCTATCTATGAGGGGATGGACAACTTTTGGAAACAAGCAGCTTTGAATAGCCTTTATCCATAGAGGAGGTGCTGCACTATAGCAAATCAGGAAACAATGTAAGGGAACTGATTGCAGTGTCCTGGTAACAACCTTCCAAACTGCTTGAACCAAGTCCAGGATCCAGGGAGCCCTCAGAGGGCCAGTCCACACCAAAAGAGGGCCATTCAAGCTTTAAAAAAGTATGGAGTTTGTCCTTTGACAATTTCACTCCATAATCATCAGAAAATCCTAAGCATGCAGACCAGGGGTGTAACAGGTTGTGAAGATGATGACCCCATGGTAGAGAGACTTTGGGCAGGAGGGAGATACTGAAGAATAGGAGCTGTAAGAACAAATACAAAGAAAAGAAGACAAAGCAGGGTGAAGGAGAGGATATCAAAAGGGTCATTGATAAGAGGGGCCTGACAGTACATTGATTGGGTATTAAAAGGAGGGACTGGAACCCCTGTATCAATGTCAAAAGCTCCTCCAACCAGAGCTACAAGAACAAATTAAAAGAGAAGATGTCTGGGCATAGAAAGAAAAGCCTTAGTGTTTATGTGGTGCACCCTTGAACAATGTTATGACAGACAAAAGGAGGGAGTGTTCCTCTGTAGAAGTAACCAGTCAGTTGACTGGCTGCAGGCCTCTTAGCCACTTTTAGGACCACCTAGGCTTGAGGGTGCATTTATCTAATTGCAAGAGCACCCACTTGGTCTTTCTTAGACGCATCCATGGAACCACAGTACAACCCCAAAGAAGTCCTGTAACTCCAAGGGAGGGAACCCCCTCTTTGCTGTGGGACACAGGTGGAAGAGTCTATTGTTTGCACCTCCCACTGCCAGTCATTCACTCATTCACACAGCAATCATTTAGAGACCAAAGACATTCCAACCCTATCCCTATACCCAGGGATTTGCCAGATTGGCTTCCAGACCAGACCAAGGGCCAACTCAGTCAGTGTCCTGACCTTATGGAGGAGCCTGAGGAATGCCTTCATCAAGGACTACTGTTCCTCACCAGAACCAGAAGGATCCTTACCAGACCAGATAACTTAAGATTAAGAAGGGAGCTAAAAAAAAATGGAGATTTCTTCTAGTAGGGACATTGAGGAGCTGGCCATGAAATATAAGCATTCAGGAGGCAAGGGTAAAGAAGAGGAACAGTCTAAGCAGAGGAAATAGCCTAAACAGAAGTGAGGAAGGCACAGGGTTTGAATGAAAGGCATGAAAGGCAAACATAATAGTTTTGTTGGAGAAAGTTACTACTGTGTTGTAGATAACAGACTGCAGTTTATCGAGGCCCTAGCTGAGAATCTCAATCTCCTGCAAGGCAATACTACTCGAGGCAGAAGAAAGACACAGAAATAGGACTTCAACAGAAAGCAGTGATCTGGGATTATTTGAGCTGATCTGGGCAGCAAAGACAAAGAGAACCCCAGACTTCCAGTATTTACTGATTACAAGCATGGGAAAAAATGGGGTGAGCTTTATGTGAGACATCTGGTGATGGCACTTATCACAGGCAAGGCTGTGAAGAGGGAGGCAATGCATTCTTGCAGAAGGAGCAAAGAGAGACTGGGTTGTAATTAACTAATAACCCATGAGGTCAGTGAGTGAGGCCATAATTCAGGGAAAGGAATTTGCTTGGAGCCACATTGACTTGAGCTGAGATGTTATCTCAATCAGGGTCCTGCAGCTTCAGAGATCAGGACTTAGGCCTCCACTACAGCCACTGGCAGGGGTGCTATGCTTGCTCAGCCTGACATCTGACATGCCCATAGGAATCATGTAGGCTATGGTCAGATTCCTAATACAAGACAGCCAAATTATGGGGAAGCAAGAAGCCTGTATCACATATATCCTGCTAGTAAACTGGGCAAATGGGGGGTCAGCTAGAGCAGTTAGCTGACACAAGGTGCAGGATTTACGTTAGGTAAGTTTTGATAGAAGGAAGGGGTTGGCTTGCCTGAGGAGAGGTGTTAATATGGTCAGTATAAAGCTAAGTTGGGAGCAAGAGAGGAGACGTGGCCTCTGGCTGGGGAGGATACTTTATGATTTTATAAACTTGCTTTGGCAGAGGTAGGCCCTGCCCCTTGCATTTTTGGATCTCACTGAGCTCTAGTCACTGGCAGAGATCACCTCTGTCACCCCTCCCCCCAATCCTGATACGCAAGTTCAAACCAAGAAAACCTCAACATCCTTTTGTTAGCTGTGGAAATTCATCTCCTCATGTGCCTCTCCCCTGACCCTTTTCCTGAGGGCTCTTGCCTCTTTCCTCCCTTTGAATGGGTCTAGGTTGCAGGAAGCTGAGCTGATTTTAATTCCCATCTGGATTTGGAGGTCACAGCTCTGACCAGTTGGGTCAATGGTAGGTCAGATCAACTCCTTGACTATTCTCTGCTTTCTCCCCATTTCTTCCTGAGGCTGCAGTGGAACTCACCACCTGTCCTTTGCCCTTCTTCTGCAGAATTAGTGTCTTACTTCTTCTGCTCTTAACCACCCTCTTATTCTGTAAAGAAAGTCTTTTTGAAGCCTTTTTCTGACAGTAACTGGATCAGTTTTTGGTTAGGTATGCTCTTCCCATCCTGAGCATGTATATGAAACTATCAAATATGTTCAATGAACAGCACTGTGTTATCTGAGTATAACTCACCCAGACATTTACAACGGACTTCAGGAGATGCATTCATCTCTTCTTTTTTTTTAGAAGCTTGTTCTACTTCATCAACTTGGAAAAGAAGGCAGCTCTGAGCTACTCCAGAATATTTTCAGATCTATCATATTTCATTTCAAGCATCTCAATATCTTCTTTTACTTGTGTGTTTTTACTACTCCTTTTGCTACTGGAGCAGATGCTATGGCACCACCAACTGACAGCATAGGGGATAACATTGCTGATGTGCACTGGGTACAGGATGGGTGGATATGGGCACCCTGGTCACCAGACTTCTTCCTTTTTAAAAAAAACACTACAGGTACGTTTCAGCCTATACCATTTTTTAAAATTAATTTTAGACTTCCTTTTGAACCTGTTGAGCTTGGTGTAGAGGGACAATATTGTGTTGCAAGAGTAGTTAGATGGAAAAATATTTAAACATAAATGTAACCTGAGATATGGAATGGGTTGTTTCTATGGTAATATTATTAGAAAGACTATTTTAGTATTTTGAAAAACATAGTTTTAAATGCTTTCATTTGTTTTCATCAGCTAGTGTGTGCTTGTAGTACAAAATTGCAAAGCTATAAAAGGCACAGTGAAGACTATCTCTCCCTCTCACCAGTGGCTCCAGGCCCTAGATTCCTGCCCCAGAGCTAATCACTGCTATAACTTTTGTTATATTTAATCTCTGAACTATAAGAGTCGCTCCTTACGTGAAGAGACATAGATTAAGTGGCCAAAATTCTCTGAGAGAAGGTTCTGGGTAACAAGAAGGAACAGATTTTGATCTTCTAACCTGAATACCTGTTCTTTTGGGGGACACAAACTGTTATTTGTAACAGAGATAAAAAGATAAATGTCTGTGACGATTAGCTTAATTGTCAACTAATTGGTTGGAAGCTGCCTGGGGTTAGAAAAGCACACTTCTGGATGTGGCTGGGTGGGTCATGGAGTCATGGCCTTGGGTTCTGCGTCCAGTGCCTGCCTCTGTGGCACTGTTCTCCTTCTCTGCTTCCTGACCACAGTGAACCCAGGAGCTTTATTCTGCCCCTCACTTCCACCATGATGTTTCGTTCTCAGAGCCAGCCATCTATGGACCAAATCCCTGCAACTAGGAGCCAAAAGAACTACTTTGACCTTTAAGTTTCGAGTGTGGAGTATTTGGCTCCAGTATGGGAAAGCTGACCAGTGCAGCCTCCAGTTGTCATACTAAGTTAAGTTCAAATCCGTGGTTTATGTCTCCCTAGAATGTTTTCAGAATTGACTCTTGTTAAAACATTTCACTCAAACATGTTCAAGTACTTCTTTATGTTAGGAAATATCTTTTGTTGCTACTCAATGCATTACTTCTCACTGTTAAGAGTGAAAACTCATGAAACAGATAAAAAAGTAGATTAAAAAAAATCAATGATTTGAACAGGTGGTTCTTTGAAAGAATAAACAAAATAAACCATTAGCTACACTTGCCAAGAGGAGGAAAGATAAGATTCAGATGAAAGCAATTAGAAAAAAAAAGGCAAAACCACAATGGATGAAATCCAGAAGATACTGTGGGTGCTTTGAAAGCCTTTACTCCAATAAATTGGAGAATCTAGAAGAAATGGATAGATCCCTAGACACATATGAATTACCACAACTTAATGAAAAATATATAAATCCCCCCAGAGTCATATAACTGACAATGAAATTGAGAGAATAATAAAAACCCTCCCAACTAAGAAAAGCTCAAGACCTATGGATTCACCACTGAATTTTTCAAGAACTTCAGGGGAGACCTAATACCAATATTCCTCAAAGTTTTTTTTTTCCTTTGGTCTTAAATTATTTTATTGGTACATTTTAGGTATACAATACCTTTACATTCATTATTAGGATTTTTCCCTTTTTTGTTTCTAGTCTCTAATTTATTCCCCCCATTTAAGTTTATTGGTACATTTAAGGTAAACAATGCAGTTATATTGATTATTGGGATCTTGTACCTTTACTATGGAGAGCTTTGTAAAGGAACACGATATGAGCGCAGCCATATTGACCTGTGATTCACCCGAGCAGTGTGGATGTGCTGTCGCCCATGGCAACGGGCTAGTTCAGCTGGTGGTCTGATCTATTGCCTAGCAGATGTAACCCATAATAGTTGTTATTGTTTCCCTCTGGAATGTGTGGGCGGTACTCTCGCTCCCGTGCAGCGGGAGAGTATAAAAGGGAAAGGTTCGGTAATAAAACAAGCCAGGAACATGAGAAGAAAGGTGTCTTTCGTCTCTCTGTGCTCGTCCTTTCAGGTTTAGGACCTGCTGGCAGGATCCTGACATCGCGGCTCGCGACACTACATGATGTATCTCAGTTTTATTTTTTTTCCCCAACTCCCCCACTCCTCCCTTCAGCCCCTCCAACTCTCCCTATTTGCAAGGCTTTGTTTCCATTTATGTCTTATCTTGTATTTTTTCCTTTCCCTTTTCAAATGTTTCTTAAGGGCTGCATCTTCTCAAAAACAATTTCCACAACTAATATCTTACTTGGGGCTTTGTCATTGCTTATGAGAGGAGTAACTCAACTGTTCCCTTTTGGCATGTGTTCCTTCTTTACATTCTAAGTTCAAACTCTTTAAGGAAATTGAAAGGGAAGGAGTACTACCAGCCTCATTCCTGGGAGTCAACATTACTTTGATTCCCAAAGTAGACAAACACTCAACTAGAAAAATATAACATACCATATTTCAATGTTACATGCATACCCATGTTTATAGCAGTACAACTCATACTAGCCTACATACTGTAAGAAGCCTATATATTGCTGTCAGGAGACAACTTAGTCTTGGGGGCATTTTTACATAAATTCTGGGGAAAAATCATTTCATAATTAAAGTATGAATATAGCTGTCTAAGGTGCAATGTTGCCTTACCTGAGAGCCAGCTATGGCATGTGGAAACATAACTTCTTTGTCACAGCTGAGACCTCAATGGTCTGTGAAGCTGTGGCACTCAAAGGCAAGATAGTACCAGCTGAAGACATCCTTGGTTCTTTGAGAACCAAATAGTAATACAAAAGAAAAAGTTTTCACCTGAGGAGGGATGAGTTCCTTATCAGCTCAACTCATCCCACCTACTGAGGTGGGAATGCTTTCCTTTCTGCCCTCATCAGCATGAGATTTGCATTGGCATAGGATCAAACATAGGATCACAGCTGTCCCCCAAGTCACCTGATACTCTCTCCAATTATGGTGTGTACCCAATAAATAGTGGCCTGCTCTGAGGAACTGACCTCCAGGATCCCCATACACTTTATTTGTTTTGTTTGTTTGTTTTTTGAGACAAGGTCTCACTATGTAGTTGAGACTGACCTGGAACTCACTATGTAGCCCAGGCCTGTCTTGAACTCACAGCGATCCTCCTGCCTCAGCCTCCCTAGTGCTGGGATTACAGGTGTGCCACCATGCCCAGCTCCCCATGTACTCTGAAATTATGCAAGTCTCTATTGTCCTTTTTCTTTAGCCCTCACCATCCCCCTTTCCAGGCAGTCTGAGGAAATTGGCCTCCAATACTTGATTTAAAAAAATGCTATTTATGTACAATACAGTACTACTCTGACATAAACAAGGATAAATTTGAGACATTTATAGGAAATTGTATGCTTCTGGAAACCATAATATTAAATGAAATAAATCAGATATTTAAGCTTAGATATCATACTGTTTGTCTTATGTGAGACAACCAAAGTATAAATAATGTAAAGAGCAAATGAAAGGAATGACAGTAGAAATCAGGGAGATAGATTTTTCCAAATGGGACAGGGATCTAGAGATGGTTGAAGGGAAAACAGATGGGTTGGAATGAGGAAGTAAAAATAATTAAGATGTGTATTTACATGTACCAACTACTCATGATGAATGGAATCATTATGTATTGCAAACATGTGCTTAATGAAAATAAAACCTGTTAGATAAAAATAACAATGTATTATTTGTTTAAAATTGTTTTATTAGTTCATATTTGTGATACATAATGATTCCATTCATCATAGGGAGTTGCTATGAGAATATAACACATCTTAACTGTTCTTAATCCCATTCCACTCTTATGTATGCAGTTTTTATGACTATATTTTAACACAAATAATATATGTACCTGAGTTTGCTTATTCATTTTCTCCTAACAGCCTGGGATTGGGCCTGTTGATGCCGATGACCAGTTGTGCTGCTCTTTACACAAATTTCGCAGTTCTTGGAGAAAGCGCTGTGAGCCATCACCAGACAGTAGGATCTGTTGTAAATCAGCAGCCCCTCAGTCACGTGATACGATGCGCAGGAACTTCTGGAAGCCACTGAGCAGCATACGCTTTGTTTCCTTCTAGCTCTTGTAACTAATTTTGATGACCAAGGTCTGGCCCTCGACTCTTCTCTGAACCTGGTCATCAATATCTCTGGGATTCTGTACTTAGGATTAAGTCAGACATATTTTCTCATTGGTGCTGAGTGACCTTTTGGTCCTCTTTAGGATAATCTTAGGCTTCACGAGAGGTCTGAGGGCAGCCAGGATGCTGGGGAGGAGATGGTATCACAAGTGTAGCCAGTGTATTTTCTCTCAAACTTTTCTTAATGCATGCTGTGTTATTTTATTCTATTAATATATTTGAATATTTTGTATAAATCATGACATCAAACCTAGCAAGACCGAAAATGACTAAGAAGACACAATCTTTTCCAAGGATCATCATATTGTCCATGCTATAATAAAGTGATGTGTTCAGTATGTGGTGTCACTGAGGGGAGCTGACCAGTTCTAGGATAGCTGAGCAGAGTGGGATTGAGAAATGAAGTAGGACATTGGCACAGGAAAGATAAGGGAGTCTGAAGCATCAGTTTTGTTCCTAAAATGTAGGCAGTCAATGGTAAATTTCAGTAGTTTGTGACTAATGAGAAAATTAAAGATAAAGTCATGGTATTGAACTAAATTTACTCAATCTAAAGGTTTAGCATTTTCTGAAATGATCCTTTTCCTATTTTGTTGTGAATTTTTTAAAAATGATGCTGATCATGACACGTTTCATTCTAGAGAAAACATTTCTGCTTTGGAAGAAAGACACAAGCAAAAGCCCCCAAATTCACATCAACACTTGTTAGTGCTCCTCTGTTTTGCATTTTCATTTTTTGAGAAATAGGCCATGAAATCTCCAGAACTGGAAACAATGCTGGTAAATTACTTTTCAGAATTGTCCTTACTGTCAGCTAATTCTGTGAATTATCAATAAAGAACCTTCCCTGAGAAGATTGGGAGCTTCGCCTCCATTGGGCATCACGCCAGGGGAGGCGAGGTTGGAGGTCTGGGCAGTGGCCTCTGGGATTTCTCCATAAAAGGCTCGGTGCCCTGGTCCTGGTCAGGTGTCTCTGTAGAGGAATCACGCAGACCCTACTCAGCTGGCCACCCTCAGCTCTGGACCAGTGCGGAGGGAAGAGGTGAGTTGGGGAACACTGATTTTGGCCCAGTTCTGGTTTAGATCCCAGATGTGTGGAGTTAAAAAAAAAAGGGAGCCAAGAACCCTTTAGTCTGTGTGGGAGTAGATAGGAGTATAGTAGTGACAAGGATGTGTAGGAAAGATGGTTAAATAAATAGCTATTCCAAGGGGCCAGGGATTTGGCTCAGTGGTTTTGCTGCCTGCCTTGCAAGCACAAGGACCCGAGTTCAATCCCTGGTACCAAAAAAAAAAAAAAAAAAGTTATTTTGCTTTTCTTTAGATGGCAACTGCCAAACTCAGTTTCTTGTTGTTCCTCATGGTGGCTGCCTCAGATTGTAGTGCAGGTGAGTCTCCTTCCAGGAACCCAGGCTTCCCAGCTCATCCTTTGGAAAAGAATAAGTAGGCTGAGTTGCTCCAGGACCTGAGTCTCTCTGGGGATGAAGATGTCTTTGAGATGCACTGAGGTCCCCTGGGATGTAGGCTGAGAGCTGATTTCTGAGGTATTAAGGGATCTGACCTGTAGCACAGAGGGTGCTCCTAAGGCTGGACCTTGGTTCAGGCTCTGAACCTCACTTTGACCTTGAAGGGTCTCTGGAAAGAACTGTGTCCTCCCAGCCATCCTCACTCCCATGGCCTTGATCTTGGGGCTTGAATAGCAATCTCATGGTCTACTTTGGATCCAGAGAATGTTTCCTTCTTAGTCCTCCTCTCCACAACAAGAAAAAAGGGCCTTTTTTAGTTCTCTTCATTATTACTTTTGAAAGAGAAAACTATGTTTTAAAAATATCCTCTCACATGTTCTTCACAAAACAGTATTTATTAGCTGCATTTTAGGCATGGGATAACCAGGAGTCAGGCATATTGAGATTTCTGTATAAGGATAATCAACTTGTAAGTATTGAGTGGCTTAGCCTGCCTGGATGTCTCTGACCACAATACTTGTCACAGTGGACCCCTCAAATTATGACTGGCCCCAACAAAGGAGCAACTTGAGCTATGAACATGACCAGAACATGACCAGCAGTTAGTGCTTCCCGATGGTCTTAGATGTAGATTTAACACTTAAAGAGTTCTGAAGGAACATTACAACATCCTTATACCGTGTGGGGTTAATTGAGAAATCCTTGATGGGGTTAGTTGAGAAAGCCAATGTCTGTCTAAGGATGCTGAAATCTGCCTGTATTCAGGAGAGAGACTTTGAAGGCTGTGTAGAGGAGCCTGAGCCTTCAATTGACCATCTTCAATTACAAGCAGTCCTTACCAATGAATTGAGTTCATAAGTGAAGGGTCCACTGTACTGCCTCCTTCTTTCTGATTTATAGTCCAGTGAAGATCAGAATTCAAGGTTCTTCATTTTATGGCTGTGTTAGTTTCTTGGCCATGGTCAATACTATCTTCCGTGAACCATGTTAACTTACTTATATTTCTTAGAACGGTGGTCTTAGCTAAGAAATCATTTGCCCTAGACTTCTGTGCCTCAGACATCCTATGCTAGACAGTTCCCCAGCATCCAGTCAGATCTCTTCATTCTCTATTCTCATCTGAGTCTTCCTTTTGTTCTCCTGAACTTCTGTTTCATCCCTCTCAGTACACTTTTCTGTTGACATTTTGGAAAGTCCCTCCAGAGGTAAGCTATTGGCTTTCCCCCAATCCCTCAGGAGCGGAGGTGTTTAATTCCTTCGAATGTCCAGTGCCCAGAGCAGGGCCTAGCACAAGCCCTGTGGGGAGGCACATGCTGCATGCTGGGCCAGATGGGTTGAACAGAGACAATTCTGAGTCTCAGGGGCTTTGAACACAGGCTATGAGACCCTGGAGCACTGGAGGAATGAGTTCCGTGTTAGTGACAAGGACAGGCTGAGTTTTGTATCAAATCAGCAATGAGAATGAAACTCTTCATTTTCTCTAGCTGTGGCCTTTCCTTATCAGAAATGGAACTGTTCTTTGTCTCCATCTCTGCCAGGAAGCTGCAAAGAAGTGATGCAGAGGTATGGTACTGCATGTGGTGAGTGTTGTGTCATATAAGACAGTCCTGCCAAGCACAGCTCTTTGTCTCTGGGATGTTAATTTAATTTAATTTTTGTATAAAAAGTATGGAAAAATATACACATGTTACATATTGGATAAAGTTTGCAATTTTAATCAGTTTTAAATGCACATTTTGGTGGCATAAATTACTTTCACATTGCTATACAATCATCACCACTGTCCATCTCCAGAAAATTTTCATGACCTCCAAGTGAGACTCTGTAGCCATTAGCAATAGATTAATATTCTCTTTTTCACTACTATCCTACTTAATGGTCTGGATAAATTTGCCTATTCTAGTTACCTCATGTAAGTAGAACCATAAACTATTTGTCCTTTTGTGTTTGGCTTAGTTTTCTTAGCTTAATGTTGACAAAGTACATATACATTGTAGCATGGATAATTCATTCCTGTTCAACCATGGTGTTTACATTTATTTATCAATATATGTACACTGGATATGTAACATATACCATATATACATATACACAGGATGTTTTGTTCATGCTTTCATCTGTTGAGGAATACTTGGGCTCTATCCACTTTTTGGATATTGTGATCAATGATGCTCTGAACTTTAGTGTATAAATATCGGTTCAAATTCAGATTTCAAATTTTTGGTTATATATTCAGAGTGGAATTGTAGAATTGTGATAAATCTGTTTTTAACTTCGTGAGGAGAGTTGCTGGGAGTTTGGATAATTCTATGTTTTGCTTCACTCACAGGGGTATGGTCATCTGAACTCAGCAGATTCCAGTGGCCCTAAAGACATAAAATGATAGGGCTCAAGGGAGGAGTTTGGGCCAGGTGTCTTGTTCCTAGAGTTGTCCTGGTGGTGGGGCTGAGATGGGCCATGAATTTGCAGACAGGAAGGCTTTGGGCTTCTTCTCCACACAGATGGCCTATATTTCCTTCACACCAAGGAGGGTGTCATCTACCGGACCTTCTGTGGCATGGCCACTGCGGGTGGAGGCTGGACCCTGGTGGCCAGTGTGCATGAGAACAGCATGCATGGGAACTGTATGGTGGGTGATCGCTGGTCCAGTCAACAGGGAAACAGAGCAGACTACCCTGAGGGTGACGGCAACTGGGCCAACTACAACAACTTTGGGTCTGCAGAAGCAGCCACAAGTGATGACTACAAGGTTGATGTGTTCTGTGAGAAAGGGTGGGTGCTGAGTTTGGCGAGGCCACAAGTATGCAGGAGGGAGGCTTGGAATGGGGTGCTGAGCTACAGCTGGAGCAGATGAGAGAAATACATGTCTTGAGTCCTAGCTTCCTCCCAAAAAGCTCAACAAAAATGGAGCAACTGGGTGTTGGTGAAAAGATTATCTGATGGAAATGAATCCACCTGTCCATCTTTCCACTTAAAACACAGCTGTCATCTCATGCAAGTACTTCACGTGTGTGTCTTCTTTTCTCACGGGGTCACCTGGCCTAATCACGCTCAGTGTTGGTTGCTTTCCAGAACCCTGGCTACTATGATATCCAGGCCCTGGACCTGGACATCTGGCATGTGCCCAACAATAGCCCCATGGAGAACTGGAAGAATAGGTCCCTGCTGAGGTACCACACAAAAACTGTCTTCTTCCAGAGGCTGGGACACAATATATTTGGCCTCTACCAGGTACACAGGGCTGTTGGCTGGGCTGACTTTCTTGAGTCTGGGGAGCAGTGAGTATTTGAGGTCAAGCAGGAGCTATCTTCCTCTGGGTCTGTCTTGCATGTTTGCGACATGACCCACAGAAAGCAGAGATCCATGAGAGTGATTCTGGTGAGAAAAACTGGAAATGGTTATAGCCAAAGGGAAATATTTTTATGTTGCTTTGCTTTCAAATAACCTCTGTTATGGAGAACAGAATGTTTCCATTTTATGCAGCATTTCTGTGAGAGCCAAAACTATTGCCTTACTCAATGACTTCTCCATTTCCCATAGAAATACCCAGTGAAATATCGAGCAGGAAAGTGTTGGACTGATAATGGCCCTGCCATACCTGTTGTCTATGATTTTGGTGATGCTCTGAAGACGGCATCTTATTACTCACCCTATGGCCACAGTAAGTCTTTGGTGCTCCTCTGAAATCTTTGTAAGAAAGACTAAAATTCAGTTATGATGGGTAGCAATTATCTCTCACTTATTGTGGCTTGGTTCTCCTCTATGCGTGTTATATGTACAGTATTGTCTCACTTAATCTGCAGAGCTATGCTTGAGGCCTAACTAGTATTAACTCCTTCATATAGATTAGGAAACAATCAGTGAAAGGTTTAGGATTTTGTGTTATTTCAAGGGTATGGATCCTTAATTCAGAATTTGGACTTGAAAAATTTGGCTCCAGTCTCTATTCCCAGCAACCCTATTACCAGACCCTCAGTAAGTTGTTAGGAATAGGTCAGGTTCATTTGCCCAGGGAAGAGCAACAATGCTGAGGCAATTATATTTCTATTATGAGGGTTAACTGTAAGTTCATTTAATGTGAATCTAAATTTGGCAGCATATCTGTCATACAGGCTGAGCCTGTGCTATAAAATGTGCCACTCTTATTATGTACATTTGGGGTTTGAGACTTTATAATGAAAGAGAACAGGAAAAGCGTGAAGAGGATCAGTGTGAGTGCACTTGCCCGTTGCTGTAATCTGCCCTGAGTGATGTTATTGATGATTTTCTTGCACCGTCGAGTTTCTCCCTGCAAGCCTCTGCCAGTCCAGGGCACCTTGTGAGCACTAGGTCTTTGGCTTTGGAGCATGACCAGGTCTCTGTTGGTCAGGCTTGGGCCTGACATAAAACCGCCACTGGGCACAGTGGTTTTGGCCCCACTCATGCATCTGAAGTGTTGGCCTGGAGCCTGAGCCTGGCATAGACATTTTCTGGCATGGCCCAAAGGACACTATTTCTAGTATTTGCTTTGTAATGTGTTTCTTCACTGTTGTTTCCAGAGGAACTCACCACAGGATTTGTCCAGTTCAGAGTATTTAATAATGAGAGAGCAGTGAACGCCTTGTGTGCTGGAATGAAGGTCACTGGGTGTAACACTGAAGCAGTGAGTTTCTGTGGGCACAAAATGGGCTTGTGAGCAATGCCGTATCTGTCAGTTTGTGTTTGTGTGTATAGTGCGGTAGACTTGTAGCTTGTGTGTATATGTGTGAGTGTGGCCTTCCCTTGCATACCACTGGGTCTCAGGGACCAGAGCAAGAGGACTCTGTTCAAGTATAGATGTTCTGCCTTTTTGGAACAAAAATCAAGAATTGTGGCTGCATTGGGATAAAATACTTAGTTGCTTGGGGTTAAATTGAGGCTGATGTTCAGGAAAGTCCTGTGAAACATTTTGGAGCTATGACTGACCAACTCCCAGCCTTGTCATTTTGGACCAAAGGTTTAAATTTCAGAATGTAATTTGGTATTCCAGGCATGTCTGGGGCTTGCATAGATTCACACTCTGTGGAGGGACTGTGAGAAGAGTCCTGGGTATCTTGTGGTGGAACCCAGTGAACCCACCCTGTCCCTCTCACAAAAGCCTTTGCCCCGAGATCATCAGTGGGACTGACTGCCAGGGCAGGTGTACTCATGTGTCACCCGTAGCAACCTTGCTGTCTCCCTTAGAGAAAATTAGACTCGTAGTGGTTTTTCCAAGTGAATAAGGGGCAGCTTTTATCCAAGGGAGGATGAGGAGGGAGCTCTTGAGCTGTGCAGACTTAGCATGTTCACTTGGGACCCAGCCTTCTCCCAATTAACAGCCTGAAAAACATGTCCTGAGCTGCTGGCAGTGACCTTGAAGATCTCAGTTTTCTTTCACTTCTCAACCATTGGCTTGCATCTTTCATAGTTATGATGAGGCAGTTTTGCTGTCAGGGAAGATTCTGTGGTCATAATGGAGAATGGTTACTCAGAGGCACCAAAGGGACTGGTCTCTTTGTGACAACCTATCTACGGTGGCACCTCTCAGCCATGGCTTGAATCCTGAGTGATGCAGTGGGCAATGGCACAATCTACTCCTTAAAAAAGCTTGCAGGGAGCACCCACCTTGTACTGGACAGCAACACATAATCATGTGCTTTTGGTCCAGCATCTAGCAGGATATTGACAGAAAAATGTCATTACCATGTGAAGCATCTGAAGAATAATAGATATATAAACAAGGGGACCAGGGAGGTCATTGTATTAGAGTGTTTGCCTAGTACATGTGAAGCACTGGCTTTGATGTCCACCCCTCAAAACAAAACAGAAACAACTAGGGGCTGCAAAAGCATGTAACTGTGCTGGGTGTGTCAGAGCAGTGACTAAAGAGAAGGTATCATCTGAGCTGGTTCTTGGGAGGTGGATAGAAGTCTATGAGGTATGAAGGCAATTTAGGTTGAAAGAATAGAATGTTCAAAGTCACTAGTGTTTCAGAGAGTATGTGGTATTTAGGGAGCTACAGGCTGTTTTGCAGTTTTGGCAGATAGGGTGTAAGCCAAAGAGAGTCCTATAGTCTTTAAGCATGAAGGAGATGTGTCCCATCCTAGGGAGCAACACATAAGGAATAAGTTAATGAAGAGTCCCCCCAGGGACACTGAGAATGAATGTTTATAAAAGTGGGCTGAATATCAAGAGGAGACATAATAGAAATAAAACTAAAGAGAGGGTTTTATGGATGTAATAATGAAAATTCAAACAAGGAACAAAGACGTTGCTGTTAAAATATCTGTTGCTTCACTAGTTGATGTCTCATTACCCTTTCCTCCTTTCCTCTTTTTCTAGCACTGCATTGGTGGAGGAGGATACTTCCCACAGGGCAGTCCTTTGCAGTGCGGGGACTGCACTGCCTTTGACTGGAAAGGCTGTGGAACTCACAGGAGATGGAGCAGTAGCCGGGAGATAACTGAGGCAGCTGTGCTTTTGTTCTATCGCCAACACCTTCTTGCTATAGGTCCCAGCATTCTTCTCACAACTACCCGGACTCAGTGATGGAGACTAACTTACCTAGTATTTAGAAAGTCAGTGGCTGAGAAAAGAAAAATAAATCATTTGCATTGAAGACTTGGTGTTTCTACAATTTCTTTTCATGCAGGGGTGAAGAACTATAAAAAGTTTTCAAAAGAATGTGCATTGTGGAGGCTGAGTCTATGTCACCCACTCTAGTGCTTGGAATGTTAGAATTCAGCAATCCTGAGAGAGGAATACATCATCCCACAGGACCCTTTCAGGTAGCCCCTTAGATAGCTAATGGAGTAAAGGGAAAGAAGGAGGCATTTTACCTAACCCCCTCCTAACTCTCCTACATGGACTAGACAGTTAGAACCTGATTTTTTTTTTGCCAGGAATTGAACTTGGGTTGTTGTGTTTGCAAGGCAGGCCACCGAACCACTGAGCTAAATCCCCGGCCCAGAACCTGAATATTTTAAAGAAGATAATAACAGTGCACCAAAGAGGAAAGGGATTACCTACATTGATATATGTTATTTTCACTGGTGGCTGTGGTATTTTCTTATGGAAAAATGAGCCTGTTGGCCTATGATGATGATGACTCTTGAGTGTCCAGCTCTTCTGGGTTCTATCTTGTTTGTTTGTTTGTTTGGTACCAAGGATCGAACTCGGGTCCTTGCACTTTTCAAGGTAGGTGCTGGAACCACTGAGCTAAATCCCCGGCCCTCTAGGCTTCCATCCTTAGGGGCTTCTTCAAAAGGAGACAAGTGGTCAAATCATCCTCATGGTGTTATTGGTACAGATATGATGGAGAAGACATCTGTCCTGCCCCGTAAGGATTTCTGAGATATTTTGTTGAATTTTCCTCCAGAATGAAAATATTGTTTTCAAATTTTTATTTTGTAGTACATAATGATTGCATTTATCATGGGGCATATACACTACATACAGCTATTCTTTTTCTAGGTATTTTCCCCAAAATGCTAAAGACATCATATGACAATGGTGTTGCATACCCATGTTTATAGCAGCACAATTCATAATAGCTAAATATTGGAAACAGCCTAAATGTCCATTAATAGGTGAAAGGATAAAGGATAGTGGTGCTTGTACACAACAGAGTACTGTTCTGCTCATAGCAGAAGATAAATTTGAATCATTTGTAGGAAATTGGATGCTTCCTGAGAGCATAATATTAAGTACAATAAATAAGATACATGAGCTTCAATATCACATGGCTTCATTTTTATAAGGAACCCAAAGCATAAATAATTGAACAATGAAATAAAAGATAGATACAGAAAACCAAGTTGCAAATGGGAAGGACATGGAGAGATGGAGAGATGGTGTGAGGGGTGAGGAAGAGGAGAGCTTGGGTACATAGAAAGAATTCCCATTGCTTGTGTGGTCAGTTCACCTGGTTGGTTCATTTGCTATGTAATAATTTTGTAATTAAATATCACATTGTTGATTTTTTATATCATTTCTTGTGCAATTGGTGTTCTGTTCAGAAAATCATTGCCTATGCCTATGTCTTCAAGAGTTTTACCTATTTTATCTTCCAGCAGATTAAGTATTTCTGTTTTAATATTGTCATGGCTTGCATCTAGGTGAACCCCCAAAGCCCCATGTGGTCAGGAGGTGGCTGGATCTAGACTTGTGATGCTGGAATTAAGGGTGTGATGCTGGGATTAAAGGTTCCCCCATAGTGGGTATGGGTGCACCACCCGAAACACTGTTAGTTTGGAAGGTGTAAAAGGGACGCCAGTGCTGCTGCTGTTTGCTGCTTTTGCAGCATGAATGTAGGGAACAGGGAAAGAGGACGTTATTAGAACCTCTGCAGTAAATCCTAGTCTCCTCTGAGCCATGAGGGCACAAGGTGAATTAATTGGTATATGGACAGAAAAGATAGAAGAAATATGACTTAGAGAAGAAGCTGAGCTTTGGGGCCTGATCATTGCTGCTCTAGCAGCAAAGACAAAAGACTGCTTGCCACACCTTTATTCAGTACACCAGGAGCAAACAAATGTAACAGATGACTCAGGGCAGGGAGTTCAGTACAATGGGAGAATAACACATATAAAAGTGACTCAGAGGGTAGTGGTGGTGAAAAATCCTAGAACAATGAGGAACTATGCAGATGAAGATTTTGTTCCTCTGAGGATGTCTTCAGCTGGTGTAATCCTGCCCTGAGCATCACAGCATCACCAGACGACTGAGGTTTTAGCTGTGAACAGAGGCCAAAATGGAGTTATGTCTCAACATGCTGTAGCTGACCTGTAGGCAGGACAGTTAGGCTTAATCAAGTGATTTTACCCCCAAATTATATAGAATTGCTCCCAACATATTTCCCTTTCATTTTGTTTTAAGTAACAGTGCTTTTTGGGAAAATGAACATGCCTAACAACAGCTTGTCCCTATGTATTGTGAGGACCTATAAAGTATTTAACTGGCTGAGTTATCTCTAATAAGCTCTTTTTTCAAATGGCTATCCCCAACTGTGGTTAGGGGACAAGGGGTGAAGGTTTCATCCAACTGCTATGAGCTGATAAGGGTGGATGTAGGGAAGACTGCAATCTGGGTATACTTCTCAGCCACTAATTTAATGGGCCTTGTATGAAAACCATGTTGCAAATTAACAATAAAAATCCTCTTTATAAAGTGTATCTGGTGGGTATTGGTAAAGGAATGTCTAACATATTTGTTGTTGATGCTATCTGTATGATCACTTGGAGTTTGCAGTTATAGGCAAGAATAAGCAAAATAAATATTTTAAAAGATTATAGCATGCATAGTCAAGGTATGATCACTAAAAATAAAAAGGGTAGATTGGGGAAAGAAGCATGTTTAAAAACTGTTTTTGAGGGACTAAAATAGTGAATGTAACTTGTTGACTCCTAGATCATCCACTAATTGGAGAATGTCTGTAAGTCAGATATATTTTTTCATAATTTCTCTTAATATTGGCTGTACAAAGATTAAAAATCTAATAATTAAAAAAACAATTTTAGCTAAAAAACTTAAAAGTCTTGTTGGACTCAAATAAATGTTATCTTCTGTTATACTTTTTTTATTGGGTATTTAAGATCAAGTTATGGTGAGACATATTAAATAAAATTAACTTCTTGCTATCTAACAAGGTCAATTAAGTCTTGATTTCTTGGAACTGCCTTGGAACCAGGAACAGAGCCTCTTAGCTCCACTGTTACTGTCAGCCATCAGGATATGTCATGACCTTGCTCAACCATGTTGCTTTCTGCAAAAACACAGGAGATTTTTTTCCTTCAGGTGACGTTCCTCTGAAACACTTTTTTGCTGAATCTTATGGTGTCCAGCAACCTCCCTGCTTAGGAGGTTGGGTGACTCACCAAAAATGCAGGATCTTGGAGAAGGTTGCCTCATGTCCTGGATCTTTTTGTAGTTGTTGACCTTGGAGGGACAGGGCCAAAATATTGTCTGTCTTCTTAGCCCGGTTACCTTTCTAGTTATGGTCTCTAAACTTTAGTTGTTGAACACCAAGAAGAGTAGATCAATAACATTAACACTGTAATAGGAGTAGTGAATTTAACTATTATAATTTTACCTGGATATTAGGCATTTTGAAATAAAAATATAGTTAGGAGACTGTTACTATTGTCAATCATGGTTGTTCTAGTGGTTGAATCTCCATAGAAAGTTAATAGAAAAAGGCTTTAAATAAAAAATTATACATAGTATTTTAGCACGACAATTGATATTATCTTTGAAGTACTCTTGCATATGTATCTTAGTACAAAATAGCCATTGTTAAATGTTCTCACTCCCCTCCAAAAAACACATGAAAAAGGCTCTTACCTAAGTAGCTACCTTTTGACAGGATGTCATCTAAGGAAAATATATTGGCCTACAAATGTACCTGTTATTATAAGTGGTAGGAGCATAAGAGAAAGGCAAATATCTGAATAAAAAGGAGGTTATTACCATAAACAGTACATTGGAAGGCATGTACAGTTAGAGGGCATGAATATATTTTGTACACCAGAAATGTAGCAGTACTAAATATCACAATTACATAAATCCTTATGGTCTTCAATGTAGTTTGGTACCAAAAGCATCTTTCTAATAACACCTTTTTGTTTATCCCACAGAAATTAATCTTTTGAAGATGACTAATGTAGACATCACAATAACATATTTAGAATTTAACCACTATAAACATTTTATTATAACATATTTAGAGCCTGAACATTTAATAATAACATATTTAGAGCTTAAACTTTGATGATAACCAATGTAATCAATTTATAATAACATATTGAAACAATTTTGGGGTGCATCTCCCATAAGGTTATGAAAATTACTGGGTGTCCCTTTAGTAAACTAAGATGAAAATAATTATTTTCTGGGCAGCCACTTCTTTATTCACCAAAGGAAGTCACATTTAACAATCTCTCCAAACCCAATGGTCTCTATTTACTTTGATAAACAAAAATATATATGTATGTTTTATTTTTGTAACTGCTTATTGCAATTTGCTTATTGCCTTTAATCAATAGTATGCATTACTTTTTGTAAAATAAATCTTGATGTCACTTTGATCAGTTAGCAACCTGGGGGAAGAAGGGCATGCTTTCAACTTAATAACATTTATCTGTAAGACAATTTAATAACAGGTGAATATCTTTTAAGAAAAATTTCAGAAGGTGAAAAAGAGAAAATAAAGTAAAAAATTGAGCTCAACTGTACAGTTGGACAGGCAACAGACAAACGTATAAGGCAATTAATTTATAAAACTAGAGTGTACTCAAATATATTTGGCCAAATTGGATTATAATATCCACTTTATGATTTTTAGGTTTATAATTGTGCATAAGACTGGTCAAGAACTTTTTGTAGGTCAATTAATAGAGATCTCTTTTAATGAGAATCAGAAGGAATAAATGTAAGTGTAAATGTAAAGAACATTTTTAAGTTGGTTCCCCTCTTTTTTTTTTTAACTATAAATCTATATTCATTCTCTGTCTGGGGGCATCATCTTAGTCTTGAGCCTTGCCATAGCTTTGTAGGTTGTCACAGGTGTGGTGGCTCCCTCGGGTGCAGCTGGGTCTCACTCTCAGCACGGGTGCTATCCTTGGTCTCCAGGATGTTGTCAGTTCCACCAGCATGGCCCATGGTTGCACATTCCAAGAGGAAAGCAACAAGATTTTGTTATCTGTTAGCACACAAGCAAAATCTCTCCCCCAAGTTATTATGGCTACTCCATTTACTCATTTACCTGTTTAGACATCTTTCCAAAGGGCTTGTGTTTTCTGGGTTTTAGCTATGGCATTAATGTGTGAATGGAGCATAGCAGGCAGTTGTGCAAAACTGGCTGTAGAATTTTAAAAAATTAAGTACAAAGACACTTAGGAGCTTGTGGAGGCAGCTGATTTTCCCCTTTTGACTGTTTAGGCAATTAACGTTTGAGGGTGGTATGGATTGTTTCTACTATGGCTTGTCCTTGTGGAATATATGGGATACTAGTACTGTGCTTAACATAACAAATAAGAAATAATATTTGGATAAATTTATTAACATATGATGGACCATTGTTAGTTTAAAGTATATATATATATATATATTGGTAGATTTTAGTTATACAATACAGTTATGTTCATCATTGTACCTTTACATGACATATCTTGATTCTTATTTTCCCCATTTCCCTAAACTCTCTTCACCCCCTCCACCTTCCCTATTTACATTTTATTTCCACTTTTTCCTCTTCTCTTATTTTTTCTTTTCTCTTCTTACCTTTCCCCTCCCCCACCACTTCCCCTACACCTTTAGACCTTTCCTTGGTCAGTTTTAGTATTTTGGGGGCACTCCCATGGCAGCAAAGGCAGACAAGCAGTGCTGTTGAACATGGTGGCCTTTCTCACCAGAGCAATACATGACATATGTCATGTGTGAAAATGTATCTATGGAAACATGTACAAATTGAGACTTCCAAAAGAGGGGACATGGGTCACATCTATCTGCCAAATCATTACTGGCTAAGCCTCAAGGGTTAGTTCCCTCAGGGGGAAAGGGCTGTGGAATCTGTTGGCAACTAGGACAGACCACGACTCTCTGCCATGCTTGAGCTCAAGATAGTTGAAAATGATGTTATAGTGCCTTGGAGTTCTGAAGGGAAACAGCTGTGTGATTCTTTAGCCTAATCAAAAGCAGCAAGAAATCCTATAAGCCTATCTGCTTGTGCATTGCCACATAAAAGTGGCCCAGGAAAATTGGTATGTGATTGAATATGTCCAATATAAAAGGAAGCAGTTCTTTGATGCATGGCCTTTTGTAATCTTAAAAACAATTTTAATAATTTAACTTCTAAGATAGAGCAGACCATAGCTTCTTCCAGTCTTTGTGTTAAACCATCTGCATAAGAAGAATCACTTAAAATATTAAGAGGTTGGGAGGAAAAGTTTTCAATCGCAAATAAAATGGCTAACAACACTGACCTCTGGGCAGAGAGACCCAGGTGTAGGCAGCACATAGCTAAAGGAAAAGCTCCAAATTGATTCTTAGCCCTTAGAGGAGCCATCCGTGAAATAGGTTGAGGCACCTTGCAATGGCTGGGATTGAGTAACCTTAGGCAGAATAAACTCATGTCATACACAAAATGGAAATCAATATGGAGATACCTCAGAGAACTAGGATTAGAGGTTCCATTTGACCCAGCCATCCCGCTGCTGGGCATCTTTCCAAAAGAATTAAAAGAATCACCTGAGTTCAATCCCCAGTACCATTAAAAAAAAAAAAAAAGAAAAAAAAAGAAAAGAATCATACCACAGTGATATATGATTGTGCCTTGTTTAGATGTCTTCTCATTCCTATTTTGTTGTTGTTGTTGGTGCTGTTTTTGCTTTAATTCCTGGGCTGATACTTCAAGATTGCTCACTGTGAGTGCCTTTGTTACTTGTATTTAGAACCCTCATGGAATGATTCCTTCTCAGAAGTGTCTTCCAGTTAAAGCTGATCTGTAGGCTTTGGGTCTCTAGTGACTCTTAGACAATCTCATTTTCAGTATACCAGGGAGGACAACTGATTAGACCAATCATGTCACCTTAGCCCAAGTGATATAATCAGCATTAACAATAGCATCAAGAACAGCTTAGAAAATGACAATTTGTGTAGCAATTAATCTCTCACCTTTAACTGAATGAACTAGATCAAAATCAACAACCACCCCAAAATATGTCTGTAGTAAATAATCCCTTCAATATAGCAAATTTACCCTACATGATAATAACTTAGAAGAAGTTGGGGAAGGAGATAGAGAAATAGAAGGAGGTGAAAAGTTAGAAGTGAGGCTAGAGCAACAGGAAGATCACAGAAATTTTGGGGAACTATTCAAGATAAGAGGAAAAGATGGACAAAGGAAAAAAAAAGACAAGAACAGAACAAACTAAAAGCAATAGGGGAGCTAGAAATTGTACTCACCATCCTATAAGAATAATGAGAATTGAGAGAAGGAAAGAGAGAGGGAAAACAATCCAAAATAGGACAGGAACAGGAACCACGAGGAAGAGAAATGCAGAACTAGAAGGGAGAGAGAGAAAGAGAGAAAAAAAAGAAAAGAAAAAAATTACATATGTATATAGATATACATATACATATACATATATGTATGTATGTATGTATAAATTTGTTTTAAAAAGGGCTTCCTTCAGGGTATGTTTCTGCTGTCATGGTAGATAATGTGAGTACAGTGTGCAGATCTAAGTTGATTAGTCTCAGCAAGCCAGCTGTAGTCCACTGAGTTTCAGACTGATTTCTGGCTGCAAGGCCCAAGTTGAGGTCTCTAACCTTCTGCAGGATTGAATTCTGTAAGACTGTACTGTAGGTTCCAGCTTCCCTTTTTCTGAAGCAAGTCCAGGTTCCTACGGGAGGTGGTGATCCTACCAACTTACCAACCATAGTGGTGCAGTGTGCCTTTATTGCAGAGATTTTCTTCACTTTCCCAATGGGCTTCAATTTTCATTGGGGAGCCTGAGAGAGACCCTTTCTTTGTTGTTTGCTTCTGCTCTATCTTCTGGAACTTGTAACCATGGCATTTATGGCCCCTCCAGTGCCTCTGCAAGTGAGGATTCAGATACCAGTGTAGCCCCCTGTGGTGTGCTCCAGGGGTGGTGCTAGCCTCCTTGTGATAGTTCTGGGGGTGGTCTGTTTTATTCCATCTTGGTTCTTATTTGTTTATTGTTGCTGTCATGGTATTAATTGTTTTCTTCCTCTGTGTTTAGGACTCCCTTAAGTACCTTTCACAAGACTGGTTTTGTGGTCATGAATTTCTTTAGTTTATACTTACCTTGAAGAATATTTACTTCTCCCTGAATTCTAAACAATAGCCTTGCAGGATATAGTAACTAGGTCAGCAATGTTTTATTTCAGGACTCTAAATACATTGTTCCAAATCTTCCTGGTCTTTAGAATTTTTGTTGAGAATGTTGTTGTGATTTTGATGGGTTTGCTATCATAAATGACTTGACATTTCACTCTAAAAGCTTTTAATATTTTTCCTTTTTCTAAATTATTGACAGTTTACTATAACACATTATTGAGATGTTCTTTGATATAAATATCTATTCAGCATCTAAATACCTTCAGTATGTGAGTATCCATCTCATTCCCTAGATATTGGAAATTTCATTGTTTAGGGTTTCTACACTATTGTCCTCTAATTTCATCATTCTCTTTGAAGCCAACAATTCTGAAATTTGTTTTTTTTTAGTTGTCCAAGAGCTCTTTATTATTATATTCATGCATTCTTTTACTTTTTTATTTACTACTCTCTGAATGTTTCGCAATATCCACCTTCTATGCAGTCCTGATGTTCTTCCATTTAATCAAGCCTACTATTGAGACTTTCAGTTGAGTTTTCTGTTTGACTAATTAAGGTTTTCATTTTTAGTACTTCTGTTTTGTGCATTTTCAGAACTTCTCTTTTTCATTACTGAAATAATCTTTCACATTTTGCATCATCTTCTTTAATTTATTCAGATGCTTATTTGTATTACTGGTTTCATTGATCATTTTAACTACCATTAAATTTATCCATTTTAATAATGTGAGATTAATTTGTGGGAGTTATGAATTTTTGAATATAACTTGTTTTGTTTTCTCATGATTCTTGTGTTTCTGTGTTGAGGCCTGCATATCAGTTGGGATAGATATTTTTAACACTGTCAATGTGTTTAAAAGTCTTTAAAGTACTAGGTTCAATGCATACCACTACCCTAAGTCCAATATTTTCTTTACTGGTGGTATTTACAAGGGAAACAACTCTGTTAGAATGTTTTTTGTTGGACACAGCTTCATGTAAGGATGGTTGTGGAAATCTTTTCTAGTTCAGAGTCATCCTCAGACTTTGTTGAAGGAGAAAACATTTAGAATAGTCTGGAGGCTGAGCTCTGTCCTTCTGTGGTAACAGATGGGTACTCCAGCAGGATCTCTAGGAGTAGGACTGGATTATACTCAATACCTTAATTTGAGGGCACAGGAAGAATTTGACTTGTCCATTAAGCTTCTCACCTACATAGTCTGGACAAATGTGGGCAGTGGACCCAATATTTTAGATACTAGGGTTATGTTCTTAGAGGTTTGATTAGTCAGTGTTTGTGCTGCCACATTTATTTCTGATCAAGGCACAGGCAAATGTGTGCAGTGGGTCTGTAGTGGGAGGAGAAGTCACAAGCACCCAATTTCCCTCTGATCTCCACAACAGTGTCCCCGGACTGAGACTCCATTCCCGAGCTTGTGTCTCACATGACTAACCTCTTCTCCTGTCACAATATTCAGACTGCCACCCTAAACCATCTTTTGATATTTCTGTCCACCTGACTATGTGTCCTAACCATTGGAATGGCTGAGAATGAATTGGTATTTCAGAGAGGATGGTGCTGTCTCTCTTCCAGAGAGGATTTATGTTGTTTGTGGCACATGCTCAGAGGTGCTTAGGGATGTCCTTAACTCAGTTATTACAATTGAGGACCAGCATCCAGTGGAAGGTGGAAGGCAGAGGTCTGGGACAGCCGCTCCTAGCCCCTTCTCACTCTGGCCTGCCTGGGGCCAATTGGTTAGGACTAGCTTGTGCGTGGGTGCCCGTGCAATCCCCATCATCCCTCCCCTGCTCTCAGGCCTCCTGATTGTGACAGTCCTTGGATCCACTCTGCAGAGGCACAGGTGGTTATGAAGAGCATTTTTCTGAGCTCAAGACTTTGAACATCTTCAAAGAAAGGGCAGAGGGAACTTTTAGTAGAACTTTGCGGAGTTCAACCATGCAGGAGGTCAGGGAGCTCAATTTGAGCTTTGCAGCCCAAAATCAGCCTGAATCTCAGGGGTCTGCCATTTTCTAGCTCAGATCAAAGGACTTATTTCTGCATGTGTCTGTGCACATTGCATATTATGACAGCAGAGATTTAGTCTGAAAAAGGCCCTTCAAATACATTTTCTTCTTTCTTTTCCTTATTCCACTCTGCAACTCTTTCTTTTTTCTGTCCTCTTTTTCCAACTCAGTCTCTTGCTCCCCCATATTATTCTTTATCTCCCTTTCTGTTCCTGTTCCTGCCCTAACTCAGATTTCTTCTTTTATTGTTTTTTCTTTTTTCTTTATGTTCTTTTCTTCTCTCATTTTTCTTCACCCAAGTGTCAATAGTTTCAAAGGAAAGTGTGTGGCAGCCCAGCCATCACAACACGAATATGCCTGAGTTGGGGAGTGAGGATTAAGAAAGGAAAGAACACTCAAGCCTGAGTGGAGACCAAGAGAAGTCTGATTTATTTTACAGAAACAGCTCTTTTTAAAGGCACCTCAGCAGGAAGCACCAAGCAACTATTTGTATCTTATGCAAAGACTGAATTTTCTGACTGTTACAAAGAACATCAGATCTTTGGCTATCTCTTTGAGTTTCTCCCATCGCAGGGTCAAAAAACAAGTTTAACAAGCAGAGTCCTTGAAAAGGAACAGATGTTAACAAATGTTAATTAGGAACATCCGGACCACACATTGTGTCAATTTCTTAATTGTATAGAAAGACATTATCTTTCAAATGTTAAATGCCAGTGGGCCATGACTGACCCCCACAAAAGTGTGCCCTTATTACTATTAAGTTGTTATATTCTTGTCCTTATTCTTGCACTCTGTCTCTCCCTTTTGAGTTTAACAGTTTCCTAAAGATTGTATAGTCATCCTACATCCTCTGGCTTCACTTGAAACCTTCTCCAATTCTTTTACTCATCTATTCCTCTCATCCTAACTATGTCTAAGTCCCCATCCTAAATGGTAAAGATGCTATATTGAAGAGTTTATTTACTGCAAACATATTTTGGGCTTCTTCTTGATTTTAATTTAATTCACATGGTTTAAAGGTGATAGATTAATGACTACCACAAATGGTCAATTTGTAAGTTGTGCTTGATTCCATTGTGTTGCTGATTGTATCAATTGGGTTAAAGGGTTGTGATTGATTTAATGAGTTGTCTTCTCTGATACTTTGAAAATGAGAATGTCTATGAACCATTAGAGACTCAAAAGCTAAAGCACAACTATATCAGGAAGATTTAATTAATAACCCAGGAATTAAACCAAGGACAACCCAAGAACAAAAATAAAAATGAGAAAATGCTTAAGCAAGACACAAGGACAGACTTCCAGTTCACCAATGGCAAACAGTAGGGCAAATGAGGATGAAAAGTCTGACAGTGAACCACACAGGAAGTAACAAAACAGATCAATCAGGCTCTAGAAAAATTCAAAACAGAAATAATTTCCCAGATAACTATAGAGATAGTGAGCAAAATGAAAGCAATGATTAGAGACTCTAGAACAGAAGCTGACAAAGAAATAGATGAGCTCAGGACCATGATAGAAGCCACAAAGGCCCAGCATAAGAAAAAAATGGAAACAATGAATGCCCAACATAGGAAAGAAATGGAATCCATAAAACAGATTCAAACAGATATCCAGGAGATTAAACACTCCATTGAAAGCTTTCACAGCAGGATAAAAGAATGTGAAGATAGAATATCAGGTATAGAAGCTAGGATTGCACTCAGTGACCATGAAAAGAGAGGTCTCTTAAAATATGTAAGGGATCATGAAAAATTGATCCAACAACTCCTAGATGATGCAAAGAATAATAACATAAAACTGATAGGAATCCATGAAGTAGCAGGAGAAAGTACAGATGACTTAAAAAAGCTGTTCACAGAATTGACAGAATACTTCCCAAAGAGAGGGGAATAATTTAACATACTGATAAGTGAGGCATGTGGGACTCCAAGTAGCCATAATAAAAAAAACTACACCTAGACATATAATAATCAAGATCCCAGAACCCCAACAGAAGAACAAAATACTACAAGCAGTAAGAGAAAAGAAACAAATCACATGCAAAGGAAAGCCCATCAGAATCACAGCAGACTTTCCAACACAAACCCTTGGGTCAACGAGAGCCTGGTGTGAGGTATTTCAAGTCTTAAAAGAAAAAAACCTCCAACTTAGACTGATGCATCCAGCAAAATTCTCTTTCAAAATGGGGAAATAAGATACTTTTGCAACAAAGAGCCCCAGAGAAACTTCATGAATACCAAACCAGCACTACAAGGAATATTAAACAATATCCTAGAAAAAGACAATGAAGGTCACAACAGAGCAAATCAAATAGGAAAGGCAAGAAATTAAAAGGAGAGGGGGAAAATTAAAAAGGGTCAACAAAAGGACAATAACGTGACAATAATAAGTCAGTACATATCAGTTATAACCATCAATGTCAATTGCCTCAATTACCAATCAAGAGAAATAGACTGGCAGAATGGATTAAGAATCAAAATCCAACAATATGTTGTATACAAGAAACACATCCAGTGCAAAAAGAGGCCTATAGACTGGAAGTGAAAGGATGGAAAACAGTTCTCCATGAGACAGGAGCCCAGAAAAAAGCAGGGGTAGCTATCTTATTCACAGACAAAGTAAATTTCAAACCAAAACTGATTAAGAGAGACAAAGAAGGCCACTACATCCTTATAAATGGAACAATTCAAGAGGAAGAGATGACAATCATAAACATATATGTACCAAATATTAATGCCCCCAACTATATAGAACAAATAATAAGTAACATGAAAAACCAAATAAGCACTAATACAATTGTAATGGGGTATCTAAATACCCCACTTTCACAAATAGATAGATCATATAGGCAAAAAATCAACAACAAAATACTAGAACTGAATCAAGTTTTTGAACATATGGACTTAATAGACATCTATAGAGTGTTTCACCCCCACAAAATCAGAATATACATTCTTTTCAGCTGCACATGGGTCATACTCCAAGATAGACCACATACTAGCCTATAGAACAGGTTTGAATAAATGCAAAGGAATCAGTGTTATCCCCTGTATATTATCAGGTCACAGTGCAATCACACAACAGAGGCAGCAGAAATCCAGAGGATTATCAATACCTACTTTGAGAACTTGTACTCTAATAAAATGGAAAACACAGAAGAAATGGACGGATTTCTAGATACTTATGAATTACCAAAATTGAATGAAGATGATAAAAAAATTAAAAAACCCCCAATTACAGTGAAATTGAAAATGTAATTAAAGCCAGGTGTGGTGGTGCACACCTGCAATCCCAGCACTCAGGAGGCTGAAGCAGGAGGATCACCATGAGTTTGAGACTAGCCTGGACTATATAGGGAGTTCTAGGTCAATCTCAACTACATAGTGAGACCCTGTCTCAAAAAAAAAAAAAAAAAAAAAAAAAAAAAAAAAAAACAAATTTAAACAAAGAAAGGCCGAGGTCCTGATGGATTCACTGCTGAATTTTACAAGACATTTATAGAAGAACTACTGCCACTACTCTTTAAACTTTTCAATGAAATTGAAAGGGAAGCAATACTTCCAAATTCATTCCTGGAAGCAAGTATTACTTTGATTTTCAAAGTAGGGAAAGACCCAACTACAAAAGAGAACTGCAGGCCAATCTCCTTAATGAATATAGATGCAAAAATCCTTAATTAGATTCTAGCAAACAGAATACAGAGGATCATCAAGAGGGTCATCATACTGGCCAAGTCGGATTTATTCCAGGGATGCAAGGATGGTTCAACATAAAGTGTCAATAAATGTAATACACTAAATTAACAGAGTCAAGGACAAAGACCATATGATCATCTCAGTAGATGCAGAAAAAGCATTTGACAAAATTCAACACCCATTCATGAAAAAACCCTGCAAAAAATTGGAATAGTATATATCTCAAGTTAATAAAGGTATTGATGAAAGACCAACAGCTAACATCATATTAAATGGCCAAAAACTGAAAACGTTCATGTTAAAATCAGGAACAAGACAAGGATGCCCACTACCACCACTCCTCTTTGATATAATTCTGGAAATATTAGCCATAGAAATTAGACAAGAGAAAGAAATTAAAGAAATAAAGATAGGAAAGGAAGAAGTTAAGCTGTCATTATTTTCTAATGATACAATACTGTAAATTGAAGACTCAAAAAATTCCACCAAAAGACTTCTAGACTTAATTGAGATGTTTAGCTGAGTAGCTGGATACAAGGGCAACACTCAAAAATCAATAGCTTTCTTGTACACAAATAACAGACTCACCAAGAGAGAAACTAGGGAAACAATTCCTTTCACAATAGCATCCCCCCCCAAAAAAGAAGTATCTAGGAATCAATCTAGCAAAAGAAGCAAAAGACCTCTACACTGAAAACTACAGCACTCTGAAAAAAAGAGATCAAAGAAGACATAAGAAAATGGAAAAATATCCCCTACTCCTGGGTAGGAAGAATCAACACAGTGAAAATGGCCATATTACCAAAACTGCTATACATATTCAATGCAATGCTGACTGAAATTCCAACAGTGTATTTTACAGAACTAGGAAAAAAAATAATCCAAAAATTCATTTGGAACCAGAAGGGACCTAGAATAGCAAAAGCCATCCTAGGCAACAGAGACATTGCAGAGGGCATATCAATTCCCTATTTGAAACTATACTACAAAGCCACTGTGATAAAAACAGCATGGTACTGGCAAAGAAGCAGACCTGAGGATCAGTGGAATAGATTGGAAGATACAGAAACAACTCCAGATGCACTCAGCTACCTCATCTTCGACTAAAGAGCCAATCTCACTGGAGGGAAGATAGCCTTTTTAATAAATGGTGTTGGAAAAACTGGATTCAATCTGCCAAAGATTAAAACTGAACCCTTATCTTTCACCATACACTAAACTAAAATCCAAGTGGATTAAAGACCTAAATATTAAAAAGGAGTCTCTACATTTGCTGGAAGATAAGTTAGGCAGAACTCTTGAAGACATTGGCATAGGAAAAGACTTTATGAACAAATCCTCAGTAGCATGGGAACTAGCAGAAAGAATCAACAACTGGGATCTCATCTCAATAAAAAGTTTCTGCACTGCAAAATAAACCATCAACAGAACAAAAGACAACCTACAATGTGGGAAAAAATTTTACCAGCTGCTCCTCAGACAAAGGACTGTTATCTAGAATATATAAAGAACTAAAAAACAAAAAAACAAAACAAAAAAAAAAACAGCCCCCCAAATAGAAAGACCTGATTCAAAAATGGACATCTGAAATGAACAGATATTTCTCAGACAAAGAAGTAAAAGTAGCAAGAAAATATTTGAAAAAATGTTCCACATCACTGGTCATTCGAGAGATGCAGATGAAAACACTGAGATTCCACCTCACCCCACAAAGAATGGCTGCTATGAAGAAATCAACCAATAGCAAATGTTGGCGGGGTTGTAGGAGAAAGGAACCGTTCTCCATTGTGGTGGGAGTGCAGACTGGTGCAACTACTATGGAAATCAATATGGAGATACCTCAGAGTTGGGATTGGAGGTTGACCCAGCCATCCCTCTGCTGGGTATCTTTCCAAAAGAATTAAAAGAATCATATCACTGTGATATATGCACACCTATGTTTATAGTGGCACAGTTTGTAATAGCTAAAACTTGGAAACAACCCATTTCCCCATAAGTTGGAGCCTAGATAAAGAAGATGTGGTTTTTCTATAAAATAGAATATGACTCAGCCATAAAGAATGAGAAATTAGAGTCATTCATAGGAAAATGGATACATATTGAGGATATACTCCTAAGTGAAATAAATAAGTCACACATCTATAATTACCAAATAATTTCTCTGGTGTAAAAAACTACAATGTTACATAAGCTCCTAATGGCATAATTGACAATGTGAAATAGGAAGAAAAGGGCTAAAGGTGTAGGGGAAGTGGGAGGAGTAGGGGAAGGGAAATAGGGGAAAAGAAAAAAACATGAGAGAATGAAAAAATGGAAATAAAGTGTTTGTAAATGGGGAGGGGGGGAGGGGGTGTAGGGAGGGCAGTGGTAAAGGGAAAAAATGAGAACCAAGACCCATTGTGTAAAGGTACAAGATTCCAATGATGAATATAACTGTACTATACACCTAAAATGTACCAATAAACTCAATGAGAAAAAAAATTATAACAATTGAGATGAATCAAAGGTTGACTTGTGTTGTTCCAAGAGACATTATGGGTTTTAGACATGATGAAAGTGTCTAACTTTCCCTTGAATTGTATCAGTTCTCTTAAAAGAAAAAAAAAACTTTCCTGCATGAAATTTCCAAATTGTAAAATTTTTTAAAAAATTAAGCTTATTGGTACATTTTGGGTATACAATACAGTTACATTCATCATTGGGATCTTGTACCTTCGCATAACTTGTTTTGGTTCTTATTTTTCCCCCATTCCCCAGCCCTCCATTTACCTCCACCCTTCCCTGTTTACCAAGACATTGTTTCCATGTTTTCCTTTTCACATTTTTTCTTTTCCCTTTTACCTTTCCCCTACTCCTCCCAGTTCCTCTACTCTTTTAGGCCTTTTCTTCCTATTACACAATATCAATTATACAGTTTGATCCTTATTTAAACTTTTAGTTCTTCCACACCAGAGAAAGTATTTGGTATTTTATACATGTGTGTCTTATTAATTTCACTAAAATATGGCTTCAATGTGCATCCACTTAGCTATAAATATCTGCAGTTTCTCATTCTTTATGGCTGAGTAGTACTCCATTTTATTTTAAAAAAAAGCACATCTTTATCCAGTCAATTGACCAATTGATGGGCAAATGGGCTGTTTCCAAATTTTAGCTATCACAAACTGTGTCACTATAAACATGGGTGATCATATATCACTGTGATATATGCTTTGAATTCTTTTGGGAAGATACCCAGCAGGGGAAGAGGTGGGTCAAATCGGGCTTCTAATCCTAGTATTTTTAGGTATCTCCATAATGATTTCCACCGTGGTTGCACCAGGCTGCACTCGCACCAGTTACGAAGAAGGGTCCCTTTCTACCCACAACCTTGCCAGCATTTGTTATTGGTTGATTTCATGACAGCAGCATTCTTTGTGGGGTGAGGAGAAATCTCAGTGTTGTTTTCATCTGCATCTCTTGAATGACCAGTGATGCTGAACATTTTTTCATATATTTACTTGGTGATTTTAGTTCTTCGGGAAATGTCTGTTCAATTCAGATGCCCATTTTTGAATTGGGTCTTTATATTTGGGGGTCTGATTTTTTTAAAGTTCTTTATATATTTTAGATAGTAGACCTTTGCCTGATGAATAGCTGGTAAACATTTTTCCCCCACATTGTTGCTCATTACTTAGCTCTGCTGGTGATTTCTCTGGAAGTACAGAAGCTTTTTTAAAAGATGAGATCCCAATTGTTGATTCTTTGCAAGAGTTCCCATGCTACTGAGGATTTGTTCATAAAGTGTTTTCCTGTGCCAATATCTTTCAGAATTCTACCTAATTTATCACCCAACAAGTTTAGTGTTTCTATTTTAGTATTTATATCTTTAATCGACTTGGATTTTGTTTTAGTGCATGGTGAAAGATAGTAGTCTAGTTTTTAATCTTTGGCAAGGTAAAATCCAGTTTTTCCAACACCATTTATTAAAGAGGATATCTTTCCTCTAGTGAGGTTGTTTGGCTCCTTTGTCAAAGATGAGGTAGCTGAGTATGTCAGCCATTGTTTCTACATCTTCTAATCTGTTCCACTGATCCTCGGGTCTGTTTCTTTGCCAGTACCATGCTGTTTTTATCACAGTGGCTCTGTAGTATAGCTTCAAGTTGGGGATTGTGATACCCCCTTCCATGTCTCTGTTGCCTAGAATTGCAAAATTGTAAAATTTAAATTTTAAACATAATTTTAAGTTACCTGTTAACATTTCCATTTTCTCTTTTATTCATTTGAACACAGGAAATATAAAATTTAGGTCTGGTAATCTGCTATCTGAATGTCATATGGGTTTTTCCTAGTGTTTGTTGTTTCTTTGTTTTTGGCTATTGTTTTTTCCTTGCACATGCTAGATTATTTGTGGTTGGATACTTGTCTCATTCCATTCAGGTTGCTACACTAAATCATCTAGATGGCTTATAAGCAACAGAGATTTGTTTTCATAGTTCTGGAGCCTGGAAGTCACTGGCAGATTAGGGGCCCTGTGAGTCTGTTTCCTCAAAAATATCTGTGTTCTCACTCTCAACTCATTTGGTGAATGGTATGAGGCACTGCTTTCTTTAAAAATTAATTTTATTGGTACATTTTTTTTTTTTGAGACAGGGTCTTGCTATGTAGTTCAGGCTGGTCTTGGACTCACTATGTAACCCAGGCCGGATGCAATCCTCCTGCTTCAGCCTCCTGGGTACTGGGATTACAGGTGTGCACCACTGCACCTTCCTTACCAGTGCACTTTTAACCTACACCATGATAACATTCACCACAGAGAGTTTGCACTCACACATATTATATCTTAATTATTTTTTCCCATTCTTTTCTCCTCCTTTCTGTCTTTGTTCCACTCTCTTATACAAAACTTTGTTTTTATTATTTTCCTTCCCTTTTAATTTGTTTTTATCCTTATTTCCTTCCTCCCATTACCCCTCCCCCTTATCTTGTTCCTGTTCCCATTTGAGCATTTTATTTCTCCTTCCCAATATCTATCATCCATTTGGGGTGGGACCTCTTTTTTAAGAGCATGAATCCTGTTGATAAGGACTCTGCCCTATGACCTAATCTTCTCACAAATTCCCTACTGTCAAATAGTCTCCCACTGGGGAGTAGGTATAAGCATGTGAATTTAGAGGAGACAAAAAATTTAGATGATTGTAGTGTTGGACATTTTAATGAAAAATCCAGACACAATTAAGATGTACGGTGATTATTGCTGTTGTGAGTTGAGTTATTGTAGCAGTTAGAATAGATGTCAAACAGGTATTATGCACAATTCAGCATTCACTCATGATGAAACATTCATTCCCTGATACTTTGAACATTTACTATGATAAATACTACGCTAAGGGGGGATTTTCATAATCTAATGAAGACTGTTTCACAAATACATAGCAACATCTTATTTAGTGGTACAATGCTGAAATCTGTGCTTGTGTGATGGGAAAGGATGATATCTACTTTTTTTTCTCTGCTCTTCAACATGAAACTGCAGGTAATTACATCAAAGTAAGAGGAACAAAAGAAAATAAATATATCAGGAGTGACAAGGACAAAATAATAGTTATTATTTTTCTGATGAAAAATAATTGTGTAGAAAATCCAAGATAATCTACAGATTATTGAGCAGAATGAATGAGTGAAAAGCATTTTTGTTAGATACAAAACCAATATGAAATCAATTGTATCTCTATATCAATGTCAAAACTTAGAAAATGAAATAAAAAGAGCATTTACATCAGCACCAATAATGATAATTTAAAGAATAAATATAACAAATGATATACAAATTTCTACAAGTTATCAGATGTTTGAAAAATCAATAAAATTTCAAAGGAATTTTAAATATTCCAAATTCAATATATTAAAGGTATCATTTTTTCACAGACCATTTTTTTCCTTTTCTTATATTAATTCTATTCCCTTCTTTCCTTTCCCTAATCCCTCACTTCCCTTTCCCCTTTGGACCTTTTCTTCCTATTTCCCAATATATATTATGCCTTTTTAATCCTTATTTACACTTTCAGTTTCTCACACCACAGAAACTATTTGGTATTTACACATTTGTGCCTCATTTATTTCATTTAAGAGTATGGCCTCAATGTGCATCTATTTATATATAAATGTCTCTAGTTTCTCATTCTTTATGGCTGAGTAGTACTCCATTTTATAATGTCTCCAGTCTTTATCCAGTCTCCATCTGATGAGCAACTGGGCTGTTTCCAAGTTTTAATTATTATAAACCATACTGTTATGAACATGGGTGCACATATACCACTATCTCCACTCCTGTTTAATGTAGCTTTAGAAACATTAGCCACAGCAATTAGACAAGAGAAAGAAATAAAAGGCATAAAGATAGGAAACAAATAAGTTAAATTGTTATTATTTGCAGATGACATGATACTCTATATGGAAGACCCCAAGAACTCCACCAAAAGTCTTCTAGACTCAGTAACCAAATTCAGTAAAGTAGCTGGGTACAAGGTCAACACACAAAAATCAATAGCTTTCCTGTACACAAGCAACAAATTCATATTATTTTTGATGTTATGGTATGGTCAAAAGGATCTGAATGATGTAAGTGGTGAGCTTATATTTAGTTTTAGGTAGAAAGGAGAGGGTTTATAATCTGGACAGAACATATGGGAAGTTCCTAGGATGCTGATGAAGTTTTGTTTCCTGACCAGAATGGTAATTATATTGTATTTGCCTTTTAGTATTTCATTAAACTCTGTATTAATGTCTTATATCATTCTCCATATGTGATTTCTTTTTTTTTCATTTTTTTTCTTTTTATTGAGTTTATTGGTACAATCTAGGTATACAATACAGTTACATTCATATGGGAAGTTCCTAGGATGCTGATGAAGTTTTGTTTCCTGACCAGAATGGTAATTATATTGTATTTGCCTTTTAGTATTTCATTAAACTCTGTATTAATGTCTTATATCATTCTCCATATGTGATTTCTTTTTTTTTCATTTTTTTTCTTTTTATTGAGTTTATTGGTACAATCTAGGTATACAATACAGTTACATTCATTATTGGGGTCCTGTACCTTTACATGATAGATCTTGATTCTCATTTTTCCCCTTGTCCCTGCCCTCCCTTCACCCCCTTCTTCCCTCCCCATTTACAAACACTTTATTTCCATTTTTTCATTTTCTCATATTTTTTTCCTCTCCCTTATTACCTTTCCCCCACCCTTCCTACTTTCCCTACACCTTTAGCCCTTTACTTCCTATTTCACATTATTAATTATCTCATTAGGATCCTGTGTACTATTATAGTTTTTCACACCAGAGAAACTATTTGGTATTTCAGTTAAAGAAATCTCTATATGAACATTAAAAATAGGGAATCCTAAAATAAAACTAAAAAGGAAAGTAAAAGAGAAAAGGCAATGATGTAAGATTAAAATAATCCTTAATTCTGAAGATGAAAATGGTCCCTTACCATATTTAAATTGCTTCTTGCTCTTGTAGTCTTATTCTTTTTTCATTATTTAGAGAATACTTTATTAGCTTCTGTAATCAAACCCATGTAGATATGACCTTACATATTTAATACAGTGCATTACCCCTGTACAAATGGAAAAAAAATTAGCCTTTCTAGACCAATATGGTTGTCCATTTCTGTACAATGCCAACTCAACACTGTAAATTGGGATAACTTTTTCCAAAGTTGACAGCACCTTTAAAGTTTCCCAGAATTCAAATTATATATATATGTATATATATTTATATTTATATAAAAAGACCAATAACACCAGTATGTTATACATCAATAGCAGCAACAGCTTTTCCAGGTTCTGTAGTCATCTGAACAAAATTATAGACATTCAGCAGATTCCATTAAAAAAACAAAAAACAAGAAAACAAAGAAAAGAATAATATCCAGAAAACGGCAAAGTTCTGTTGCTGTTGTGGTACCTGGCACCATTTTTTTTTTTAAACATCTTAATCATCATCTGGAAAGAGAACATTCTAGAGTAATATCATTAAATGTAGCTCTGATAAAGCACGGTCCCTACTATGTATCATAAATCAGGTACTAGATATTTTACATTCATAGAGGTATGATACAGTACTGTCCTACATCAATAATACTAGAATCAGTTTTGGTTTGAAATTTGCTTTGTCTGCAACTAAGATTGCTACCCCTGCTTTTTTCTGGGCTCCTGTCACATGGAGAATTGTTTTCCATCCTTTCACTTTCAGTCTGTGGGCTTCTTTTTGCACTAGGTGTGTTTCTTGTATAGAACATATTGTTGGATTTTACTTCTTATTCCACTTTTCCAGTCTATTTCTCTTGATTGGTGAGTTGAGTTCATTGACATTGATGGTTATAACTGATATGTACTGACTTATTATTGGCCTTTTGTTGACTCTTTTTACTTTTTCACCTTCTCCTTTTAATTTCTTGCCTTGCCTATTTGATTTGCTCTGATGGGCCTCATGGTGTTGCCTTCATTGTCTTTTTCTAGGATCTTGTTTGATTTCTTTTTTAATAAAACAACAATAAAGCATAATCAAGTCACTTGAAGAGGCAAATGTTGGGCAGGAGAGAGATGGTGCATGAGAGAGGGGCTTTCTTCTACATGTCTCTCTCTAAATTTATACATACTGTCAATTTTTTTGACTGAAGTGAATTTTGAATTATTTTGACATGGACCAGCTATGTATAATGAATTTAATTCCATCAAAAATTGCATTGTATGAAAAACAATTACCCATTTCTTTCATCTTTTCTTCCCCCAGCTCTGCCCTTCCTTTTCTGATGCTATGTGAACCCAGGGCCTTGTGCAAGGTAGCCAGGCTCTCTAGTTCTTTTATATTCTTATCAATGCTCTGTTCCCAAATACTCCAGCTTGTCACCACAAACAACCTAGGCTCAAACTCTGCCTCCTCCCCACCCCAATTTAGGCTGCAGTACAAGCAGAAAAGTCAGTTGGCTACAATTATATCTCCTGACTTCTCTTTCACTTTTCCCCTCCTTATCCTTGCAAATGCACTAACATTTCTTGCTGGTTCTACCATTATCCTCTTAGCTCCTTTACTTCCTATCTTCTGCTGCATATGGTTCTTCAGTGACCAGTGAAGTTGATCCAAATATGCATACTGCGCCAGGGCACAAGGGAAAGATGGGAGTGTGCCGATGTCAGGCATTCATAGGATCCCACTGACCACCAGGAATGGACTCAGTACTGATTCCAGATGTGTGAGATTCCAACCCTAAAATCTCATCCCAGCATTCTCTTTATATATAAGTGACTATGAGAGAAGACATTTAAATACCCTACCGGTTCTTTTGTACAACAAGGCAACCATGCTCAAAGTTCAGTCTCATAAGCACAAGAAATGGTTGTTTTTGTTTTAAACCACTAAGCTCTGGAGTGTTTTGTTATGCTGCAGCAGGTAACTGACACAGCTTCTACAGTACAGAGTCTGAGCTTGGTCCTCCAGCTGATATGGGATGACAGGTACATGTTTAATAGGACTGTAGGTATGGTTTATGTTTCATGAGAATCCTTGTTGGTAGCAGTGTGGAACAGGCCTTGGAGTGAGACAGTACTCTGGACAGAAGAGGGTTAGGAATGTTCAAAATGTCTTTTTATGGATCATCAGCATTAATTCTATATCTAGAGGGTTAGTTTGGAGGGGATCTTGACATTTCTGTTACTCTGGCCAGAAGTGCTTCATGAATGGGCATGGGTTTAGGCTAAGTCTCCCTCAATTTCATACTTTGAGTTTACTTACATACCTATGAATGAAATTGATGTGGAGACAGAGTCTTTAAAGACATGGTTAAGTTGAAATAAGGTAATTAGGGTTGTTCTTAATTCAGTATGATTGGTATCCTCATAAAAGAGGAAATTCAGACTGAAAGAGAGACACGAGGATGCATGCACAGAAAAAAGGCAGTGTAAAGACATGGAGAGAAGATCATGACCTGTAGAAGCATTTCAAGGCACCAGACCTCAGCAGGAATCAGAACTAGCCATGTTTTTCTTAGACTTCTGGCCTCCAGAAGTGGAAGAAAATAAATTTACATTGTTTAGATCACCCAGTCTGTGGTATTTTTTATGGAAGCTCTATTAATCCAGTTGACCTATGTCTGGCCAGTGAGAAACATGCAGAAGGAAACAGGGAAAGCTTGCTCTCTCCTGAAAGGGAGCTACAGGAAGACATTATCCCCCTCACCAGTAGTTGCCTGGAGCTCAGTGATGGGATGCAGCCAGGACAGAGAGTGTAAAAGAACCCAAAGCCTTGATGACATTGGGAAGCTGCAGGGTGAACCAACCCGGAGCTTGCTTTCTTAAGGGTTTCTTACTTCAGGAGATGAGGTTTACTTTATGTTTAAGCCGTTTTGGCATGGCTTTTCTATGATTCACAGCTGAATGTACGCTAACTGACCTACATGTTAACTAAAAAGTGTGAAGATCAGTGGGATTTTGAGGGGATGGTATGAGGAATAGATTCAAGAGGAAATAAAGTAGAATCAATGGGACACAGCCACTGATTTGAGGCTTGTGGTTAGAAAGAGTGATGTCCCTCAAATATATCTACCATTTTAGACTCTTAAGTACAGTCAGCTGTAGGCTGTTCTGTGATTTATGTACCACTAAATGTGTGATGTATAATGACAGAAGATGTCAAAATATGAAAAGTACATCTTGGAATCAGTAAAAGAAAGCACTCAAAGAAATATAATTTTCTCTTTTTATGTGTGCAAGTCTTATGATTTTATTTAGCCAGAAATAAAACATGCACTTGAGAGTTGCCTGTTCTTTTCTTTTCTTTTCTTTTTTAAGCAGCAGGCCTTGGAACTGATGACTCTGATGGCTGACTCTGATGGCCAGCTGGGCTGCCCTTTACACAATTACAGTTCTTAAAGAACAACTATGAGCAGTCTGTGCCCAGTAAGATGTGTTGTGCACCAGTGGCCCTTCCAGTTCCTTGAACTGTGGAATTGTGGACCAAGAACTTCTGGAAGCCACTGGACAGCATGTGCTGTGTTTTCTTGTTGCTCCCATAACTGATGTTGGGCTTCAAGATCTGGCCCTTGAATCTTCTCCATATGCCAGCGCCCACAATATTGATTATGCCCAAAGAACAGGTGAGTTTGACTGACACTACATGACTCACAGAAGAATCTCCTGAGCACTGCGATAGTGCACTGCTCAACATGACCTCCCTGCTAACGGCCAAAGCCGAGACCAGAGTAAGGGCCTATGAAGCTGTGGGGCTGATATGAGAGAACATGTGTAGCTGAGGTCGGAGTAAATCACACCCAAATGCCATTTCCACAGTTAGTTTCTTCATAACTTGAAGGACAATGCTCTAATTACAACCATATATATTTTGTCTATCTTGCTTCTAATTTTAAAATGCTGTGACTCTCTTTAAAGCCTTGCCTGCACTGGTTTCTATGGCAGTCACATGTACCACACATCTACACACATACTTCACCTTTACCCTGATTGATGAATAATAAAATTCGGTGAAGGAGATGGGCCCAGTGCCTTTTGCCAAAGGAGCACTGGCCGTCGCAGTTCACTTTCTCTAACTCTGTCTTAAGTTTTTCTTGAATCTTGCATCGCACTGGGCAGGTGGGGACTGGAGACTTGCTGCAGGAGTCTCTGGCAACTGTACCCAATCATTCTGGTAGTGATGCTTGTCAGCTGACTGGTACTGGGTGAACTTCTTAGTCCTCTTGTGGGTGATCTTGAACTTCACTAGGGGTCTGATGGCAGCCATGAAGCTGCATAGGAGATAGTCACCACCGCTATAGAGAGCAGTAAGGAAGAGAAAGAGGTCAACGTATGTATTCCTTTGGAGCTTTGCTGAATGGGTGTTGTTTTATTTGATTTCATTCATATGTCTGAGTATTTTGTGTAAATCAGTACATTGAACCTGTGAAGACAGACGATAACAAGAACGCTCATGATCTTTTCCTAAGGATTGTGAGAGTATCAGTGCTAAAATGCAGTGATGGCCATGCATGCTTGGTGCATGCTTGTAATTCTAGCACCTGGGAGGGTGAGGCAAGAGGATTTGCTGTGAGATTGAGGCCAGCCTGGACTGCTTAGTGAGTTTAAAGCCAGCCTGAACTATATAGCAAGTCGCTGTCTCAACACCCCTTCCCCCCCCAAAAACCCCACAGTGATGTGTTAGGTACGTGGTGTCACTGAGGGAGGCCGATCAATTTTATTACAGCTAAAAGTGGGAGGGGGGATTCAAGAAGTGGAGAATGACACAGGAACAGGAACGAATGACATCAGGGCTGGAGGCATCAGAGGGAGTTTAAACTGATTTATTCCCAAATGTAGTGCTTCGTTTGTGTCAAAATGAGAAAATGAATGACACAGTAGTGAGTCATGGTATGAAGCTAAATTTATTGAAACTAAAGATTTAGATGTATGCTGAATCTGTATTCTATTTTGTTAACTTTTTTTCTATGAAATGATGATAATGTATGTTTAAATTTTTCCAAAGTTTTTACTTTGCAGGAAAGACACAGGCAAACAAAACAAAACAAACAAAAAAAACACCCAATAGTCAACATGAACTTTTATTAGTCTGTTTGTCTGTTTTTTTGTTTATTTTTGGAAAATAGGTCCATAAAATCCACAGGTCAGGAAACAGGGCTAGTGAAAGACCTTTAAATTCGGTCATTTACAACCTGCTAATTCTGTTAATCACCACTAAATAAAGAACTTTCCCTGAGAAATACCATAAGCCTCACCTCCACTGGGCATTGTGCCATGGGAGGATAAGATGGGAGCGGCCTGGGTAGTGTCTGGGATTTCTTCCTAAAGGGCTCCAGGCCTAGCTCCTTGTCAGGAGTCCCTGTAGAGGAAGTGCACAGGCTCCATTCAGATAGAAATTCTCATCTCCTGGCCTGGTGAGGAGAAAAGAGGGTGGCCATCTGTGGACATTGGGGAGCATTAATTTCAGCTCAGGTCTGTTTTAGGTCCCAGAGATGTGTAGAGTTTATGAAAAGGAAAGGGGCTTTTGAGTCTTTATAGGACTAGAGAGGAGTGGAGCCATGGACATAGAGAAGAAGATGGTCAGGATAGTGACTTTAATCTTGCTTTTCTTTAGATCACAATGATCACGATGCGGATCATGTTGTTTCTCATGGTGGCGATCAGGGAGGGATGTGCAGGTGAGTTTCCTCTGAGGATCCCAGTCTTCCCAGCTTACCTATAGTGTTGGAAGAAAACAAGTATCTTGAGTTATAATCAGGATCTTGGTTGCTGTAGAACAGAGACAATGTCTTTGAGATGCACAGAGGCAGACTGGATGCAGGCTGACTGCAGCTTTCTGGCCTTTTGAGGGGTCTGGCTTGTTGCAGGGAGGGTGTTGCTAAGGTCTGTCCTGGTTCTACGCTATATGACTTGGTGTGGCCCTGACAGGACTCTGGTAGGACTGTGTATCCTCCTAGGCACTCCCTGCTCCCCTGGTCCTGGCCTTGGGGCTTGTATGGCAACTGCATCATTTTGCTTTACGCCCAGGGAATGTTCTTTTCACAGCCCTTCTCTCTACAGCAAGAACAATCATGGCATTTCACAGTCTGTATTTCTCTTCATCATTATTTTTGAAAAAAAAAACAACAACAATATTTTCCTAAAGAGCATTTCATTTGATCTCCACAAAAATGATATTTATTAGTTCCATTTTAGGCATGAAGAAACTGAGGCTTAGATATGGTAAGCTGGGATACTTGACTTGTAATCCTGTAGTTGAGTACCTTTGACTTCAGAGCTTGTGATTATTTTCGTCCTTCTGATTTATATTAGTTGAGAAGAATCTACAAGGTTCTTTGTTTACACTTTTGTTAGTTTCTTGGCTGTAGTCATTACTGTCATCTTCCCACCCCAAGTTTAAGTCACATTAAGCTGTGTATATTTCTTCAACAGGCTGGACTTTGCTTCTTTCTTTGCTCCAGGCCTTCAGACATGTTATCCCTTAATTTCTTCTCTCTGTTCCTACTGATAAATCACATTTATCCTTTCAGAGTAAGCTAGGTGATGTTTGCACTAGACTTCTGCGACTAAGACATCGTACCCTAGAAAATCTCCATGCTGACAGCCAGAACTCTCCATCCTTCATTCTGATGTCAGAGTTTTTGTTTTGTACTCCTAGGCTATGATTCATTTCCTTCGAATGGTCAGTTCACAGAGCAGGGCCTGCGCCAGCATGAGGTCAAGTGGAGAGGCCTGTGCTGAATCTGTGCTGGATGCTGGGCTAGATGTGCCAAATGGAGACGATACTGGCAGTCTCAGGCCCTTCTGACCCAGGCAGCAAGGCCTTGGTGCAGTGGAGGAATAAGTTTGAGATAAGTGATAAGGGGAGGCTGGGTTTTGTGTTAAATTGGCAATGAGAATAAAACTCTGCACGTCCTGTCATTCTTACTACTGCTGATCTGAAGGAATGGACACGTTCTCTGTCTTCATCTCTGCCCTGAAGTTGTAAGAAAACCAAAGATGTAATAGTGAGTGTTGAGGCTTATCACAGAGCCCAGCCAGGTATTCAGCTTGTCCTTGAGAGGTTTCTTTGCTTTTTAAAAATATCCTAAAATATTATCCTTTAGGACACCACTGTGCATCTCTAGGGATTGTTTTGTTTTGGTACTGGGGATCGAACTCAGGTCCTTGTGCTTGTGAGGCAGGCGCCAGAACCACTGAGCTAAATCCCCGGCCCATCTAGGGATTTTTTTATTACCTCAATACACACTCTGGCCATTAAGCAATGGATCTGTATTCTCCCTTCCCTGACTCCTGCTATTCTTTCTGTTTCCAAGAGTTTGCCTGTCTAGTTATAAGCAGGATCATAAAGTATTTTCCCCACTGTGTTTTGCTAAGTTCCCTGCATGTAAGTTTTTCAAGGTTTATGAATGTTTTAATATGGGTAATTCATTCCTTTTTATCCATAGTGTACATATATGTATATCAATATACATGTACATATATAGTATGTACACATACCATACCTTCATCTGTGTAGGAATTCTTGGGTCTCTTGTGAACTATTGGTCACCATGAACATGAGTGTAGAAATAACAGTTTGTTCAGGCTTCCAGTTCTTTCAGATATTTACTACTAGTGGAATTCCTGAGTCAGTGATAAATGTATGTTTAATTTTATGAGGAATGTTGCTGGTCGTCTCAAAAATCCTGTTATTAGGTCACTCCCAGGGGCATGGTCTTCTGAATTCAGGGAGGTTCTAGTAGCCATAAGGACACACAATGATATGACTCAGGAGAAGAGCCTTTAGACTGTTTGTAGTTCCTACAGCTGTCTTGGGTATTGGGCTGAAATGGACAATGACCCTCAGACAGGCTCGTGTTCTCTACAGACAGCCTGTATGTCCTTCTCACCAAGGATGGTGTCACCTACCGGACCTTCTGTGACATGGCCACTGCGGGTGGAGGCTTACCCTGGTGGCCAGTGTGCGTGAGAACAGCATGCATGGGAACTGCACGGTGGGTGATCGCTGGTCCAGTCAGCAGGGCAACAGTGCAGACTACCCTGAGGGTGATGGCAACTGGGCCAACTACAACAACTTTGGGTCTGCAGAGGAGGCCACAAGTGATGACTACAATGTTGGTGCCATTTGTTAGCTTTGTGGGGAGGGCAAGGCCTGGGGTGTAGCTGGGCCCAAGCACGCAGAGGGGATGGTTGAAAGGTGGCTACAGTGCTAGGGTTGGAGTTGTAGGGCAAAATACATATCTTGAAATTCACCTTCCTCTTCTCAAAGCCTTGAGGGATCTGGGCAGTGATGCTAAACGTGGGGGTCATCTCCCATTTGAAACCCAGAGCTGTCGGCTCAGCTAAGGGAGGGAGACTACTGTGTGTGTCTTTTGCATCGTAGGATGTCCTAGCCTCGTCAGGCTCAGTGTTGGTTGCTTCCCAGAACCCTAACTACTATGATATTCAGGCCTAGGGCCTGGGCACATGGCGTGTGCTGAATAAGAGCCCCCCATGGCATTGGAAGAACAGGTCCTTCCTGATGTAGTACAACAACACTGGCTTCTTCTAGCATCTGGGATACAATCTATTTGGCCTCTACCTTGAACAAAGGGCTGCTGGCTGGGCACATTTAAGTGTTTAGGGTGGATTTAATCCCATGTTATGACCGAGTGCTCTTGCTTGGCTGCTTCTCCTAGCACTGGTTCTTTAGAAACTCCTGTTTTGGACCTCTGATAGACTGAGCCATGTAACAGAAGAAACTTAGGGAATGGGAGAACCAAGGGAAAGAGGGATAGGGACAGGGACGTTGACCTGCCGGGAAGACAAAGCTGTGAGTCACGAGGAAGCAACTTTATTTTTATTAGTACATGTTTGTAGTATAGAATATTTATGTTCCATGTGTAGAGTTGGTACACGTACACAACACATCTTAATTCCTTTTTGCATTCCTTTTCCCTCCCCTCCACCCATATCTTGATCTCCTTCCACTTTTGGCAAAACATCTCCCTGCTTCCTATTATTCATCTTTTATTTTACTATTTATACTTTGTGTTTCTCACTTAAGTTTAACCATGGGTTATTTAAGCTCATGTGTTTGATTTATTTTGCTTAATGTCATGGTCTCAAGGTACATCCATTGTCCTACAAATGACTCACGTTTACCTTTTGTGATGCCACAGTAGTACTTCATTGCATATAAATAGCATATTTTCTGTATCCATTCATTAATGGACATACAGGCCCTTCCAAAATCAGGCTATTATTGGGCCTGGGATTTAGCTCAGTGGTTCAGTGGCCTGCCTTGCAAGCGCAAGGACCCGAGCTCAATCCCCGGTATCAAAAAAATAAAACAAAAAACAAAATCAGGCTATTATTGGGCCTGGGATTTAGCTCAGTGGTTCAGTGGCCTGCCTTGCAAGCGCAAGGACCCGAGCTCAATCCCCGGTATCAAAAAAATAAAACAAAAAACAAAATCAGGCTATTATAAATTGTGCTGCAATAAAGATAAGTACGCACATGTCACTATCTAATGATGTCTTTAAGTCTTTCAGGAAGATACCGAGAAGGGAATAGGTGAGTCAAATGGAATTCCTAACACCAGTTATGTGAGGAATCTCCATACTGATTTCTATAATGGTTGTACCAGCAGAGTAGAAGGATTCCTTTTTCCCTGCAGCATTGCCATCATTTGCTATTATTTCATTTTTTGATGATGGCCATTCTTTTGGGGGTAAGATAGAATCTCACTGTTGTCTTAAGTTGCATTTTGCATTTATCTAATGGCCAGTGATTTTTATTTCTTCATGTATTTATTGGTCATTTGTACTTCTTCTTAAGACTTGTTTTCAAAAGCCATCGTTTGCTTGAAGGAATTCCTCTTTTGTTCAATATGGCAGCATGTCTACCTTCCTCAAAAACCTTTCCTTTGGGTCCTTGAAGAAATTCCCAGCAAAATATGAAATAGGGAAATGCTGGACTGACCATGGTCCTGCAGTCCCTGTGGTCTAATACTTTGGTGGTGCTCAGATATCACAGATCCCTGCAGAGGATCCTGATCTCTTGCTCGGTGCTAGGGTGCAAGGCGAGAGAGTAAACTCAGAGACAGAATCAAGGAGAAAAACTAGAAACTGGGATGGTCAAAGTTGAGCAAGCAGCAGACCCTGAAAGGCCAGAATTCCCAATATTTATGGTTACACAATCATCCATTAAATTGGAGTGAGGGGACTGTGTGTGGTTGCTAGGAATAAGTTGCAGAGGCAGGCAAGGCTTGTCAGAGAAGAGACACAGCAGCATTCTTGTGTTAGGAACAGAAGAGACCAGTTGTAGTTTGTGGTTAATGATTAATTTGGTCTTTCCATTTAAGAAGGTATTAATTTTGGAACTGGAATTTGGGTACATGTCATTCTGACCTCAGCTGCCGTGTTATCTCCTATCAAGCCTCCCAGCTTTATGGGACATTTCTCTGGCCTCTGCTGTGGCCACTGGCATGTGTGTGTGGGGGTAATTTCTAATCTGTGTGTCATCCACAATGCTCCCAAGAGTCACATAGGCTTCATTTGGACTCACTTCTTAAAACAAGCCAGTTGTGGGATGAACTCTTTACAGCCTGCTCTGGGCATAATCACCAGGGTGGTCTCCCACACTCAGAGAACAGCATCTTATTACTCACCTATGGGCCAGAGTGTGTGTCTGTTCCTTAAGTCCCGTCATGCATCCTTTCCTGCATTCTTGGATAATGGGTCTCAATAAGGACAATTAAGAACTGCAATTATTTCCTGAGCACTTAAAATATGCCAAACTCTTTTCTAGGAATTTGACACAATTTTTCGTCATTTTAATTATTGCAAGAAAAAATTTGTAGGTAATCAACTTGAGTGCATAATATTAAGTGAAACAAGTTAGACAAATAGCCCTATCTATTGCATAGTTTCTCTTATATGAAATTCAATGTAGAATAGAGGAGACAGATAAGTAAGAAGTAGGGATATCTTTTTCAAGAACAAGAACTGGAGGGAGGAGGGAGGGAAAGGAGAGAAAAGGAATGAAAAAAAAAGAAATGAAGGGAAAGAATTATACAAATAGAGCTGCAAATGGGAAGTGACCAAGAGCTGGAAAGACTGAGGCAGGCCAGGGAGGGGGAGAAGATGGGCAAAAAGACAAGATGAGTTATGCATGTGTACCAACTCCCCATGATAAATGGAATCATTGTGTACTGCAGACACATACTACTGAAAATTAGAAAACTAGAAAACTATGAAGTTAGAGCTGCTATTGTTTTCATTTTACAGGATATAAACCTATGCTTCCTAACCACTTCCCTGTGCATCCTTTTGTATTAGTTATGAAAAGATTCAGGCTGATATTTACAGCAGTGAACAATTAGTAAAGTGGTAAGGAAATTTTATTTTTGTTATGAAGAAAAGCCATTGCTGTAAAAAGGTATTTTTCCATATAATAAAGTGACAGAAGTTAAATCTCCAATAGGAAAAATCAAAGCCATTACTGTTTGCCTTTGACATGCGGATGGAAGCAGGTGAGTTAGGAAAACAGGCCTGTGGTAATTGGAAACAGTGGCAGGCGGCTCCCTCTGATAACCGCTTATCCCTGCTGGACTTTTGAGGTCTTTCTCTGAGAAGCCACAGGTAGACAAGGACCAGCTTTTGCCTTCTTGCTCCGCATGAGAGATTTCTTCAAGACCAAGGTGAGGGCTGGAAGACACCAACCACAGGCCAAAAAGATACGGGGCTCCAGCCTCATGGCGTGGAGAGTTTGGCTGTAGCCTGACTTCCACTTTAGAGCATCCTTGGGCTGAACAAAAGGAAGCTGACTCCAATTCCTCCTTTGAATTCTTTGGGTCTCTTCTTTTATAGGGGAATTTGTTGCTGGATCTGTGCAATCTAGGGTTTTTAATAAAGAGGAAGCAGCCAACGCTTTCTGTGCTGGAATGAGTCACCGGCTGCAACCAGGAGAAATGAGATTTCAGGGGATCAGTGGCCTGTGCATCTGAGCAGATGTATGTGTGTGTTTTGTATGCATTTGTGTGCATTTGTGTGTGCTGTGTGGGGTATGTGTCAGGCTTGCTCTCACTCTCTTGATTCTACTCTCTTGATAGCATCATACGATCAGAAATATATTGAGAGTGGAGCCTAAGTTATCAATATTTTCATTTATGGTCAGTTCTCTTATGTTTTCTCTATGAAATATTTTCTTATGTTGAGGTCATGAAGATATTATAAAGGTAATATTAATAAGGGAGAAGAATCTTAATATCAGCATCTACAATATTCATCAATTATGTGTTTGTTGGTTTTTCAAGTCTGGTGCATGAATCTACCACTGGTGTGGTGGCTGGATACTGTCTTTGAGGAACATCTTGTAGCTCAGGGTTAGAAAGAAATAGGATGCGAACAAAGGCATTCATTCACTTGGGATCTCCTCCCCTCCACAAGTGACAGTCTGAGGTCATAGCTCTTTTGTCATTTCTCCCTTTAGTTGTGAGTTTACCCATTTCCCAGCCAAAGATGAGGCAGTTGTGTTATTGTGGAGGAAACCTTACATTGTGGTTCTTTTTTTGGTACCTGGGATCAAACTCAGGACCTTGTGCTTGCGAGGCAGGCAGCAGAACCACTGAGCTAAATCCCCCGTCCACCTTACATTGTGGTTCTAAGGACGATGAGAGTGTGGGTGCTGGATAGGGTAGAGTCTTTTTGCCTCTTTCCTTGATAGCCATGTCCTACACTGGCTTCCACAGTTCCTAAAACTGTTCATCAGTGTAGATTTGCTACATAACTGCACTGATTCTTAAAAATACATGCATATCAGGCTGGAGATTTAGCTCAGCGGTGCCACTGCCTGCCTTGCAAGTGCAAGGTCCTGGGTTCGATCCCCGGTACCCCACCAAAAAAATACATGCATAGAAGAATTACCAAGTGGTAGGAGTTAACCAAACAAAGATGGAAGTCATGTTAAGGAGCTCAGCTTGAGTGGGCCAGAGATATAAATACATAGTTGCAATTTCATTGGTAGAAATAGAAACAAGTTTTCTGGGAGCATAACAGAAGAGTTTGTGACTACACATAGTTGACTCTCAAGAAAGGTAACATTTCTGCTGAATCTCAAATGATATATAAAGTTCAATAAGTAGCAAGGGGCAGAATAGCTTTGCTTTTTTTGGCGGGATCGGGGGAGGGGGACGGGACTGAGGACTAAATCCAGGGCTTCATGCATGGTAGGCAAGTGCCCTAACACTGAGCTAAATCCCAGCCCAGATTAGCCTCTTCTTGAGATCCTCCTGTCTCACCCTCCTGAGTATCCAGGGTTATGGTCCTTTGCCACTATATCCCACAGAGCATTGTATTTTCAGTATGACTGAGTAGCATGTGCCGTACCATCGGTGTTTGGGAGAACATGGAGCAGCAGGCTGTTGCATATCTTTAGAACATGGGTGAGAGGCAGGACCGTATGCTGGAAATACCCACAGGAACCAGGGCGAGAAGAGATGTTTGACATTATGTCGAGGATTTACACTTTAGGTTGTGGGTGATGAGATTCACTAGAGAATTTTGAACAGAGAACTACCCCAATGAGCTTTGGTTTTACTAAGGTGATACACAGTGGTGTGGAGAACATGGATTAAAGAATAGGGAGATCGAAACAGGTGCAAAGGGCCCGAGCCAGGACATTCTTGATCAGGCTGGATGAGCCGTGATGGATTCCAGACACATATAGGTGGTAGAATCAACAGTTCTTGATGACCAGAAGATTATGGGAGGTGGGAAGTGAAGGAAAGAGGAGAAAACCTACATTTTTTGTTTGTTTGTTTGTTTTTTAAAGCAACTGGGGCTATTAGCTAATTAAGACAGGACTGAAGATATAACCCAGTGGCAGGCCGATTGCCTAGAATCCTGTGATACCGTGGGTTTAATTACCAGCACTAGAAGAACAAAGCTAAAGCAAAGCAAAAACAGGGTGACAGAGTAGGGAACAAATTCTGGGGCAGCAAAACAGAGACCCCCCCCCAGAGATGTTTGAGTTACTTGTGAGATATTTAGGTGGGTACGTACGGGTGGCAGCTGAATACAAAGGTGTCAAAGCGTAAGGAATATGTGGCTGGAGCCGGTTGCTGCGGTGCATGCCTGTAATCCTGGCAGCTCAGGAGACTGAGGCATGAGGACCAGAAATTCAAGCGCAGCCTGGGCATTCTAATGAGACTGTCTCAAATTCTAAAAGGACTGTGGAGATAGCTTGGAGGTAGAGCGCCCCCTGGTGACATCCCCAGTACTGCAAACCACCCACCCACCCACCCAACCAACCAAACCAAACAAATCCACAGAGGGATCAGATTTGAAAGTCATTCATGTGCTATTAATAATTCTAGTCATAGGCGATGAACCTGCACAGGGATAAAGAGGCAAGGAGTAAGTCTTAGAAACAGAATTTAGGGAATGTTGAAAGGGATGCTAAGAAGAAAGGCCAGCAAAGTGTCTTGAAAATGAATGCTAATAAATGTATAAAGGAAGTGAGGAAAAAGCGTTATTTCAGAATCCATTGAAAGAGGGGTTTTTAATAGGAGGGAATCGTCAAAGTTCAGCAGTACAAGGACCAAAGGTCGCAGGGGACCTGGCCATTAAGAGCTCACTGGTATCAGGCTGGGTGTGATGGTGCACACTTGTAATTCCAGCACTCGGGAGGCTGATGCAGGAGAATGGTTGCCGGTTCAAGGCCAGCGTGGTGAGACTATGTCATAGAAACACAAATAACAAAACAAAACACTCACTTGTGTCAGCCGTAAATCAAATTCTAACTGGGCTTCCTTGTTGTGTTTGCCAGTGTTCTTCCTGAAGGGAAATCTCAGGCAGTGTGGAGATTTCCAGAAGAGATATGGAACTCACATTCAATCCAAACCTCAGGTGCACTCGCATGCGTGCACACACACACACACACACACACACACCCCTATCTTGGAATACTCACAGAAGGGCAAATTACATCACTCTGTCGCTCTTGGTTGTAGGGAGCAGGGAAGGAACCATTACCAGCATCTCTGCCTTGGGTCCTGGCCTATGAAGCCATCACAGCACAAGGCAAATTCACGAACAGACGGAGGCGAGACTTAGAGTGGAGAAGCTGAGTCTTGGGTCTGATGGCAGCATAGACAAAGGCCCCTAAAGCACCCAGTATTTACAGAATACAATCGTGGGAAGGGGTAGGGAGCTGGGTATGATTTGAAGGCATCTCGTGAAATACTGCTGAACACCTGGCGTGACAGTGCCTGGCAAGGCAGTTAGGGAGCCAGCACTGTTTATCTTGCTTGGATGGAACAAACTGGCACTGGGACTGGGTGCAATTAATATGCAACCCACCGGTCAGTGAGAAGCCATAATTCAGGGGAAAGGGTTTTAATTGGGGTCACGCTGACCTCAGCTGCACATAAATCAGCAGAATCCTGCCACTTCACAGACCAGGGCCTAGGTTTCCATGGCAGCCATTGAGGGAGGGGCTGTACTTGCCCAGTCCGCCGTCTGATGTGCCCATTTCAGCCTGACTCCTAATATAAAACAATACAGCCGAATTATGGAAGGGAAGAAGCACGTGCCACTCATAGCCCGCTAGTACTGGGCAGGGATGTCTCCTACACTTGGTGTCTTTGAATTTTTTTTACAAATTGGTTGACAGCCGGATGTAGCTGGCCACAACTGGAGTGTCATCTTCAGTGGCTGGTGCAAAAGGCAGACAAATCATCTGTGTACGTAGGATGCTGTGACACTACGGCAGCTGTGCAGCTGTGGTTTGGGAGCAGGGGTTGGGTGTGTCACCCTGTGTTGCTCAGAACGCCAATCTGATGATAACATTTCCTCAGAGCTCACCGCCACACTGCCCTCGCACCCACCTTCGAGGCTGGAGACTGAGCCCGGGGCCTTGTGCAAGGTAAGCACCTGCTGTACCACTGAGCCACACTCCCAGCTTCTCACTTCATTTTTCAACCACCACACTTTCCCTCCACTGCTCACCTTGCACTCGGCGGGGGCACTGGCTCTCAAATACGACAGCAGATAGGAGAGGTAGGGGTGGTTTTATTCCTTAGATAGGGTCAACAGATTCAGGAAATAAAGATACAGAAGGCCAACTTAAGTTTGAATTTCAGATTAGTCATGAATAATATTTTCAGTAAAAGGCTCATATGGTTTACTCCAAAACTCACAGGGCTGAGTTGTGGTTCTGCTCTTGGGGTTTGCCAGAGATGCCACACAGCATCTTTCCAACTAGCAATTTCATAAGGCATGCCCAACCACAAGGTCCATGTGGAAGGAAATTTTGGCCAGAATCTGGACCCATGGTAGAGGCCTTTTGTCCCCTGAGCTATGCTTATAGTGTGTGTTCTTATGGCTCATGTAACAGCAACAGGCTACAAAATCCAGAGACCAAATCCAGCCCAACATTATCCCTTTTCTTCAAGATGGGTGGTGAAAGCTGTTGCTCACATTAGAAAGCTCATTCAGACAGAACATTCATTAATGAAATATTCTGCCAGTTCTTTAATAACCTTCCTGCAAAATTGGGTAGGTTCAGTGCCACATTTCTTTTTTTTCTTTTTTTTTTTTTTTTTTTT